>NC_092749.1:68189286-68520952 GCF_047496795.1 Chiloscyllium punctatum | reverse complement strand
TTTTGCTTGAGATAATTGTACCTTACTTTTCCGTCTGAGAGTGAATGCAATTTTACTGCGTTTCACACATGTTTTTTCCAGCAACAAGAATCTGTATTAAATTTCACATTCAAAATGTGTACTGGTTGCAATGTTGGACTAATCCACTGTATAGAATGTCTTGCCACTGCAGTGGACAAATGTGTGTAGCTTCATGTTGCTCACATTATAATCTTAATCATCAATCTCTTTGTATTTTAATAGTATTTTCATATTTCTGCACCCTATTTTCTATAAATGTTAATTGATGATTGGAAAGCATTTTTGGCTGTGTTTTAGTGGTAAATGTGAAATTGTCACTTCCATAAATGTGGTTTGGTTATCTATTTAGCAAGAGATTGTAACACTATTGTGTGAAAATTTTTTGTCCTGTTTTCTTTTGTTAAATTACAGGCAGGAAAAACTCCAAGTATTTACTCCTATCTCTCTGATTTGTAATTTATTGAAGCCTTTACTGTCATAGTTGGCTAGCACCTTGCATTGTGCAGTAAAAAATTCTTATTATCACTTGCAGCAGATAGGATATTCAACATGCTAACACCGGAATTAAATCTGCAAGTCAAGTTATTCGTTATTATGTGTGACGTGGTAACATTGGGAAGGATTTGTAAAATGGCTGTGGAGTCTTTAGTTGAAAATTTGTGAGGACTGACAGTTGAAAACTTTTGGTTCATGTTGGCTAGATGACTATTTTGGGGAAAAATATCATTCTTTTAAATTAAGAAAGTAGCTGAGGTATAGATATGAAAAGAAACATGTTTTCATAAATTGGAAGAAAGAACCAGTAAACAAATTAAAAACCAGAAGCCATAAATATGGGAAACTTCATGCGTGATGATTTATGTCCTATGATACTGAATTAAAACTATTAATTGAACAGGGGTTAAGGGGGCTGAACTTGGTCACAAGATAGAGCTATGCTCATTTGACCTGTTGTATTCTACTGACGACATCTGAATGGACTGTTGTACTGTTGACCTCCATTTTATTATTATATTGTACAAAGTTTATGTGCATGATACAAAGTGGCTAGATAAGGCTGTGATGGAAATTCTACCTCACCTGTACTATAGTGACCGTTGTGTAGTGGCTGGGAATATTTTCTGGTTTTTGTATTCGTGAAGAGCCACAAATGGTGCATGTTCTGTTATGACATGGTATAGAGCAGACAGCTGCTCCTGAGGCGCAGCTATAAAATATTTTCTGGCAGCAGATAAAGCCGAAAACCTGTTTGTCTGGCTACTGCTACAATGTCATCAGTGTGCTCAGCACCATGGGATAGCTTTAATCCAAACCTCTTGAAATGTCTGTCTCTGTTAGGAAGAACGATATTGCCAGAGGCACCTACTTTACTCAAGCTGAGTAAAGTTCAGGTCTAAACATTATTCTAACTTTGTTGTTTTGTTCAGTGCGTAAATGTGACCAATCCATTCTGAAGGGGAAGGTGAGGACTTATGGCTATTTAGGCTTGATTCAAAACTTCTTTTCTTTTTCCCAGTTTTCTCCCCTGGCGGCAGACACTCATACTGGGAGTGATTCATGAAGCCCTTAGGTGCCTTGCCCAAGTGGCCGTTCCTCCTGTAGAAGCCTAGATGGTGAGTGTTTGCTGGCTATATGATCTTCATGGAATACCCCAGCGAAACCCAATTCTGTTGCCCATGCAAACATTCGTTTTTGAGCAGAGGTCACTGTTTAGCGACCAGGTTTGGGAATCCTGCCTCATTATGCTCCTCTCTGTAGATCACTGGGTAATGTGGCTATTCCAATAGCTCCCTCTCTGATGGAGGAGATAACTCAACTCAAGACATATTAGGAACTTTCCTAGTGGCACAGTATGCTATTTCAGTTTCTTTACTCGATGCGCCAAAGTGCAAAATTGCTCTGACCTTTTCTTGGCAAGAGTTCACAAGGGCAGATTCCTCTCTTTTAGGGGTGATGGTTGAGTAGTAAAGGATGACCTGGCTGAAGGGAAAAGTATGCACAGAAAATAACTTGCCTGTAATGGACTTTGCCTGACTTTCCATTTGAAGCTGTGGCAAAGTGACCTATTATTCCAAATTACTGAATGGTCTTTTCAGTGCAGTTGTACATTCTGTTGCCAGCAATTCCTGATGAGATGATCATCATGGTGCAACAAGGACTGGAAAAGTTGAAAGTGAGGGAGAGTGGAGGTAGAGACACAGGTTTAGACTTGTGTAACTAGGATTCAAAATTACGACTCCTTGAATGTTGTGGACTGAAATATCAGTTTCAGAAGAGGAGGCTGAAACTAAGTTTCATGATCCTCACCAGGGCTTTGAAAAATGCATATGGATCAGCGTATCAAATTAATGTGTCTGATCTCCACTGATTATGCCTATTAGATTTGTATTTTCTGTTCACTGTAGTTAAAAATATATTTCATATTTGGACCTAGTGTTTGTAACATAATCTGACAAATCCTGCAAATTTTTATATTTGCTATGGGTTGTTACCATTGTATTCTGATTTGCATTAAAAAATCACAGACAGTAAAAATGGTGCCTTCTAGAACAAGGAACAAAAAATTACAGCACAGGAAAAGGTCCTTCAGCCCTCCAAAGCAGATTCTCTATCTAAACCTGCTGCCTATTTTCTAAAGATCTGTATCCCTTTGCTCCCTGCCTATTCGTGTATCTGTCTAGATACATCTTAAATGACACCATCGTTCCCGCCTGTACCACCACTGCTGGTAATGCGTTCCAGGCCCCCACCACCCTCTGCATAAAGAACTTTCCACCCATATCTCCCCTAAACCTTTCCCCCTCACTTTCCCCCTAGTAATTGAGTTTTGCGCTCTGGGAAAAAGCTTCTTGCTATCCACCCTGTCTATACCTCTCATGATTTTGTAGACCTCAATCAGGTCTCCCCTCAACCTTTGTCTTTCTAATGAAAATAATCCTAATTTACTCAACCTGTCTTTGTAGCTAGCACCCTCCATACCAGGCAACATGCTGGTGAACCGCCTCTGCACCCTCTCCAAAGCATCCATATCCTTTTGGTAATGTGGCAACCAGAATTGTACACAGTATTCCAAACGTGGCCGAACCAAAGTCTTACACAACTGTAACATGACCTGCCAACTCTTGTACTCAATACTCTGTCGGATGAAGGAAAGTATGCCATTTGCCTTCTTGACCTGCCTATCGATCTGCGTTGCCACCGTCAGGGTACAATGGACCTGAACACCCAGATCTCTGTGTCAATTTTCCCCAGGACTTTTCCATTTACTGTATAGTTTGCTCTTGAATTAGATCTTCCAAAGTGCATCACCTTGCATTTACCTGGATTGAACTCCATCTGCCATTTCTCTGCTCATCTCTCCAATCTATCTATGTTCTGCTATATTCTCTGACAGTCCCCTTCACTATCTGCTACTCCACCAATCTTGGCATCATCTGCAAACTTGCTAATCAGCCAGCCAATACATTTCTCCAAATCACAAACAACAGTGGTCCCAGCACGGATCCCTGTGGAACACTACTGGTCACAGTTCTCCATTTGAGAAACTCCCTTTTACTACTAGTCTCTGTCTCCTGTTGCACAGCCAGTTCTCGATCCATCTAGCTAGAACACCTTGGACGCCTTGCGACTTCACCTTCTCCATCGGCTTACCATGAGAAACCTTATCAAACACCTTGCTAAAGTCCATGTATATGCATTCTACAGCCCTTCCCCCATCAATCAACTTTGTCATCTCCTCAAAGAATTCTATTTGGTTTGTAAGACATGACCTTGGCCGCACAAAACCATGCTGCCCATTACTGATAAGCTGATTTGAGTGATAATAAATCACTTGCTTTGAGCATTAATGGTGTGGGTTTAGTTGGGTTAGTGTGGGATTTTATCATTACTATTCTTGTATATAATACAGCAATAGAATAGTTTGTGAATGTGATGAATGCGTAATGGAGCTTTCCACCATAACACTGAGGCAAATTAGTGACCTCCTTTCATTCTCATTGACTGCAACAAATTAGTTGATTCAAGCTGACTAATGTGAAAATTTCCATTCACAGTTTTGATAAGACTTTAGCTGATGGTATTTGTTACATAAGGATTGCCAGGATTTTTTAGTACATTTACGTTATAACTGTTCTACCAAAATTCCAAACAAGTCATTGTGAGATTCTTTGTTTTCTCTTTAAATAATGTGTGTTATGGGATCACATTGCAAGAAGAGCAGGTCAAAACATGTTTATACTCACTAATTTGATAATTTAAATTGCTTGACCTTTTCAAGGTAAAACATTAGCCTACGTAATATGTGCTACAGTCTTTTTTTATGTTTTCTGTTATTATAATGCTTTTTGTTCTTCTGACCAAGATTTTTGTGTTTCTTATGTTGACGTTTTTTGCTGTACATAGAGTGTCAAATCCTTTCAGACGGGAGGGTGCTTTAGAAAGCCTATACACAAGCTGGAAAAGTGAGTACAACTTATTCCCATCCCCTGCTGTTTCAATTCATTTGATGTTTTAAAACAAAGTCTTCCTGCCTCAGATACCAGTGTGGACTTGTTTGTGCTCTATTTTCAGATTTGTAGGTAATGTTTGTTTACTTAACTGGAGGTGGTGATTGACAACCTGTATGGTAACTTATATGTGCAAATGACATCACTGGCCTGCCAACAGGCTGAAACCTATGTGGTTCCACTTCCTGTTTCAATGGGAAGTTTAGCAGCTTGGTCATAAAGCTATATTTCTATAGGGTTAATGCAGTATTTACTAAGAATCTCTGCCAAACTCATTCCAAATTGAGACTTCTTTTTTATGGTTTAAAGGGTGGGTTAGCAGTTTTTTATTTCTTTAAGACTAGGTTTAAAGCATGGGTCACAAGAATGATTCTTTGGGGAGGAATAGTGATTGTAAATAAGTTGGAAAAGTTGAAATTGACAGGAAATCTTTGAATTCTTTTTAGAAATAAATAGAATTCCAGTGTTAAAGCATTTCTTTTGCTTGTTTGAAATTTTCTTTGTTTTGTGGGACAAAACACACGTGACTCTTCTTTCAATATGTTTGTGCGTGTGTGAGCAATCTTGCTTGTGGAGCTTTGTCTACAGGGATTTATGCAGGTGTTTGAAATGTGGAAGCAGAACTGTTTGAAGTGGTATTTATGCAGAAAAAGGGCAATCAGTTTAACAGAACAATGCTGTTTTGAGTGATTTGGGCACATGATCAAATCAGTTTCCTCCCTCCACTCTGTTCTTGCCTTATCTAGTGTAAGGCCACTAATATGTCAAGTTTATCTGACTTTATCAAGGTTCTGTTCAAACCAATTTTCCACCTGAGACAGGTGAACCATTTCCAGTCTTCTAGACTTCAGCAGGGAAGATCCATCTGAGTCAAAGGCTAATTCACAACATTACCCAGCTAAATGATCATTGTCCATTTGAAAGACAAGTTGGAAGTGTCTCTCTTTTTCTCGATCTCAAAATCCCATTGCCCTTCTCTCTGACATTTTCTCACTGATCTTCTTCTACTCACCTCTGTCTGTCTTCTCATCAACCCCTGTGCCTTACCCATCTATTCCCAAACCACCACTACTCCATGTCTCTATCCCCTTTGTCTCTGGCATCCCCTCTGTCCACCTTGTTTCCCCATCTCTGACCCCTAACTCTGTTTTGTCACTCACCATTTTCCCCCATCCCTGTACCTCCCTCTCTACTCCTGCTGTGCCCTCCTATTTCTCCCTTTATGTTCCTTCTCTTTCTGACTCCACTCTACATTGTCATTTTCCACAAGTTCACTCATGAAACATTCAAACTTATAAATGACCATAGCACTCAGAACTTATGAATACAGTGAAACCCTCATCAGTTTGGTTAAGATCACAATAAGGAAAGGAATGTCCTGTTTTATTCTTTATAATATGGTTACAGCAGTGTTCTCTGCTTTCCTATGGTGATTTTTTTTGTTGCTTTTCCCATTGCAACACTGAGTGATGTAACTGCTTTCTCATGCTGTATGTTTAATATGGTCCTGTGATATCAGACAAACCACGCTACTTTACTCTTATTTCTTCTGTTCTCCCCTCCCACCTCCCCCATTCGTGCAGCAACATCTTCCCTAGTTGACAATGCAGTCTTCTCGATTTGACAGCCCAGACAAGAACTGAAGCCCAAAAGTCATTCAGGCTGCAATTCAATTCTTTTTTGGCTTTTGTCCAACACCCAACTATTTGAACCAAATCCTTTTAAAGATAGAAGATAAGTATTTGGCTACTCATGGTTATTAGTATAATTATTTTGTTCTGTTGAAGTTACTAATGTTGAAATCAAACTTGGTCAATATCTTCTCCATTCCGTTTCCTACATTGACTTGCAGATATTCAAAGTCAGAATCATCCAATCGTACACAAATTGCTTTGCAACTGCAATATCTGATCAATCAGAAGTCATGATTATGTTAAATGATGCTTTCCACAGATAAAGATTTTGGTAGAACATATATTCTAAGTCAGAATGTATCTGGATTCCATGACAACTCTCAGTCACAAACGTTCAGTCCCTGGACACGAATACTTTTTTTATTGAGAATACAATTCTTTTCATAAAATGGAATATTATTCTCGTAACTCTGACTTGCATTAATTCATAATGCCCCCATGTGTCTGTCTTTCATACTCAATTCTCTTTATTTTCATGCATGGAATAGTTAATGGATGTAACATTTTTGAAAAGTGTTCTAACTACCTGCTAAACATGATGTGGAGGCTTTTCTCCAAGAATGATTGTAGGTTATCAAAAAATACTGAATTCCTCTTCAGAGTTTTGCAGAACCATTCCATACATACCAAACTGCACCTTCATGACGAAAAAAATGAGATTAATGCTGTGCTTAATGCTCTGCACAAAAATTCTTCCTTCTCCAACTGTAGTGGAAATTTAGCATTTATTTTTTAATGATTACACCCTCTGGTAAATAAGATAGTGAAAGAAATTATTTCAGGTACTTTAATTTTTGTTACTATTTGCCCTGTTATTTAAGAGACCTGCCGAAAATGTGTAGTCTCGATTTCTGAAGGCTTAAAGTAGTGCAGCTGAATAGTCTATATATAGGTCTAAAATTGCTTCCTGAATAAATTAATCTATATTTCAGCCTCTAATATGCAGTCAAAGTTTGTATTGAAATGCAGCAACTAAATTTGTAATGCAAGTTCTGTTTAAACAAGCAAATGGAAGGTAACCTGTGAAGATTAGAAAAGCATACAAAATAAAGCTCATATGTGAGAGTGGAATGTTCTAGGAAAGAAAGTTTTATTGCTGAAAACATCCTGTCTCTTTGGTTGTGCTAAGGCCATCTATACCTACTACCTCTATCATGTGTGTTTGCATTATGAATGCTCATCACTGCAGTGCAGAATAAAAATCACCTGTATGCAGTGCTGATTGAAAGATTAAAGAGAAAGGTGGAGCCTGCAGTATTAGAAGGGTAGGAAGTACTGCATGAATTAATTTAGTTGAAATATTTGTCCAGCCTGAGCTGAGCTCAGCTCACCCTGTTGCTGTAGTTGTTGAGTGATTGTTGGTCAGACAGCTGCTTTTAGGCTGCCTCAACAGTACCTGCAAGATCCAACAAAGCTTTGGCTATGGCTGGCCTCTCGTGTTGTTGGTAGAATTGCTAACATGTGCTGTATGCGACAAATGGGAATATTCAATTCATGCTACTGTCTTCCACACCTCTCTCATTAAAACTAATTGCTTGTCGCTTTCTGTTGGACTTGTGAAAGGAATATACTGGGTGCACAGTAATGTTTACTGAAATGATTTTCTTTGTTCCCATATGCTTTTGATTCCATTATTGTATATGATTATTTTCTCTTCCTAAAAATCATTGAAAAATAAATATGTTTTGACTCATTAAACACCAGAGTGATCTTCATACTTGGGGGCATGTTAACAGATCTCCTGCAAATGGATATGTTTTGTCACTTCATTGTCAGGTATGTTGGGATGACTTTGGGGATTAGACTGAATGAAAAGCTGCACTAAAATCTTCACCACAGTTACTTCAATAACCTGTCCTTGGGGATGCTTTTGATATCACTGTTGGGGAGAGTTTAAACTAATGCGGCAATGGGATGGGAACCAAATGAAGAGGTTAGTAGACAGTAAGGAGGTAGTAACTAAAGCCTGTAAGGAACTAGGTCATGAAGCCAGTGTAACCAAGGGGAAGAGTAGGCGGGAACAGATAATGAACGCAGAGGGACAGGCGGTCTGAGGTGCATTTGTTTTAATGCAAGAAACGTAGGAGGTAAGGCAGGTGAACTTAGGGCTTGGATTAGTCTGATGGGAGTATGATGTTATTGCTATTACTGAGACTTGGTTGAGGGAAGGGCAAGGTTGGCAACTAAATATCCCAAGATATCGATGCTTCAGGTGGGATAGAGAGGGAGGTGAAAGGGGTGGATGAGTTCTATCACTGGTCAGAGAGGGTAGCACAGCTGTGCTGAAGGTGGGCCCTGTGGAGGACTCGTGCAGTGAGGCAATATGGGCCGAGCTCAGAAATAGGAAGGGTGTGGTAACAATGTTGGGGCAGTACTACAGGCCTCCCAACAGCCAGTGTGAGATAAAGGTACAAATATGTAAACAGATTGGGGAAAGGTGTAGGAGCAACAGGGTGGTGGTGGTAGGAGATTTTAATTTTCCCAACATTGACTGAGATTCACTTAGTGTTAGAGTTCAAGATGGAGCAGAATTTGTAAGGGGCATCCAGGAGGGGTTTCTAGATCAGTATATAAATAATTCAAATAGGAAAGGGGCTATACTGGACCTGGCATTGGGGAATGAGCACGACCAGGTGGCTGAAGTTACAGCAGGGGATTACTTTGGGAATAGTGATAACAATTCCGTAAGTTTTAGAATACTCATGGACAAAGATGACAGTGGTCCAAAAGGAAGAGTGCTAAACTGGGGAAGCAAAGTTAAAAATCATACAACACCAGGTTATAGTCCAACAGGTTTAATTGGAAGCACACTAGCTTTCGGAGCAACGCTCCTTCATCAGGTGATTGTGATCAGGTGAAGGAGCGTCGCTCCGAAAGATAGTGTGCTTCCAATTAAACCTGTTGGACTATAACCTGGTGTTGTGTGATTTTTAAATTTGTACACCCCAGTCCAACACCGGTATCTCCAAATCATAAACTGGGGAAGGTCAACTTTATGAAAATTTGGCAGGAGCTGAGAAATGTGGATTGGAAGCAGCTGTTTAAAGGTAAATTCATATTATGTGGGAGGCTTTTAAAGAGAGACTGATTAATGTGCAGGACAGACATGACCCTGTGAAACAGAGGGATAGAAATGGCAAGATTAAGGAACTATGGATGGCAGGTGACATTGTGAGACTAGCTAAGAGGAAAAAGGAAGTATACATAAGGTCTAGACAACTGTAAACAGATGAAGCTTTGAAGGTAAATCAGGAAAGTAGGACCAATCTGAAATGAGGAATTAAGAGGACTAAAAGAGGTCATGAAATATGTTTAGCAAACAAGGTGAAGGAAAATCTAAAGCCTTTTATTCATGTATAAGGAGCAAGAGGGTAATGAGAGAAAGGCCTACTCAAGGACAAAGGAGGAAAGTTATATGTAGTCAGAAAATATGGGTGAGATTCTTAACAAGTACTTTGAATTGGTTTTCACTGCGGAGAGGGACATGACGGATGTTGAGGTTAGGGATAGATGTTTGATTACTCTAGGTCAAGTTGGAATAAGGAGGGAGGGAGTGTTGGGTATTCGAAAAGGCATTAAAGTGGACAAGTCCCCAGGTCAGGATGAGATCTATCTCCGGTTGCTGACGGAAGTGAGAGAGGAAATAGCTGAGGCCTTAAGAGAGATCTTTGCAGCATCCTTAAACATGGGTGAGGTGCCAGAGGACTGGAGAATTGCTAATGTTGTCCCCTTGTTTTAAATGAGTAGCAGGGATTATCCAGGTAATTATAGACTGGTGAACCTGATGTCAGTGGTAGGGAAGCTGCTGGAGAAGACACTGAGAGATAAGATCTATTCCCATTTGGAAGAAAATTGGCTTATCAGTGATAGGCAGCATGGTTTGATGCAGGGAAGGTCATGTCTTACCAACTTAATAGAATTTTTTGAGGAAGTGAGAAAGTTGATTGACGGAAGGGCTGTAGATGTCATATACAGAGACTTCAGTAAAGTGTTTGATAAGGTTCCCCATGGTAGGCTGATAGAGAAGGTGAAGTCACATGGAGTCGAGGGTGGACTAGCTACATGGATCGAGAACTGGCTGGGCAGCAGAAGGCTGAGTGTAGTATAGAAAGCGAGTTTCTCAAAATGGAGAACTGTGACCAGTGATGTTACAAAGGGACCCGTGTTACGACCACTGTCATTTGTGATATACATAAATGATCTGAAGGAAGGTATAGATGGTCTGATTAGCAAGTTTGCAGATGACACCAAGATTGGTGGAGTAGCAGATAGTGAAGGGGATGTCACAGCAGAACATAGATGGGTTGAAGATTTCGGCTGAGAAATGGCAGATGCAGTTCAATCTGGGAAAATGTGAGGTGTTCCATTTTGGAAGGTCCAATTCAAGAGCGAACTATACGGTAAATGGAAAAACGCTGGGGAAAATTGAGGTACAGGGAGATCTGGGTGTTCAGGTCCATTGTACCCTGAAGGTGGTAATGCAGGTTGATAGAGTGGTCAAGAATGCATCTGGCATGCTTTCCTTCATCAGATGAGGTATTGAGTACAAGAGTTGGCAGGTCATGTTACAGTTGTATAAGACTTTGGTTTGGCCACATTTGGAATACTGCGTACAGTTCTGGTCGCCACATTACCAAAAGGAGGTGGATGTTTTGGAGAAGTTGCATAGGCGATTTACCAGGATGTTGCCTGGTATGGAGGGCACTAGCTATGAAGAGAGGTTGAAGTAGATTAGGATTATTTTCATTAGAAAGATGGAGGTTGAGGGGGGGATCTGACTGAGGTCTACAAATGGGTGGCACGGTGGCACAGTGGTTTGCACTGCTGCCTCACAGCGCCAGAGACCCGGGTTCAATTCCCGCCTCAGGCAACTGTCTGTGTGGAGTTTGCACATTCTCCCCGTGTCTGCATGGGTCTCCTCTGGGTGCTCTGGTTTCCTCCCACAGTCCAAAAAATGTGCAGGTTAGGTGAATTGGCCATGCTAAATTGCCCCTGGTGTTAGATGTAGGGGATTGGGTCTGGGTGGGTTGGTCTTCAGAGGGACAGTGTGGACTTGTTGGGCCGAAGGGCCTGTTTCCACACTAAGTAATCTAATCTAATAATGAGAGGTATGGACAGGGTGGATAGCAAGAATGCGGAACTCAATTACTAAGGGTCATGAGTTCAAGGTGGGAGGGGAGAAGTTTAAGGGAGATATAAGTGGAATTTTCTTTACGCAGAGGGTGCTGTGTGCCTGGAAAGTTGCCAGTGGAGGTGGTAGATGCTGGCACAATAGTGTCTTTTAAGATATATCTACACCAATACAAGAATGGGCAGGGAGCAGAGGGATACAGATCCTTGGAAAATTGGTGACAGGTTTAGGTAGAGGATCTGGATTGGTGCAGGCTTGGAGGGCCGAAGGGCCTGTTGCTTTGCTGTAATTTTCTTTGTTCTTTGTTCGTACTGAGCTTTAGAAACTTACCGATGTGGTTGAAACTTACAGTAAGAAGGCTGTGTCAGTATTTAGAAGATATCATGGAAATTCCAGCTGTTTAATGGTAGAGAACCATCGTTATTGTGGGTAATTGTCAGGTTCAGAGTAGCTGCAAAAGTAAATGGGGAACTCACCTCATTTGAATAAGCATAGTATTTTTATCACTCATATCAGCTTTATTTACCTCAGCCTGGCATCTCCAGCAGTCTGTGAGGGAGGGAGAGCTGAGATCAAAAGGTCTTTGTTAAGTAAGGATAATAAACCGATATGGAACCAAGGGAGGTGAATTTGAGGTATAGACCAGCCATCATCTAATTAAAAGGTAGAATAGACACGAGTTGAATGGTGTGCTCCTATTCTAATGTGCCTTTACCTATAATTCATACCTGAGATTTTTCTTCTTGTACAGAACCCATTTCATTCAGTTATTTTCAAATGAACCATTATTTTACCCATGTGCTTATGTAGGAGAGAGGGCCCCTGTGCAACTCTTGGATTTAGTCCATGGATGGTTTGATTTCACTTTTTTTGAAGTGGAAAATCAAAACCAAAATTACTTTTGAAATGAAACGTTCTTTAAGAATTTGTTTTACAAAGCCAATGTTTCAGAATAGTATTATGTGCTAACTGAGCTACTGTTTATGACATTTAACCCCATAATATGACATTTTTTAGAAAGGTCTGTGTGATGTCAAAACAACCACAACTGTAGCATACTGGTGGTTTGTTGAGACTGACTGAGGAATTGCAGCGCACAGTTGTGGTATTGTTGCTGAGGTTAGAAATGCTGCCGAACCACAAAACTCCAGGTCTGGCCTTTCTGAAGATTGTGTAACTTGTGGTGATTAGTGTTTTTTTTTCTTCACCAGAGTTTACTCAAGGGTCCACATGCTTATAATCTTTGCTGTATGGTTGTATAGTCACTGTTCAAAATCAGCAAGCATACCTACTGCTTCATTTAAATAGTTGTGTTAGCATTATCATCCAGATGTGCTAATACCAATACAACCATTGTCCTCGTTTTGCTCTGCTTGGAAGGAGCAGACAAAACTAACCACAAGAAGGAAGTTGAAATAAACATACCTATTTGAATATTTTTCTTGTTCAATGGTGAAAGCTTGTTCGTGTAATCTTTCCTTTTGGATTTCATAAGTCTTATTCCTTGTTAAGCTGTACAGTACATTTTATAAATAATATGCAAACAGTTACTTAGAATTTGCTATGTACAAACGTGGAAGTGTCAAGAGTGCAAGTTATGAAACTTTATTCCTTTTGAAAGTTTAGAACACCCTTTTTTTTGTTTTAAAAAATTATATTTCCTAATTAAATCTGTATCCAAAGAAATGAATGTTCCTCTCCTTTACTGTTGAAGATCCATATTGTTACTCACTGTTTGTCCTTTGAATATTTCAGCATTTGAACAGCCATAAAGGGGAAAGGGGATGATGGCTGTGAGGCTTACCTTGCACTTAACATGTGTGAGGCTGGTATTTGGGTTGAGAAAAGGTGCGCAACTTCTATTCCTAAACTACCTGAACAATGAGATTTGAAAGTAATACCTACTCTACAGCTTAGCAAGACGAGATTGCATATCATTGACCTAAAAGCAATATTTGTTTAATCAGTGCTTTAATGAATGGTCCTTTGGTATCCTGATTAATAGCCCTTGTTCTTAATGTTTTCATTGGCTGCTTCAGAATGCAAAAATGAAAAGCTGGTTAAATAAACCATGCAATGATAATTGTGATGACATTGACACAGTGACTTATTTTTAAAATTTTGTTTGATTCTGCAGTATGTTTAAAAGCAAACACTTCACATCCCATCCACTTGCGAATGCCAATCTCGCACACAATAATATCGACCAGTGAGGCAGTCAGAGCACAGTAATTTGATAAAAGGTTCCAATGACATTAATAAATCCAACAGGAAAGCTTAAGCAGCTGATAAATGTTATTTGAATTCATGGTTTATTTTAGCAATTTTAACTTTCTTCTGAGCATGTTCTTACAAGAAGGGATCAAAAAGATACATGCGCAATAATCATATGAGATGATCTCCTATGGTGTTGTGATGGGAGACAAGATCAAGAATAGTTTTCAGGCAACATAAGATTCAAAGAAAAAGTAAAATTTAACCCAAATGCACAGCAATTCAGTTTTGGATGTGAAGATGTAATTCAGTTATTTTGTAATAATTTATATAGTGCCTTAAACTTGTTATTGTTTATAATTTAACAGCAAAATGCACCACTTTGGTAAGTTGCATTCTTTTGGAATAAAGAGAATATACTGATTAATATTTTGGTCCAGTCATTTTTATCATGACATGTGAGTCAGCAAGACCAGTATTTATGGTCAATTGCTGTCTCTCCTTGAGAGAGTAGTGAGGCATTGCTTATGTGAACCATTGGAATCCATGTGTAGAGGGAGGGAGTTCTAGGATTTAACACAGACGAAATGGCAATTTATTTCCAAGATGGAATTATTTGTGATTTGGTGGTAACTTTGTAGATGGTGGTATTTTCTTATGTCTACTGTCCTTGATCTTCACTGTGATATGAGGTCCTGAGTTTGAAAGGTCCTAATGAAGGAGACTTGATAAGTTCATGCAGTCCATCTTGTAGATGGTACACATTGCTGCTATGTTGCACCAGCAGTAGAAATTCTATAGGTCAGTGCTTAAAACAGTGGCCAGCCTTTCTCTTTACAATTGCTGAAAGATGCCCAGCATATCTCAGTATGTTGATTTTCTTTATCATCGTATCTTGCAAATACACATTTGACAATTTGTAGTTTTAAAATATGATAATTTGTCTGGTGGGGATAAGAAGACATAATGCCTCGTTCTGTTGGCTGATCGATAGGACAACATCTTTGTCTATTTTATTCATATTAGCAGTTTGCAGTAGCATGAAATAGGGCTAAACGGCCAGTGTTGCAGTCAGCTAGCTGCTCCCAGCTGATTGTATATTCTTTCTTTAATGACTGCCATCCCAGAGGGAACAGTGTGGCTACCATCAAAGTGTGGTCAGTTCTTTTACTTCAGTAGTCAAAATATATCTCTTTGAGCAGCAGACTCTGTTGGTACAGCTTTACTACAGTCAACTCAATTCCTATCAGTCACTGCAATTGGATTACATCATGAAACAAGAACTATTGAGGTCAGAACCAACATGGTGAGCATACCATGCCATGGTACATCACTGTCAGTATCGCAAAAATCAGGCTTGTTGTCCTCTGAAACCTATGGTTGCTTTAATCTGTTTCTGTAGCGTAATTGAGACATAGCGTTATACAGAATAGAAACAGACCCTTTGGTCCAACTCATCCGTGCTGACCAGACATCCTAAACTGATCTAGTCTCATTTGCCAGCATTTGGTCCATATCCCTCCAAACATTTCCTTTTCATGTATCCATCCAGTTGCCTTTTAAATGTTGCAATCGTACCTGCTTCCACCAATTCCTGTGGCAGCTTGTTCCATACACTTACTACCTTTTGTACTGTTCGAAGAGTGTGGTGCTGGAAAAGCATAGCCGGTCAGGCAGCATCAGAGGAGCAAGAGAGTTGATGTTTCAGGCATAAGCCCTTCATCAGGTATTCTTTGTACTGTTGTCTTATTCCTTTTAGTGCTATCTATTTGCTGTGGGTAAGAGAAAATCACCTTTTTGCTGCACTACTTTTGAAGTCAATGTGAATATAAATTAAACAAATATAGATTAGATTTTGTGCTGCTGTAAAGTTGGTCCATTTTCAAGTTGGTTAAAGTCTTTAATCTCCATGCTTGGTGTTTAAGTCAAGATGTGACTGATGCTTTAGAAACATCCATGTGCAATTTATGGAACATCCTTGATCCAAATTATCCCAGGTAATAGTTATGAAATTCTATTTTGTTTTTTATATTAATTATAGCCGTTATTATGGTTCTGCAGCATCTGGGTTATTTATTCTGTGTGTCTGATCAACCAGTTTCCTAATCTGCCCTACCATTTTCAATGAATAATGCACCCAGAATATTCTCCCAGACCTTTCTGCTCCTACATATCATTTTGAAGTATATTGATTCAAATTTCCCAGCATTAACTTCAACCTGTCACCTTCCAACATCCCACTCACCTATGCATGCCCTCTTGAAATTTATCTCCAGTCTTTACGGGCAATAATACTTCCAAGTTTTGTGTCATGTTAATATTTTAAATTGTGTCCCGTGTACCCAAGTCTAGGTCATTCATATAGTTCAAAAGAAATGGGAGTTCTAACACTGACCCTGTAGAATCACCATTTGCCGCCTTACAGTCCATGAAAACCATTCACCATATTTTCTTGTCACTCAGCCAACTTGGCATGCATGCTGCCTCTGTCCCTTTTACTCTGTGAGCTTCAACTTTGTGGATAAGCTTGTTATGTGGTACATTTGACATCTTGTGAAAGTCCATGCACACCATATCAACTGCATTACTCTAACCAACCTTCTCTTTTATAGAGTCATAGAGATGTACAGCACGGAAACAAACATTTTGGTCCAATTCGCCTATGCTGACCAATATCCCAATCCAATCAGTCCTACCTGCCAGAACCCGGCCCATATCCCTCCAAACCCTTTCTATTCATATACCCATCCAAATGCCTTTTAAATGTTGCAATTGTACCAGCCTCCACCACTTCCTCTGGCAGTTCATTCCATATACTTACCACCCTCTGTGTGAAAGAATTGCCCCTTACATCTCTTTTATATCTTTCCCCTCTCACCATCAACCTATGTCCTGTAATTCTGGACTCCCCGACCCCAGAGAAAAGACTTTGTCTATTTATCCTTCATGATTTTGTAAACCTCCGTAAGGTCACCCCTCAGCCTCTGATGCTCCAGTGAAAACAAATCTTGTTCATGTTAGTTGAAAATTATTTGCTCTTAACAAATCTGTGCTGGCTTTTCTAAATTAGTTCATAGATATCCAAGTGACTGTTAACCACATACTATCATTCCAAAGGTTTTACAACCACCAAGGTTCAACTGAGAGGCCTGCTATTGCCTTATTTTTCCTTATACACATTTACGAGCAAGTGTATAACATTTGCTGTTCTCCAGTCCTCTGGCCCTACTGCTGTATGTGAGGGAGGTAGGATGGCCTCTGTGATCTCTATTATTATTTTCCTCAGTATCTCTGGTTGAAATTGATTTCATACTGGTGAGAGACCAACTTTAAGTATGGTCAGCATTTCCAAAATGCCCTCTTTATCAAATGCCCTCAAAAAGAATGGGTACCCAATGAACACAGTCCGCCAATTTCTCAGCAACAAACTCAAATAAGCAGACGAAACACGTCCAGAAACCCGAGCCACTCTCCCCTACATCAAAGGCATCTCAGAAATGACTGCCAGACTACTCTGACCTCTTGGCATTATAGTTGCCCACAAACCCACTAACACACTAAAACAGCAGCTAATGAACTTGAAAGACCCTTTACAGACAACAAAACTAATGTCATTTACAAAATACCATACAAGAACTGTAACAAACACTACATTGGGCAGTCAGGCGGAAAAATTGCCACCAGGGTACATGAACATCAACTAGCCACAAAAAGACATGACCCACTCTCACTAGTATCATTACATATGGTAGAGGAAGGACACCACTTTGACTGGGACAACGCATCTACCCTAGGACAAGCCAAACAGAGACACATGCGAGAATTCCTAGAAGTATGGCACTCTAACCGGAACTCTATCAACAAACACATTGACTTGGATCCCATTTACCACCCCCTGAGGAAAAAGAACAGGAAATGACATCACCACAGGAAATGGTATCACCAACCCAAGGAACCCTAAACACGTAAATAAAAAGCAGGCCATACCACCAGTGCTTCACTGGAGACTCACTGATGATGTTACCTAGTATGGTGATGAAACATCTGAAAACAAATCTACATCCAGGTCCTCTTTATCAATTTTTAGCTTGAACATGGCAAATGGATTCTTAGTTACATAGCCGGAAAATGTGTCGCTGGAAAAGCGCAGCAGGTCAGGCAGCTTCCAAGGAACAGGAGAATCAACGTTTCGGTCATAAGCCCTTCTTCTGGGCTTATGCCCGAAACGTCGATTCTCCTGCTCCTTGGATGCTGCCTGACCTGTTGCGCTTTCCCAGCAACACATTTTTCAGCTTTGATCTCCAGCATCTGCAGTCCTCACTTTCTCTTAGTTACATAGACTAACCAATGCTTTGTAAATTTATCAACTAGCTCCTTGTCCACTATGCATTGGCAGCATTTTCTTCCTTGGTCAAGATAGTCTCACTTAGTATCTCAACCATGGCCCTTGCCTCTGTGCAAAAATCCCTATCTGGTCTTTAATTGGCCTGGCTTCTCGTCTTTCTATCCTGTTACTTTTAATTTATTTTGGATTCTCTTTTCTGTTAGCTATCAGTCTCTCTGCTCATATTCTCTCTCCTTTTTTCATTTCCCTTCAGAAATTTCTATATTTAGATTGTTTCATACTTGTATGATTAACCTGATGTCTGTACTATTCACCCTTCATCTGTTTTATCTTATTTTTTATTTCTTCTGTAATGTTTGAAGCACTGACTTTGTTTGTCCAACCTATCACCCTTGTAGGAATGAAGCTTGACAACACCCAAACCTTCTCTTCTTTTACAGACAGACCATTGACCTTTTTTACAGTTTTGCCGGCCAGTCTTTGATTACAACTTACCTAAGCCAGATCCATTCTCACTCAATAGATAACATGATCCTTTTTCATAGTTGACCCAATCTTTATGATACTGTTCCCTAATGATCCCCCTGACACTTGTTCTATGAACTGAGATTGTGGATCAAGATCCAACTCCTTCCTTTTTGGACTAGAAACCTCTTGATGTAGTAACTTCTCTGAACAAACTTTCACCTCTCTCTGCCTTTTTCTACACTGCTACTAATTCAAACTATATTAAGATAATTAAAGTTCCCCAAAATAATCACTAAGTAGATTTGTGCATCTCTTCATAATTTCATTTCACTAATTTCTTCCTCAATATCTTTTCTACTAGTTGGAAAAATATAGATAACACCCAGCATGTTTCTTTATTCTGACTCCTTGACAACATTCTCTGCGTGCAGCACTGTAATATTATCCTAAGTTAGCACTGCCACCTTATTTCCTTTATTTTCTTCTGTATCTTACAGAAATATCTAGTATCCAGGACTGTACACCCAGTCTTGTTCTTTTTAGTGCCAACTCTTTGTCATCAGAACACCATCCTCCCACATGGCTAACTGCATCTCTAGGTCACCCATGTTATTTACCCAGTTTGTGAGTTCACAAACATGCCCAGTCAATGTAATTTAGATCTATTTAGATCTTACAATGACCTCACTATTTCTGTAGTGCTATCTGTCGTTCCAAATTGCTTGTGCACCTTGTTTTCCATCACTAATGTTACTTCTTGATTTCCATTCCCAGCCAGCTTAGGTTAATTATATTCCAACAGCACAAGCAAATCCCCTACCAGGACATTATTCCTTCTGCTGTTCAGGTTCGATCTCTTTGAATGAGTACCAATGTCTCAAGAATATGAAGCCCTTCCTCCTGCACTAATTCTGCAGCCACACTTTCACCTTCTCTGCCCTTCTGTTTCTATACTCACTAGCTGATGGCATCAGTATTGAATTGCTACCTTTGAGGCCCTGATTACAACTGCAGCTCCCTAAAATCTTTTTGGATTGATCTTTTCCCTTTGTCTATCTGTGTTGCTAGTACTATTTTGACCATGACCATTAGCTGTTCATTCCTCACCCCCACCCCCTGTCTCTAACCCAATCTTTCACCAAATGTCCCACCCCCACAACCTGCCACCTCCCACCCACCATCTTCACTGCAGCCATTCAGTGATATACTTGACCTGTCACCAGAGAGGTAACATATTTCCCTGGGTTCATACCTATGGGAGCAGAAATACCAGTTGATTGCCCCAACAGTAGGATTCCCTTCAGCTACTTATTTCCCAATCTTCCTTCTGCACCCCTTAGACAATTGTGGTGCTATGGACTTATTTCTGGCACTACTCAGAGGAACTATTATTCCCCAGTGTTCAGAGTAGGCTGGAGAGTGAGATGCATTCCAGAAATTCTGTACTTCATACCAACTCCTTCTGTTTTATCAGATGGTCACCCATTTCCTTGCTGCCTCCACTCCTCGGAGCTGCAGAGTGACCATGTGTTAGCCATAATACTCTCAACGTTGCAGATGCACAGAAGCGATGCCAGCTCTTGCTGAAGCTCCCAAAGCTGGACCTGATGACGATACCTGCTCATGTGGACTTCGAAGTTATGTGAAGTGATCTGGAGCTCCCATGTAAACAGGTTGTATGTCTTCTATGGGACTGAGATATCCTGCCATGCCTCTCTCTCTTGGATTAATAGTTGATTTAGTCAGAAGAGTTAACAAAAGAATCACTGGTTAATTTGTTGCTCCCCTTGTTCAGATTTCTCTTATTTTATGTGGAATTAATTTTGATATTTCACCTCCTTTCTATTATCTACAAATATCTCAAATTTTAATTGACTGAAAAAGTTTAGAACATTTTTAGTGTTTGTGTTTCTTGTTATTTAATTTAAGTTCTTTTTCTCCTGGACTTGATTAATTAATTGAACACAATAATGTAACTGGACAATTTAGCTTTAACATTTCTACTATTTCTTTTATCTATTTCTAACTAATAGTCAATTCATTTAAATTAAAAATCAATACTTGCCAGTATCTCACATGTGTGACTCCATGATTTATAATGTCATTTTAGTATATTATTGTGCTTTTCCTCCTGCTTGATTCAGTCTGTCTGTGCTGCTGTGCCTCAACCACTTTTTCCTCCAATCAGGAGAGGGCAATGGCCTAATGATATTATTGCTGTACTGTTAATCCAGAGACCCAGACAATGTCCTGGAGACCTGGGTTCAAATCCTGCCACAGCAGATAGTAGAAATTGGATTCATTTCAAATCCATAATTAAAAGTTGAATGGTGACCATTGTTGGTTGTTGAAAAATCCCACCTGGATCATTAATGTCGTTTAGGGAAGGAAACTGTCACACTTACCTGGTCTGGCCTACATGTGACTCCAGACCCACAACAATGTGGTTGACTCTTAGCTGTTCTCTGGGCAATTAGGGATAGGCAATAAATGCCAGTGATGCCCTCATCCTGTGAATGAAAAGAAAATTAATTAATGATTATTTGTAGTTAGATTAATTAATTTATCTAGTTTGTAGTTTCCTCTACCTAGTTTAAATCACTGCTTTAGCTTCAAAACAAAACCTTAATAGTCACTAACCAATGACATATGTGCAACATTATTCCTTTTTTTTTTCTGAAGTACACTGCTTTATCCCCCTGCTGCTTGCTCCCTCCAAGCAGCACTGCTATGTTCTACTGCTCTCTCGCCTTCTTTGCCTTCTAGCTACACTGTTGGTGACTTCTATCGAGTCTGTGCTGCTTCCCCCACTGCTACTTCTTCCATCCTTTTGTCACTGATGCGAAATGTAAATTTTGTATCTCTTCTTGTAGATTCTGCCAGCACTGTTCAGCATTTCCAGCATTTTCTGTTTCACTCAGATTTCCTGGATCCTTATTTTCAATCGACATGGGTGTCACTGGCTGGGCCAGCATTTATTGCTAGTCCCTAATTACCTGTGAGAAGGTGGAGGTGAGCTGCCTTCTTGGACCACTGCTGTCCATGTGCTATAGGTTAGACCCATAATACCCATAATAATTCCAGGATTTTAATCCAGTAACACTGAAGGAAAGGTGAGATATTTCCAAGTCTGGATGTTGAGTGGTTTGGAGGGGAACTTGCAGGCGGTGGTATTCTCATGTATCTGCTGCCCTTGTCCTTCTAGATGGAAATGGTTCTGGATTTGGAAGGTGCTGACAAAAGAATCTTTGGCGAATTTCTGCAGTGTATCTTGTAGATAGTAGATGCTACTGAGTGTCTGTGAGTTGATGTTTGTGGATGTGAGCTGCTTCGCCTTCGATCGTGTCAAACTTCTTGAATGTTGTTGGAGCTGCACCTATCCAGGCAAGCAGAGAGTATTCCATAAAACTCCTGATTTAGCTTCCACAGTATTTAGCTGTTGTAGAATCTTGAGCTACATAGCCAAAACGGTGGAAAAGAAACCAGAAGAAATTGTGTTCAAGCTGTACAGCAGTGATGAATTTTAGTTGCTGAGAAATAAAGAAGACCTTCAAATGATATAGGCCATAGTTAAACAAAAAGTTTGTTTTTTTTTGGTTTATTGCAGAGGTGCTGATATCAAGTTATATAACTTCTCAATCCTCCTTGCCAAACTGGAAAGTTTAATCTGCACTGGCTTTTTTTTTGTAAAATGTAGTGTAGATGTTTTGACACTAATGATCAATCTTGTGGCTCTTCTCCAGTCTGTCTCCAGTGTTTAAGAGTTTTCCTTGCTGCTTGGCAACTGGAACAGAACTTAAGTACAGTCTAACCAGAATAGAGTTGGATCAGTCCTTCTTCTGATACGTATTTTACTGTTTTGGCTTTTTGTTCAACCTTCTGTTAGCTTTATTAATAACTGCTGTACACAATATTGAATCCATCAAGACCCCTCAACCCAAGCTGCTTTGAAAGTATGCATGTTACTTTTTCTTATAAAGTATTTTGCATTTGCCTGCAAATTCCTTTGCCATTTCTGTTCATGTACATAGTTTGCCTAAAGGACTAACCTTTGAGCTATATCACTGACCTATTATGGCGGCATTTGAATATTTTATTAGTCATTGAGATTTGTAGTCCGTTATATCAATTGGAACAGTTGTGGTCTCATCATTCAAACTCTGAGGCTCATCAACTTTCTCTCAACCCTGAAAACAAAACTCCTGTCACCTGTACCTGTTATTTTCTACCCAACAGTCAACTTAGATCTGTTTCTAAAATTTGCATAACCTTTCCTACCACTTTAAGTTTAATAACTAGCTTTTCATGTGGATCTTTATCAACTACCTTTGGAAATCCAAGTGCAGTAGATCTGTTGAGATTGAAAGGTTTACCATGGACCTCTTGGCTTACCACTCAAAAGTTGGCAAGGAGAGTTTGTCAGGCTGTTTACCTCTACCAGTCTGGTTCCATGCTAAGTGCTTCTTACTAATTCTCTCTACCTTATGTTGAACATCTAACTGGTGAAACTGATCTTCGTCTTATGCTTGACAATGAATGATCAAAATGTCCAGACTAGTTCCAAAGCTGAATGTGCAAAACCGAACTAAGAAACTTGCCCTTAATTATTGTACTCCTAATACTGCATAAACATTTTAAGTCCTGCTTCACACAAATGCTCTCCCTCTATCCCTGTGGTGTAGAAGGGCACAGCAAAGTGTTTTGAGAGCCATCTTTCATTCAAGTATTTCTTTCTTTAAATTTTTAAAATTGTTTTTTTTTGGATTAATTCCAGGAATGCGCTTTGTAAATATTAAAAAAAAACAAATTGAGTGGAATTTTCCCATTTGCAGTTAAAGTGTTTTGGTGAGTGAAATTCATTTTGCCTAGTCTGTCTTGGCTCATAGTGATTTTTCTCAGGCAATCTTCTGCTATTCACAAGGCAGTTGGGGCTCCTGGACATGTCTTGGTAAATCACATAGCTGTAAATGTGCAAATGCTTAGTACTGGCACCATGCTTAAAGCTCAGCTGCATACTGCTTCAGATGTTGCAAGCCCGGAACTGGCACTTGCACATTCGTGCTCAATCATTGTTATTGATGACATGCTGAAAGGAAAGGACAGTTTGCTCTTTTCTTCACAAACAACGACCTGGGGATGTTAATGGACGGGTGATGGAGAGGAGGGCCATGCTTTTTTCAGCAGACCGCCACAGGAGGCTTGATCTCTTAGCAGCACCCCAAGTGACCTACCTATATTTCCTGAACTGCTTGGCACTTGACTTACAGGACTGACCATTCCCTGGACTGCAAAGACATGGATCCCAGGCTCCCAACGTATGAAGTATTTGATTGACTGTGGCCAATTCACTGTAGTGTCATCAGACAAGCCCTTTGACTAACTGTGCTGACACACCTTGACTGTTTTTTTGCCCCCCTTTGTCTTTCTTTTATATCCAGAAGTACTTTCATGTACAACTGAACATTTCCCTCTACTAAGTCACCTGCTACTTTTCACTTGTTATCCACCACTATGACATTACCTGTGTTTTTAATTGATAACTAATTCACCTGCTAAGCTCAACAGTGCAGTGACATCAAAGGCAAGGGAAGGGTATGGAGACTGGAAGGGGATTAAATCAAAATAATATTGGAAAGGGAGATAAAGCATCTACTTTGACTTTTGTATATGGCTATTTACTTGCAGCACCTGTAACGTGTTTGCAGTGTAAAGCTCCTGGCAAATGCTGTAGCTTTGACATTGGCATTGTATAGTGCCACACAGCGACATGTATGCCACATAGTTGATCGCTCGATTGATTGTTCAGTGATCCTTACCAACATTTCCACTAATTTCTCCTGCCTCTGCAAATCCCTTCATAGTTTGTGCCCAGAAGTGGAAGTCATACAGTGGAATGAGAGTTGATGTACCCGGGGCTGCCCAGTGGTTACTTAAGGGGAATGCTGCTCCTCCCTATCATAAGCTGCCCACTTCTCCACCTGCATCACAAAACATTGAGCTGCAGAGGGTGGCAACCTCCAAGTGAGCAGGGAAGATCTGGTGTGCTAATCTGGTGTGCTGAGAAACAAATGTGACTGACATTGAGGTTGGCCATCTGCAAGAAGCGGTAAGATGAGCAAGCACTAAGAAAGCAAGCTAAGAGTCCTGCGGTGTAGCCTGTGCAGGTGCAGGAAGAACATGTGTGTCCTCACACACAAAAGGTGACCTAGCAGAAGAATGCAAGCTATTGGTGTCCTTGAACTCCAGAGTGTTGAAGGGCTGAATTGGGGTGTGAATTGGACTGAGAACAAGCACGATGATATGGTGAAGCTGGTGGTTCGTTGATGCCAACTTGCATAAATATTGGGATGAGGAGGATAGTACCATGCAGCACACAGGGAAGTTGTTCTGCAGAAGCAGTTCTGTGATGGCTGGGGTAAGCATTTGGTGATCCTGGCTCTAAGTTATATCATAATTTCTATTGTTTAGTTTCTTTGTGACAGAGCGGAGAATTGAAAGTGGCATATAAATTAGGCAAGTTGGGGTTTAATGAGATTGCCACTCAGTGATGAAATTTTGAAGTCACCATCCATGGCTGAAGGGCAAAATTAGGTAGAATTTTCACGAAGTTGAGAATCAGTTTTCATTCTCTTAATATTTTCCCACTTTTCTTGATATTATTTGCACCGCGCCAGGGAGAGGAAAAAAAATCCGCCTGTAAGTTCAAAACATGCAAGTTATTCTCAATTGATTTCTATGATGTGCTATAAACCCTTCAAAAGTGATCCCCAAAACATAAACCAAAGACAAAACAAAATAGTTAATTGGGCGATTAGTTCGCTCTTACACATTGAAGAAACCATTAAAGTGGTTATCTACAGTGTTTACACTGAGCTTGAACCCTGACCTTGTCTTTATTGTGGTTTCTTTTTGCTCTGTGCTTTAAGGCAAAATTTTAAACGTTAATGGATATTCTACACTTAGATTATGGGAGCTATTCTGTTCCTTGATTTTGCTGGACCTTGATGTTCCTGGATATTCTGAGGTACTATTAGATATTCTTGAATAGTTTTACATAATGGCAAAATAGTTTTTAAAGATTTTGGTTACACCTTTTGAAAGTTTTTCACAGAGCTGTCAACTTGACCACATATAGTGCATCACTTGTAAGTTACTGTTATTTGATATTGTAAAATTAATAAATTGTTTCACTTAAGATTTTCTGTTGCAAGTATAACAAACGATATACTCCTTGAGTGGGCAAGTATATATTATGGGGAGAGAAATCCTGCACCCTTAAAATATCTGGGGATTTATCAATAAGCTCAGGCTTATTGAAATTAAGCAGGCTATCTGGAGGAAGGCAATATTCTCAGGCAGCTTCTTTCCCTGTTGGATGGCTATGTAAATCCTACAGATCTAAGACTAAGTGTTTGTGTGACTGGCTGTCTTGAATTCGGTGGAGAAAAGTTATCAGAGGAATACTGCTAATATAAATTAGCTCTGAATAAGAGTTGAAAGCTACAAGTCATGTCAGTACAATGCCTGTGGTGAAACAATTGATATTGGAACTGTCTAAGAGGGCAGAATTTGAGGGGTTCAGTTATCTTGGATGATGGTAGGTCTGGTGGAGGAGCAGAGATAAGAGGAGTAGACCACAGAGGGATTTGAAAATCAGGATGAGATTGTTAACATTAAGGTTTAGATGATTTGAAGTCAATGTTAGTCATCAAAAATAAGAGAGATGGGTAAATGAGACCTACTGCATTTTGGGATGTAAGCAACAGATGGATGGGCTCAAGTTTATGTATTAGGTAGGCAGAAGAACCTAGCTCCTTATTTGCCTGAACAGAATTCCAATTCTCAAGTTCCAATACATTGAATCAATCCTGCCATTAATCTTCACTCCATTGCCGATTGTGGAATTCAATGTGGTTACCTAATATTCTTATCAATATGGGTGCATCAAAGTGCCTACTTGAAATACAGAGGATGGTGAATCTATTCACACTCCCTGGATGTTTTAATATAGCTCCATGAGGGTCCTTTGTAGAATAGACTTGTCTCCCACCCATTCTGGATTAAAAAAAAGACACAAGTTGTGACCCAGCATATCTGGGTCCTAGCCTAATTTGCTGTCCTTCTATTGTATACCTCCCCTTCGGGTAATGGTGATAGTGTGCTGGATGAGCTAAGCATTTTCAAACTGTTTCTTTTTAATTGGACGTGAATCTTTTTATGGTAATATGCATGACCCTTGTGAATTTCCCCTCCCCCTTGGAATGGGCTAATAATTAGGTGCTTTACATTTGTTTTAATGAGCTGACTGTCTTGTTGCACACCTCATGATCATTTAATTTCAGTCTGAATTAAGTCTAATTTTTAGGGTATAGATGGTCTCTTCCAGAAGTATACACTTTTCAAGTGTATGTGTATCACTGTTTACCTTGTAACATGATGTAAGAATAGAATAATTCAGTCAGCATGTTTAATTATAAAATATAGGCATGTAACTTGTGCGACACCTGCTTTAGTTTAAACTTATTACAGTTGCACGTTGACATTTGATATATTCGTAAATAGTAGAAATAAGTTTAAAAACTCAGTGACTCTAAATATCTTGTGATTTAAAAAAAAACTTGTACCTTTTATATTGAGCCAGGAAGCTCAATATGGTGGTTAAATGTAATTGGACACTGGTTGCTGTGAATCTCTATCACTGAAATGTGGTTTTGGCAAACTTCCTAAAATGGAAGGGTGTGTGTACTTTGTGACATATAATAACGCATTTAGGGTATTTAACCAAATAGTCTGTCTACTTCTTTTGAAATGCTGGGAAATTCTTGAGATATCTTCTGAAACGAAGTTGCCTCAAAGGCAGAATTGATAATTTTCTGCTTAATCTAGTTGAAATACTAAGGTGTTTCCTGTTTTGGAGATGGTTCAATTAATGCTGTAGCCTGTTTCTTGAATGGTCATCTCTGAATAGGTTGATTAGAAAATCTCTATAAATTAAATGTGGTGGTGATGCAAGTTAATTCCTCTATTGTATTCTTTAGTATTAATGGGATGTTCAAAGTAACAAACACTTAGTTGAATAAACCATAAAGTTATTTAACCATTTAATACGATTTAATATTCCCGCAGCTTATATAAATATTTCATTTTCAGACATCTGTAGCTTCTGGATAGCCTGACTTTAGACAATGCTCCTGCACTAATGATGATAGCAGTCAGTTTCATTTGAGAGTCCTTGAATTTCTCAAAACTGAGATTTAAAAGGAAATTACTGAAAAGCAGTTGTCAAACAATTTTGTGGTTGGTAAATGTGTGACAGGATGATGTAATTCACTTTGCAATGGCAAACAAAACTTTTAATTGCACATAATAATGTGCAACTATTTGCCCTCTTCCCATAGAGTGACAGTAGCCATCTCCTATCACTTCACTAATGGAGCTTATATAAATCTGAGACTTATAAATATTTATTTCTGCCCGCCCCCCCCCCCCAAATATGTAAAATAAAGTTCAAAATGATCGTTCAGTTAGTTTGGGCCGAACTTTGTTTAGTTGTAACAAAATGCTGCTCTGTGTCAAAGTATATATTGTTTATATTGAGGGCTGCCGTTGTATGTTTTTTTAAGCTGGTTAACTTTGGCCCCTGAGAGGAGGAAGATAGAAAATAATTGAAAATAATAACAGTTTTGTATCCTTTGTATGCTGATTAACAAAAACTCTTTTTTTGAGAAGCCTCGATTGCTTAATAGAAAGAAACTACATTTAAGTAATTATGGGAGTGTGTTTACATAAACAATTTTCACTGCTGGTATTAAAATAAATGAAGTGCTGTTGTACATATTTATTAATCAATCCCCCTGAATTTGAATTTTCCAACCATAGGAAAGCTTAACACTGACTTTGAAGGATTTGTTAAAAATGTCATTTTTGAAGAGTCATCTTACAAAAAGCATCTTTTCCTATGGTTTCTGTATTTGAGAGAGTTATAAATGGCATATTGGAGGTTGTGACATATCCACGTCAAACTAGCTCCTCGCTTACCACTGAGTATACATGGACTCAATTAGTTTTATTTTGTCTCTGTTCTTACAGTAATGGTAGTATACTCTTGTGCTGTTGCTTTTTGAAGCAAATAGTTTAAGTAGTTTGGATGATTGCAATTACATTATTTTTTCTTTTTTCCCCATCCCATTGCAATTTGCAATTCCATACTTATTTTGTGGTACAGGTCATTCCGCTATAACATGTGTTTCATTAACGCGAATTTGCTGTAATGCAATTGATGAATTGGGGAAACAATTTCTAAAGTGCAAACTTTTAAAACATGTGTTGGCTGTAGCACGATGACATCATCAGCACTTTAAGTGCTGTTTCTAAGGCACGATTTTTCTATAATGCGGGGTTGCACAAGAACACAACCCGCGTCCTAGAAGAACTGCCTGTATACTGAAAATAAATAGCAATAATCTGACATTCAGGCGCCACGCAGTGAAGCCTGTGTGTTTTCACAAGGTATGCTGACTATGATGACTGTGTATTGTGGATTATTACGCGTTTTGTGGGCATTTGCAAGCATTGAACTAAAAAGATCTGTTTTTAAATCTCCTTTCCTTTTTTTTTGTCACAGGAACAATGATTTAAGGTTTAATATCAATAGCCAAATGTATTTCTCACCCTAGAACTTTCAGGAATGCCAGGCAGGTTGTAATTTTGGTTAGCACTACCAAATAGATTTTGTGAGAATGTTGCACACTACAAATACAGGATTCAAGACAAAATCCTGTTGCATTATGTCGAATACATTTTACATTTCTCTAGTACTACCGACTTAACAAAGCTGATGTTTTATTTATTGTTTTATTTATACATTTTTTAAAACAATGTTTTATTTATTGTGGTAAGCAGTTATGTTAAGGCATGGTGTAATTGGGCATTTCTCCAAGGATCTCTGACACTGCTTTAAGCAGATGATTTTTTATATATAAGCATAACTTTTATCCAAGTCTCTGAATGCTGACCAATCAGTTGGAAACTTTGAGGTTTAATTTTAAAAATAGAAAGATGATGAATGAAGAGGGTTTAATATTTTTTTCCCCTCCAATTTTCTGCTCTGTTGGTGGTACCTGTTTGTTTCCACAGGCTGTGACAGCTTGCTGGCATCCTGGCCATGTTCCTGTTCCTCATTATCACAGCCTAAATAGTGAGAACCAGCAAGCTATTTGACTATGGAGGGCAAGCAACCTTGATCCTGGCCTTGAAACATCCATTAGAACATGAATCAATGGTTTGCAATTAACTATGGAAATCCAGACTTCCCTCATCCCTTCTCTCCTAATACAGGGGATTAAAAATTGAGAGCTTCCAGTAAACCTATCAAAAATCAGTGACTAAACTGGGAATGTGAAGTCTGTATGATTAAACCCCACAGATTGCAATGTATTTATTTGCTGAGCCATTCAGAAAGTAAAAGTTTAAAAGTTAATATTGGCTTTCTAAATAATCTGAGATAAACTGGGAGAGAGAGAGAAAAAAAACATGAGCAATAAATGAGTATGTATGTTTGAAGATGATTGCTGCTTATTTATTTATTCATTCACAACACTGTTTAACTGTAAAGGGAACATCGACGTTGCCATAGGGTTCTTCCTGTTACCAGTAAGAGGCTTCAAATACATCTTTAAAATGACTCGTACCTTCTCTTAAAAGAATGCTATTACCTCGTACTTTGCAGTATCTATTTTTGTAGAAGAAAATTGTTCAGGGAGTGAACCCCTGGGGCTTTGCGCATCAGTGCATATCTTTTTAATTAATTTGATGTGTTTGTGGAAACCATCATTGGTATTTAATAGTTAACTCATTGAGTGCCAGGGCATTACCCATTTTTGTATCTTTTTTTAAGAAGTGGCAAAGTTTCATTTTTAGTTAGGAATTCAATTATTGAAGCAAAACGATCAGTCTCTTGAATTCACCTGCTAAAATTGTGCTTTTAAAATTTAAAGGAGCTTATGTTTACAGCTTTTGAATGATCTCTCTTTTATTTTTAAAATGCTTTATGTTGAGTAATTTTGCTTGTGTTCTGTACCAAATGAGACCACATTAATACCACTTAACAATCTCAAAAAAAATAGACATTATGTTTGAAAAAAAAGCATAAAAGTTGTTGCAAGGATGTAGCTTTGTCTACATTTTTATGTAACATGTGAAACATTATTTGTTCCAGTCCTGTTCAGGGTCCTGATTACCTTTTTTCTGGTATATTAAAGTTTACATTAGTGCCAGTTCCTGCTCTTTCATTGAACAGGAAAATTTCATGAACTTTCTTTCTGATTTTCAGGCTTCTGCTTGCCCTCATTTGGTCCATATCTGACTGTTTCCTTCTCTGTCTCTGAGGATTCTGGGGACAGGTTTATAACCAAGCAGCAGATTCCCACAGCTTCTATTGACACTTCCTTTAGAAATATCTTTTGTTTCTTTATTTATGCCATACCCACTCCATCTGGCCCTGTACCATGAAACTGCCAATCAAACTATAAAGGATAAATTAGAATCTGTAGTGCAGCACTAATCCTCAGATGATAGCCTCAGAGTTATGTCATTAATTGAAACTGCAAGTAGTCACAGCAAACTTTTTAAAAGTACTTGTGGATGTAAATGCTTTACAGTTTGACAGTTAGTTAGAATGAGTTTACCCACCTTTTACACACTTCCATGTCCACATTTACTAATTCCTTTTAAGAGCGTGTAACATTTCCCAAAGAAAACTTGACCTTTTATAAAATACCTGGATGAGGGCGTAGAAGGATGGGTTAATAAATTTGCAGATGACACTAAGATGAGTGGAGTTGTGGATAGTGCTGAAGGATGTTGCAGATTACAGAAGGTCATGGATAAGCTTCAGAGCTGGGCTGGAATGTGGCAAATGGAGTTTAATGTGTGAGGTGATTCACTTTGGAAGGAGTAACAGGAATAATGTTAAGATTCTTGGTAGCGCAAATGAGCAGAGAGATATGTATCCATGTATATAGATCCCTGAAAGTTGCCACCCACATTGATAAGTTTGTTAAGAAGGCTTGTGTTAGCTTTTATTGGTAGAGGGATTGAGTTTCGGAACCCCGAGGTTATGCTGCAGGTGTACAAACTCTGGTGTGGATGCACTTAGAGTATTGTGTACAGTTCTGGTCCTCGCATTATAGGAAGGATGTGGAAACTTTGGAACGGGTTCAGAGGAAATTTACTAGGATGTTGCCTGGTATGCAGGGAAGATCTTATGAAGAAAGGGTGAGGTCAGATCATGATCAGATGAGCCAATGGGCATAAGAGGTACAGTTAGTAAGTTTGCAGAAGACACCAAAATTGGAGGTGTAGTGGACAGCGAAGAGGGATACCTCAGATTACAACAGGATCTTGTCCAGATGGGTCAATGGGCTGAGACGTGGCAGATGGAGTTTAATTTAGATAAATGCGAGGTGCTGCATTTTCGGAAAGCAAATCTTAGCAGGACTTCTACACTTAATGGTAAGGTCCTAGTGTTGCTGAGCAAAGAGACCTTGGAGTAGGTTCATAGCTCCTTGAAAGCGGAGTCGCAGTTAGATAAGATAGTGAAGAAGGCATTTGGTATGCTTTCCTTTATTGGTCAGAGTATTGAGTACAGGAGTTGGGAGGTCATGTTGCAGTTGTATAGGGCATTGGTTAGGCCACTTTTGGAATATTGCATGCAATTCTAATCTCTTTCCTATCGGAAGGACATTGTGAAACTTGAAAGAGTTCAGAAAAGACTTACAAGGATGTTGCCAGGGTTGGAGGATTTGAGCTATAGGGAGAGGCTGAATAGGCTGGGGCTGTTTTCCCTGGAGCGTCGGAGACTGAGGGGTGACCTTATAGAGGTTTATAAAATCATGAGGGGCATGGATAAGGTAAATAGATAAGGTCTTTCCCCTGGGGTAGGGGAGTTCAGAACTAGAGGGCATAAGTTTAGGGTGATAGGAGAAAGATATAAAAGAGACCTAAGGGGCAACTTTTTCACTCACAGGGTGATGCGTGTGTGGAATGGGCTGCCAGAGAAAGTAGAGGATTCTAGTAGGATTGCAACATTTAAAAGACATCTGGATGGGTATATGAATAGGAAGGGTTTAGAGGGATATGGGCCGGGTGTTGGCAGGTGGGACTAGATTGGGTTGGGATATCTGGTTGGCATGGACGGGTTGGACCGAAGGGTCTGTTTGCATGCTGTACATCTCTATGACTCTGTCCCCATGGGCTTCCTGTACCAATCCAGATGAGGCTTTAGAACCTCGTTAAAAGTATACTCCAAATCTCCAAATGACTCCAGAGCTTTATATGTTTTATTCAGATGTCTAAAGTACACCTTACGCATGAAAATCACATCTGTTCGCAGTCAGCTGCCTCTGTGAACCATGTATATGTAAACAGCAACTCACCTGGTTCTCCCCCCAACCCTACCCCTGACAAAGATGTGAGTGTTGCGTTCAGGGGCAGATCGTCTAGAACCAGGGCTCTGACATCTTGTGAAGAGAGAGACCCTTCTATCCTGGCCAATCAGAGGCCTTCCACATTAGGAGCTGTAGCAGCAGACTGGAATTTAAATTTAGTAACAGAGAATTTTCAGCGGAGGCATCTTCCTTCCAGCATTTTTCCGTCTTTCAATAAAAGTGAGGAGGTATGGAGGGTGGAGAGTATCCCTCTCGTGGGTGACTTGTGCATCAAGGCAGAAAAGGAAGGCCTCCTGGAGCTTTCCTCACCCCACCTCCCACCTAAGGTCTCTAGGTCCACACTGGTAACTGAGTTCACTGCCTTTAACCGGACTTAATCAGACTCATTGAGAGCTTTATTGCTCCACATATGGGGGCTGTTGTGGTGCAGTGATAGTGTCACTCCCTCTAGGAAAGCGGGCTCAGTGCCAAGTGCCAGCTGCTTCGACATATCTGACCAGATAGCCCTGCTGGCCCACAATCCCACCTCTGGTGAAAACTGGCCCAGAGATGGCATGGAGCTGGGATCTGACACCAGCTTGCGTGGCTAATTTTCATCCCCTCCAGCTGCTTCTGCCACTGCCCTGGGTGAGCCAAAAACCTACCCCACATTTGTTTTTCATTTCTATTCACATTTGTGTAACTCATGATAATTATAACTGATGGCCTTTTCAGCAAACATTTTTTAAACACTCTCGACTTAGAAACTGACAAAGGCGTGGTTGGACTGAATGGCCTTCTTCTGCCTGTAAAAACTGGTAGATATATTTTATCCATTAGACTATGAAAGTGAATATCATTTGGTAAAATACTAAAATGGTTAAATGACTGGATGCAGCTGGGTCCATTCTAAATTTAAGTCCAAATCTCACTCAATTAGAATGCTCTTTCCTGGACTCACCCCTGTTGCACAGACTTTCTTTGGTAAATCAGTGGCTGACAGACAATGTTCTGAACTGAAGCAGTAATTGTAACCAATTCCATTCTATGTGTTTTATACATTTTTAAGTTGTTGATCAGTGTTCACAATCTGTTTAGTTAATTAAATTCCACTTATATTTGCTACTGTGGCTAATGCATATTAATCACTAAATTGGTCTAAGTAGAGTAAAAGCAAGTGGATGATTAATGTATCATAACAGGTAATTGATTAAAAATGCTCAGACACTCAAAGAGCAGAAATACAAACAGCTCCATGTAGTACATTTATGTTCGTTAATTTTATAGCTGAGCTCTTGTGTGTTTTGAGAGTGCTATTGCTTGGTGTAATTTGCTACAGAACATTTATAGTCACTGAAGAGATTCTCTTTTTCCATCTTGTATTGATCTCCATGAATGTGGTTTTTCTTCCTCTGTACATGTGATTTGTCCCTTCATAATTGCAAATGTTATTGAACAAAAATTCTGTAGTAGGCCTTGTGTTTCCTATCACATTCCCTTCCTGCAGACAAAAGAAAATATTAAAGCTCTCAGTATGTAGGATGTATTTCTGCTGGGTGCAGCAGTAGATTTGCTTCTTTATCACTCATTGTGGTTTTGGTGCTCAACAGTCTGGATCTTTCTCTTTTGCCTGATTTCAGATATCTTTGGTTTGGATATTGGTTTGTGAGTTGTTTAATCAACTGTTCCTTGATCATAACTATTTGAAGGGCTTTTACCTGGAATGTTCACCACCTGTTAGAACCATATAATACCTTTTCCTCCATTATTCCTTTAGCAAGGGTGCACACTAGCATCAGCAACATTTTACTGACTTCCAGAATTAATATGATTATTAAGAAAAAAATGTCCTATTACACCTCTTCCCATCCTGCCTCCTGTAAAAACATTATGCCTTATTCCCAATTCCTCCACCTGCACCACATCTGCTCCCTGGAGGACCAATTCCACCATAGAACATCCCAGGTGGCCTCCTCCTTCAAAGATTGCAATTTCCCCTCCCACCTGGGTGATGATGCCCTCCAGCCCATCTCCTCCACTTCCTGCACCTCCCATGCCTCCAATCGCAACAAGGACAGAACCTCAGGTTCTCACCTTCCACCCCACCAACCTCTGGATATATCACAACATCCTCCACCATTTCCTCCACCTACAAACAGACCTCACCATCAGACATATATTTCCCTCCCCATCCCTAACTGCGTTTCAGAGAGACCATTCCCTCCATGATACCCTCGACAGGATCCCCCCACTCTCCCACTCCCCCATTCCATTCCTGGCACTTTTCCCTCACACCGCAGGATCTGGAGTAGAGTGGTGCTGGAAAAGCACAGCAGTTCAGGCAGCATACGAGGAGCAGTAAAATCGACGTTTCGGGTAAAAACCCTTCATCAGGAATACAGGCAGAGTGCCTGAAGGGTGGAGAGATAAATGAGAGCAGGGTGGGGAGAAAGTAGCATAGAGTACAATAGGTGAGTGGGGGAGGGGGTGAAGGTGATAGGTCAGAGAGGAGGGTGGAGTGGATAGGTGTAAAAGAAGATAAGCAGGTAGGTTCAGGACATGGTTGAAGAGCTTCAGGGCAGAGGAAATGACCTGGGAGTTGCAGTGGGAGAGGGACTGTCTGAGATTCTTGTAGAGAGAGGAGGAAAACTTCCTCCTACCGCAGGGAAAACCTGCACCCATACCTCCGTCCAATGCCCCAAAGGATCTTTCCACATCCGACAGAGATGTACCTGTACTTCCACATGCATCACCTACTGCATCAGTTGCACCTGATATAGCCTTCTGTACATTGGGGAGACAGGACACCAATTTGTGGATCGTTTCAGAGAACATCTCTGGGACACCCATCCTGACTGCACCCATCCTGTGGCTGAACACTTCAATTCCCCACCCACTCCTCCATGGCCTCCTCCATCGCCAAACCCTAACCACCCAATGCCTGGAGGAGGTGTCACCCCCCACCCAGTCCCACAAATCTCATTCCTGATGAAGGGCTTATGCCTGAAAGGTCATTATCCTGCTCCTTGGATCCTGCCTGAGCGGCTGTCCTTTTCCAGCATCACACTCTTTGACTCTGATCTACAGCATCTGCAATCCTCACTTTCTCCTTCTCTCCCACCTCAATCTTGTTTGCCAAAGTAATTAATTCACTTATTTTGTCTGTGAAATAAAAAATAATTAAGCTTTGAAAGGCTCCTTTCCTTCCACTGCTCCACTCTGCTTCTATCTATTGGTACAGATGTGTAAGGCCTACAGCTTTTATTTTCTTAAGATGAAAGAATCTTTCCACAATTCCACGAATGTATCGTTGAGTAAAGTCTGCAGCTGGTAAGCAGTTAGTGTAGCAATTATTTCTGTATGTCTAATGTTTTGTGTAGAACTTTTCTGAATTGGTTTAATTTAGACTGCAATAGACGCAATAGTAATTTAACTGGACCAGTAATCCAGGAACCCTAGCAACTGCTCTGGGGACAGCGGTTCATGTCCCACCATTGGAGCTGGTGGAATTTTAAAAAGTGTAATAGATATGGGATTAAGACCTAATTTCAGTAACGGTGACCATTTTGATTGTCCCATTAGAAAAGGAAATCTCTTAGGTGATCTGGCAAACAGTGCCTCCATTATAATGTAGTTGATCCTTAAATGTCTTCTAAAATGGCTGAGCAAGCCACAAAGTTGTATCAGACAGCTACAAAGTCTCACCTTGGCATTCACCTTGGCACCTGAAGTAATAACGGTCAACTCATACCTGTCAAGCCTGCAAAATGTTCCTTCCCCAAAACTGAAATTGGAAGGGGACAAAATACTGGCAGGGAGATTTGCCAGAGCTGCTTGGGAGAATTTGACCTAGTATGGTGGTGGGTGTGGCCTAGGGAGTTAGTGAGGAAAGGGATCAATCTGAGACTGGTACAGTTCAGAAAAGAGGCAAGTCAAACACTCAGGGCAGACAGGGACAAGGTAGGACTAACAAATTAAACTGCATTTATTTCAATGTAAGGGGCCTAACTGGGAAGGCAGGATGAACTCAGGGCATGGTTAGGAACGTGGGACTGGGAGATCATAGCAATTACAGAAACATGGCTCAGGGATGGACAGGACTGATAGCTTAATGTTCCAGGATACAAATGCTACAGGAAGGACAGAAAGGGAGGCAAGAGAGGAGGGGGAGTGGTGTTTTTGATAAGGGATAGCATTACAGCTGAACTGAGGGAGGATATTCCTGAAAATACATCCAGGGAAGTTATTTGGGTGGAACTGAGAAATAAGAAAGGAATGATAACCTTATTGGGATTGTATTATAGACCCCCTAATAGTCAGTGGGAAATTGAGAAACAAATTTGTAAGGAGAACTGTATTGTCTGTAAGAATAATAGGGTAGTTATGGTAGTGGATTTTAACTTTCAAACATAGACTGGGACTGCCATAGTGTTAAGGGTTTAGATGGAAAGGAATTTGTTAAATGTGTACAAGAAAATTTTCTCATTCAGTATGTGAATGTACCTACTAGAGAAGGTGCAAAACTTGACCTGCTCTTGGGAAATAAGATGATTGAGGTATCTTTGGGGGAGCACTTTGCGGTCAGCGACCATAATTCTATTAGATTTAAAATAGTGATGAAAAATGATAGACCAGATCTAAAAGTTGAAGTTCTAAATTAGAGGAAGGCTAATTTTGACAGTATTAGGCAAGAACTTTAAAAAACTGATTGGGGGCAGATGTTCGCAGGTAAGGGGATGGCTGGAACATGGGAAGCTTTCAGAAATGAGATAACGAGAGTCCAAAGACAGTATATTCCTGTTGGGCTGAAAGGAAAGGCTGAAGAAATTGAGGGTTTGATTAAGAAAAACAAGGAAGCATATGTCAGGTATAGACAGGATAGATTGAGTGAATTCTTAGAGTATAAAGGCAGTAGGAGTATACTTAAGAGGGAAATCAGGAGAGCAAAAAGGGGAAATGAGGTAGCTTTGGCAAATAGAGTTAAGGAGAATCCAAAGGGTTTTACAAATACATTAAGGACAAAAGGGTAACTTAGAAAAGAATAGGGCCCCTCAAAGATCGACAAGGCGACCTTTGTGTGGAGCCGCAGGAATGGGGAGATAGTAAATGAATACTTTGCAACAGTATTTACTGTGGAAAAGGACATGGAAGATATAGAAAGTCAGGAAATAGATGGTGACATCTTGAAAAATGTCAATATTACAGAGGAGGAAGTGCTGAATGTCTTGAAATGCATAAAAGTGGATAAATCCCCAGGACCTGATCAGGTGTACCCTGGAGCTCTGTGGGAAGATGAGGAGGTGATTGCTGGGTCCCTGGCTGAGACATTTGTATCATCAATAGTTACAGGTGAGGTGCCAGAAGACTGGAAGTTGGCTAAAGTGGTGCCAATGTTTAAGAAAGGTAGTAAGGACAAGCCAGGACCAGTGAGCTTGACATGGATGGTGGGCAAGTTGTTGGAGAGAATGATGAGGGACAGGATGTACATGTATTTGGCAAGGCAGGGACTGATTTGGGATAGTCAACATGGCTTTGTGCATGGGAAATCATGTCTCACAAACTTGACTGAGTTTTCTTTGAAGAAGTAACAAAGAGGATTGATGAGAGCAGAGCGTTGGACATGATGTATATTGATTTCAGTAAGGTGTTCAACAAGGTTCCCCATGGGAGACTGGTTAGCAAGGTTAGGTTTCATGGAATACAGGGAGAGCTAGCCATTTGGATACAGAACTGGCTCAAAAGTAGAAGATAAAATATGGTGGTGGAGGGTTGTTTTTCAGACTGGAGGCCTGTGACCAATGGAGTGCCACAAGGACCGGTGCTGGTTCCTCTACTTTTCATCATTTATATAAATGATTTGGATGTGAACATAAGAGGTATAGTTAGTAAGTTTGCAGAAGCCACCAAAATTGGAGGTGTTGTGGAGGTTACCTCAGATTACAATGGGATCTTGATCAGATAGGCCAATGGGCTGAGAGTTTAATTTAGATAAATGCGGGTGCTGCAGTTTGGGAAAGCAAATCTTAGCAGGATTTATACACTTAATGATAAGGTCCTAAGGAGTGTTGCTGAACAAAGAGACCTTAGAGTGCAGGTTTATAGCTCCTTGAAAGTGGAGTTATAGGTAGATAGAATAGTGGAGAAGGCAATTGGTATGCTTTCCTTTATTGGTCAGAGCATTGTGTACAGGAGTTGGGAGGTCAGGTTGCAGCTGTACAGGACATTGGTTAGACCACTGTTGGAATCTTGCGTGCAGTTCTGGTCTCCTTCCTATTGGAAGGATGTTGTGAAACTTGGAAAGGTCCAGAAAAGATTTACAAGGATGTTGCCAGGGTTGGAGGATTTGAACTATTGGGAGAGGTTGTATAGGCTGTGGCTGTTTTCCCTGGAATGTTGGAGGCTGAGGGGTGACCTTTATAGAGTTTTATAAAATCATGAGGGGCATGGAATGGATAAATAGACAAAGTCTTTTCCCTGGGGTGGGAGAGTCCAGAACTAGATGGCACAGGTTTAGGGTGAGAGGGGAAAGATATAAAAGAGACCTAAGGGGGCAACTGTTTCACGCAGAGGGTGGTACGTGTATGGAACATGCTGCAATAGGATGTGGTGGAGGCTAGTACAATTGCAGCATTTAAAAGGCATCTGGATGGCTATATGAGAAGGAAGGGTTTGGAGTGATATGGGCCAAGTGCTGGCAGGTGGGAGTAGATTGGGTTGGGATATCTGGTTGGCATGGATGAGTTGGACCGAAGGGTCTGTTTCCATGCTGTACATCTCTATGACTCTATCTGAGGCACCTGACAAAATTGTGAGCTACCCCACAAAGTTAACAGGTAATAGCCTGATACATTCTTACCTACTAAGTCACACCCTACAAAATGCCATGTACAACCATCATATCCCTGAGTATGCCCTGTTCCACTGGCAAGACAGGCCCACAAGAATTGGCAATACAGTGGTGTACAGTCAGGTGGAGGTTTCCCTGGCAGTTCTCAGCATTGACTGTGGACCCTATGAAGCTTTGTATTATCATGTGATGATAATTCCTGCTGATCACCACCTGTAGTCAACACCTCATCTCATTATTCTCCGTTTGTCAATGGCAGTTCACAGATTGTACTCTGTACTCTGGGCTTCATTGTCAATTACCAAGAATGGCTCACTGACACACCTGTTGAGCTGGCCATGTCTGAAAGGAGAGAGCTAATCAATGAGGTCTGCATCAGCTGGTGAGAGAATCAACAAGAGGGAAAAGCCTCTTTGACCTTGTCTTGACCAATCTGACTCCCTCAAATGTATCTATCCATGTCAAGATTGGTAGGTGACCTCTGCATAGTTATTGTGGAGACAGATGTTTTCACATTGAGGATTTCACATCATGTTGCATGGCATTATTGTAATGCTAAATAGGACAGACTACAAACAGATATAACAATTCAAAAGTGAGCATCCAAGAGTGCTGTCGGAAATTAGCTGAATGTTGTATTCGACTACAATCTCTAACTTCATGGCCTGGTAGATCCTGCACTTAACCATTATCATCAAGCTGTCTATCAACTTTGGTTCAATGAAGAGTGCAAGAGGGCATGTCGGAAAGTCACTAGGCATATTTATAAAATAATTGTGAACTTACAACACCGTTCTATTTGCATGACAGACATGGAAGCATGCAATGGAGAGAGCCAAGAGATCCCACAACCAAGGGATTAGACTTATATCTAAGTGGGACTGGTGAACAATAAAACAATTGACTCGAAGAGGAAGCTCCACAAGTATCCACATTCTCAATGATGGTGAATCTCAGCACATCTATGTAGAAGAATCTGCTGAAGCATTTAGAGCTACCTACAGCTACAAGTGCCCAAGTCGACGAGTCAGTTTTTCCTCCTCCAGAATTCTCCAGCTTCACTGTTGCCAATACAGTTCACTCTCCATGATATTAGAAATGACTGATTGTATACAATATTGCAAAGACAATGGGGCGTGACAATATTCTAGTAGTAGTATTGAATACCTGAGCTCCAGAGCTAGCCATGCTGTGGTTCAGCTATTCTAATACACCTACAACAGTGGTATCTAACCTGCCAAGTATTGCCCAGGTATGTCCTGTCCACAAAAAGCAGGACATATCAAATACAGACGTTAAATGGCTCACCAGTCTACTCTTGAGGATCAGTGGAAGGGGTTGTCAGCAATGCTTCATGAAACACTGTCTATAACTGTGTGATTTACTTATTAGTAACAGGCTGATTGATGCTCACTTTGGCTTCTCCAGCAGCCACTCAGCTCCTGATCTCATTACAACTGTGGTCCTAATGTTGAGAAAAGATTTGAACTCCAGGGGGAAGGTAACAATGATAAACGCAGTATAGTATCAAGGAGCCTAGGTGAACATAATGTCAATAGAATAGGAAGAAGATTCTTCACTGGTTGGAATCATATATAGCACAATCACAGATTCACTGAATTGTCCTGGCACAGAAGGAAGCCATTCAGCCCACGGTGTCTGCACTGGCACTTTCACAAACATTGTTTCAATGCACTTATTCAGCCTTTGTACAAAGAGAACTAGCTTTTTGGATACAAAACTGGATCAAAGGTAGAAGGCAGAGGATGGTGATGGAGCGTTGCCTTTCAGGCAGGAAGCCTGTGTACTGTGGTATGCCACAGGGATCGGTGCTGGATCCACTGCTTTTCATTATTTATATAAATGATTTGGATGGAATATTTGAGGTATAGTTAGTAAGTTTGCAGATGACATCAAAATTAGAGGTATACTGGACAGTGAAGAAGATTACTTCAGAATAGAACGCGATTTTGATCAGATGGACCAATGGGCCAAGGAGTGGCAGATGGACTTTAATTTAGATAAATGTGAGGTGCTGCCTTTTGGAAAGGCAAATCAGGGCAGGACTTATAAACTTGATGGTAAGGTCCTGGGGAGTGTTGCTAAACAAAAATACCTTGGAGTGTAGGTTCATAGTTCCTTGAAAGTGGAGTCGCAGATAGGTAGGTCAATGAAGGCGGCGTTTGGTATGCTTTCCTGTATTGGTAAGAGCATCGAGTATAGGAGTTGGGAGTTCATGTTATGGCTGTACAGGACCTTGGTTAGGCCATTTTTTGGAATATTGTGTGCAATTCTAATCTCCCTTCTATTGGAATGATGTTGTGAAACTTGAAAGGGGTTCAGAAAAGATTTACAAGGATGTTGCCAGGGTTGGAGGATTTGAGGCTGAATAGGCTGGCACAGTTTTCCCTGGAGTATCGGAGGCTGAGTGGGGACCTTCTAGAGGTTTCTAAAATCATGAGGGGCATGGATAGGGTAAATAAACAAGGTCTTTCTCCCTGGGGTGGGCTGAGTCCAGAACCAGCGGACAAGGTTTAGGGTGAGAGAGGAAAAATTTTAAATTGACAAAGGGGCAACGTTTTCATGCAGAGGGTGGTGCGTATATGGAATAAGCTGCCAGATGAAGTGGTGGAGGCTGGTACAATTACAACATTTAAAAAGGTATCTGGATGATTATATGAATAGGAAGGGTTTAGAGGGATATGGGCCAAGGGCTGGTAAATGGGACTAGATTAGGATTGGATATCTGGTTGGCATGGATCAGGTGGACTTAGAGTTTGGTTCCTTGCTGTACATCTCTATGACTCAAAGTAATCATCTGATGCCTTCTTGGCCTCCTCAATTGACTCTGATTCCACCACACTTCTGGCACTGAATTCTAGACCAAAGGGAGGTGGTTTCAGTTGTTTGAGGACAACCATATCAGTCTCAGGATGTAATTTCAGGGACTTTCTCTGACTTCCATGGTCGAGTTGTCTTTACCTGCACCGTCAGTGATCTTCCTATCTTAATGTCTGATGTGGAGATGTTCACTGATGATTGCACAAAGGTTGGGACCATTCTCAACCCAACTATGGAAGTAGTCCATGTCCATTCACAGCAAAGCCTGGACAACATTTTGGCTTAGGTAGATAAGAGGCAAGTAAAATTTGTGCCATCTCCAACAGGACAGAATCTGATCATCTCCTATTGACATTCAGTGTCATTACCGTCACTAAACATCTGCTATCAACATCTTGGGGGGGTCACAATTGACCAGAACCTAAACAGGATCTGCCATGTAAATATGAATAATCTTAATTCTGCAAGAGCAAGGTAGACACTAGCAACTCTGAGGCAAGTAACTGCATCCTGACTTCTTCAAAGTTGTTCCTCCATCTACAAGGCACAAGTCAGGATGTTTTGGAATTTTTCACTGAAGTATTCTTCTCTTGCCTGGATAGTGCAGCTCCAACAGCACAGAAGAAGCTCAGCATCATCCAGGATAAAGTAGCCCTTTGTTTGGCCCCATCATCCAATATCTTCAACATTCACTCCCTCCAACACTGGTATACAGTGGCAGCAGTGTGTATTGCTTCTAAGATGATATGGAACAACTCACCCAGGCTGATTAGGTTCGCAGCTTCCAAACTCATGACCTTTACAACCAAGAAGGACAAGATTGCAGACACATGAGACTACAAGCACCTGCAAGTTCCCCTCTGAGACCTGCACCCATCCTGACTTGGAACTATTGCTGTTCCTTCTGTTCAGTGGGTCAAAATACGAGAACAGCCTTCCTAACAGCACTTTGGGTGTTCCTACACCCTAAGGACTGAAGCAGTTCAAGAAAACAATTTAACACCACATTTCCAAGGACATTTGGGGTTGACAATACGTGTTGGCCCAACCTGTAACACTAATATCCTGTGAACTACAGTAATTCAAAAGCAAAAAGGCTGTTGTTCCTTCTGGTTGGTATAGGTTTGTTATGGTTAGTTGATGGTGGCTAAGTATCTGGCTTGACATCTTTGTGAATGAAACAGTTAAAAATGTATAAAATATTTTTTATAATTAATCATAAAATTTACTGATTAGGCCTAAATTAGTGCTGTCGACATTCTGTTTGTCTTGGTGGCTGTTGAAATAAACGAGTAATACCTACACCTGCAGTTCATTATTTGTACTCAATCTCATGTAACATTGTTCCCAGAAAAATATTATATACAATTTTAAGATCGTAATCAGAATATTCAAATCAGTTTATTAGGTTAACCTTTGGTCACTCATCAGTTTTGTTTTCCATGCTGCACCTGGAGGGAATGAAGAAACAAACCAGTGAAGTTCAGGTCTAGATTAAGGCCTGGAGCTGAAGTCAGAAGAAATCTGGAGGGGTGGGTTTAACTTGAGTAGCAGGAGCTAAGCTTATACGGTGAATGTGAGTGACTTAAGTTGAGCCTATAAATCAGGAAACTAGACTTGGGAAGCAGCAGGCAACCATGTAATGATTAAGATCAGGAGGTGGTGACAAAAGGTGGAAAGATCTTGTAGCTGGGTCATGAAAAGTCCTGTAGTTTGCATGGTTACTTTGTAATAGAGGCTTGTGATCTTGTTTAGTTCAGATTATTGGGTCTCTGTTGATCAGTTTGGAACATATGATACTAAATGGAGGGTTTGAAAATGTACAGGAGGCCGTCTGGATTGAAGACAATTGCTGAGCAATTGAGGTACTTTTTCCATTGATGTGATTTCTGTTATGTGTATTATGACTCAGGATATTTGTTACAAGGTTATAGTGTGGTGGATAACAAAGAGTTATTGGTCAGATTTATTTAGCTGGAATGTGATTGGGAGAAATGATTCATATAAAACCTGAGTTCCAAAAGTAGAAAGTAAGGAAGGAGTTGCAAGTAGGTGTCTTAGAAGACAAACAGTGGGAAGAATCTGGAAAGGAGCTGGCACAGCCCCTTTCTGCCTGTCAAGGTAAAATCCCATTAGTTACCTTCTATTGAGACGTCACTATAAAGTATGCCTGAAGGATCGGCACAGTGCATGTGACAAGACTCAAGGAAAAGTCATGAAATAGTTTTGACACTGGGTTTACCTGCTTTTGCTGCTGCCTGGGCGATTGATTCTCAATTTCAGGTGAACATGTCAATGTATTTTTCCCACTGCTGCTTTCAGCATTCCCAATGCATGCTTGCCGCCCAATTGCATGTTAAAGTCATCACTTCAAGTTGTTTCCTTTTTATCCCAATGTATTGGCAGCTTTTATGTGAAGATTTGTCTGATACCATGGTTAGATTTGACCTTAACTTTTATTTTGCTAATTCAGTACCATAACTGGCTTTTTGTTACTCAACCCCTAATGTGGGCCACTTGTGGAATAAAGACTTTTCACAAGTTGTCCAAGCCAAATAAAATTTCTAAAATGTCATCTTATTTTTCACACCACCCATCCTTGCAGTTGGTTGTTGACTAACAGCCATCAGAGACCTACCCTTTAAGACTGGGAAAAATTCAAATCTAGGCCTCAAAGTTTGAATCTCACTGTGCAGACAGATGTCCAGTTGATTAGTTAGATTTAATTTATTGTGTATGTCAATCTTTCCACCTGGAAATTGCATTCATTTTCAAATATAAGAGCATGTGTTTAAATTAATAACCCTGACACAACAATCTTTTCTAGAAGACCTTTAACCAGGGTTTAAGTGAAGCTTTAAGTGTGTAGTATAAACTTCCAACTGCTCTGCACGTTGTTTCTGCTCCCAGCTAATGCAGCCTTTCTAAGCTTGTCAGTAAACGAAGTGAAGCTTTAAAGGCAGTGTTTTAATGTAGGAATCGAGGAGACAGCTTTGTAGCAGTGCAAGGTAAACTGAGTCTGGAATCTATACAACTCACACTCGTGCCGTAGTGTTCGTGTGAAACAAGCTTGGAACAGGCATGAAAGCTCCCCTCTGTAATGGGAACAGTGAAATCTCTGCTGACAAATCAAGTGGCTTTCAATAGAAGCATGTTAACATCTGGAATGTTATCTATATATAATGTAATATAATTGGTAAAAGCTAGAGGGAAGACGGAAGTTACTTTGCGTGTTATGATCTGCAATCTATTGCTTAAAATAGCAGGGAAAGTAGATTCAACAGTAATTTTCAAAAGGGAGTTGGATATGTAATTGAAAATCAAACAAAATTCTAAGACTGTGGGGAAAGAGCAGGGAGATGGGCTTAATTGGAATGCTGTTCCAAAGATGTGGCAGAGGCAAGATGGACTGAATGACCTCCTGTGCAGAATGATCCTATAATCTGGAACTGAATGTTCACCATACTCCAAATCATCATCTAATTAGAAGCTATTACAGCAATTTAGTAGTTTCTGGTAGCAACTGTTACTGACTGGAAGGATTCCATCAGCAAAACCAAAATGATTATTTTGTAGAACTGCTTCCCTGACAAAGGGAGTAATTCTGTTGAATGAACCACATAGACTGATTGTTAATTACTAATTTCAGCTGTGGTGCAATGAACAGAGGAGTGAGATGTTTTGGATGTGGAGTGCAGGAGACTGGAGCAGCTATGGTTCTGTTGTCCAAAGGTTTGTAAGTGCAGATTCTGGGTGAGGGCAAATTGAGTTCAACTATTGTTAGTCTGTTAGCATCACTGTCTGTGCTCACTTACTAGGGACTTATTGAAGGGACTGCCAATGTTGGTGGAACTATACCAATAACATCCCTACTATCAGGAGGGACGGAAAGATAATTAAATTGGGATGAACTGATAGGATGGTTTAAGGCCATGTGTGGAACCGTATTGTTTTCTGGCAGTTATTGATGGCTTATACCTGTGGATACAACTCCTTTCACTTAAGTGTTGAAATCTGAACTTTAAAACACAGCAGAAGCCAAGGGAATGTCCTCAAGCATTTGTTGTTGCTGTAGCCCTTTAAGTTGCCCATTTTCATTTAACAGGGATAACAAATGCTATTGTGCGCTTGTTAATATATATATTTGAGGAGAACGTTGTTAGGATGTGAAGTTGTATGAACATCAATTCATGGCCCACAACAACACTTCCTCTAACAGTTTTGTTTTGGAACCACTGTTGGTCAAACAAGCTTTTGTTTTGTGCTGAGTAACTGACCACAAACAAAGCATCAAGCATTGGACAATGAGAAAGCTGTTCTGCTGGCATACAGGGACAGCTGTGATATTACAATGACTAAGTGGGCATTAGCTGGTCACTTCGCAAGCTTTGGGATTGAGGTTTCAATGACTACAAGAGTGAAAGAGAGTGGGGAAAATGCCATCCAAATAGTACCTTTCTTTCAAAGCATCTTTCTTTTGAAATATGCTTAATTATCAATGACATGAAGAAGAAGGACAGATTGCACCTAAATTGGAAGGGGACTAATATACTGGCAGGGAACTTTGCTGGAGCTGCTCGGGAGGATTTAAACTAGTAAGGTGGTGGGTGGGGCCGAGGGAGATAGTGAGGAAAGAGATCAATCTGAGACTGGTACAGTTCAGAAAAGAAGCAAGTCAAACACTCAGGGCAGGCAGGGACAAGGTAGGACTAACAAATTAAACTGCATTTATTTCAATGTAAGGGGCCTAACTGGGAAGGCAGGATGAACTCAGGGCATGGTTAGGAACATGGGACTGGGATATCATAGCAATTACAGAAACATGGCTCAGGGATGGACAGGACTGCTGGCTTAATATTTCAAGATACAAATGCTACAGGAAGGACAGAAAGGGAGGCAAGAGAGGAGGGGGAGTGGCGTTCTTGATAAGGGATAGCATTACTGCTATACTGAGGGAGGACATTCCTGGAAATACATCCAGAGAAGTTATTTGGGTGGAACTGAGAAATAAGAAAGGGATGATCACCTTATTGGGATTGTATTAAAGACCTCCTAATAGTCAGAGGGAAATTGAGAAACAAACTTGTAAGGAGATCTCAGCTATCTGTAAGAATAATAGGGTGGTTATGGTCGGGAATTTTAACTTTCTAAACATAGACTGGGACTGCCATGGTGTCAAGGGTTTGGATGGAGAGGAATTTGTTAAGTGTGTACAAGACAGTTTTCTGCTTCAGTATGTGGATGTACCTACTAGAGAAGGTGCAAAACTTGACCTGCTCTTGGGAAATAAGGCAGGGCAGGTGACGGAGGTGTCAGTGGGGAGCACTTTGGGGCCAGCGACCATAATTCTATTAGATTTAAAATAGTGATGGAAAAGGATAGACCAGATCTAAAAGTTGAAGTGCTAAATTGGAGAAAGGCAAATTTTGATGGTATTAGGCAAGAAATTTCGAAAGCTGATTGGAGGCAGATGTTCACAGGTAAAGGGACGGCTAGAAAATGGGAAGCTTTCAGAAATGAGATAACAAGAATCCAGGGAAAGTATATTCTTGTCAGGGTGAAAGGAAAGGATGGTAGGTATAGGGAATGCTGGATGACTAAAGAAATTTGAGGGTTTGGTTAAGAAAAAGAAGGAAGCATGTGTAAGGTATAGACAGGATAGATCGAGTTAATCCTTAGAAGAGTAGAGAGGAAGTAGGAGTATACTTAAGAGAGAAATCAGGATGGCAAAAAGGGACATGAGATAGCTTTGGCAAATAGAATTAAGGTGAATTCAAAGGGTTTTTACAAATACATTAAGGACAAAAGGGTAACTAGGGAGAGAATAGGGTCCCTCAAAGATCAGCAAGGCGGCCTTTGTGTGGAGCCACAGAAAATGGGGGTGATACTAAACGAGTATTCTGCATCAGTATTTACTGTGGAAAAGGATATGGAAGATGTAGATTGTAGGGAAATAGATGGTGACATCTTGCAAAATGCCAATATTACAGAGGAGGAAGTGCTGGATGTCTTGGAACGCATAAAGGTGGATAAATCCCCAGGACCTGATCAGGTGTACCCGAGAACTCTGTGGGAAGCTAGAGAAGTGATTGCTGGGCCTCTTGCTGAGATATTTATATCATCGATAGTCAAAGATGAGGTGCCTGAAGACTGGAGGTTGGCTAACGTGGTGCCACTGTTTAAGAAGGGTGGTAAGGACAAGCCAGGGAACGATAGACCAGTGAGCCTGACGTCGGTGGTGAGCAAGTTGTTGGAGGGAATCCTGAGGGACAGGATGTACATGTATTTGGAAAGGCAAGGACTGATTTGGGATAGTCAACATGGCTTTGTGTGTGGGAAATAATATCTCACAAACTTGATTGAGTTTTTTGAAGAAGTAACAAAGAGGATTGATGAAGGCAGAGCAGTAGATGTGATCTATATGGACTCCAGTAAGGCATTTGACAAGATTCCCCATGGGAGACTGATTAGCAAGGTTAGATCTCACGGAATACAGGGAGAACTAACCATTTGGTTACAGAATTGGCTCAAAGGTAGATGACAGAGGGTGGTGGTAGAGGGTTGTTTTTCAGACTGGAAGCCTTTGACCAGTGGAGTGCTACAAGGATCAGTGCTGAGTCTTCTACTTTTTGTCATCTACATAAATGATTTGGATGCAAGCAGAAGAGGTACAGTTAGTTAGTTTGCAGAAGCCGCCAAAATTGGAGGTGTGGTGGACAGCAAAGAGGGTTACCTCCGATTATAACAGGATCTTGACCAGATGGGCCAATGAATTGAGAAGTGGCAGATGGAGTTCAATTTAGATAAATGCGAGGTGCTGCATTTTGGGAAAGCAAATCTTAGCAGGACATATACACTTAATGGTAAGGTTCTAGGGAGTGTTGCTGAACAAAGAGACCTTGGAGTGCAGGTTCATAGCTCCTTGAAAGTGGAGTCACAGGTAGATAGGATAGTGAAGAATGCATTTGGTATGCTTTCCTTTATTGGTTAGAGTATTGAGTACAGGAGTTGGGAGGTCATGTTACAGATGTATAGGACATTGGTTAGGCCACTGTTGGAATATTGTGTGCAATTTTGGTCTCCTTCCTATCAGAAAGATGTTGTGAAACTTGAAAGGGTTCAGAAAAGATTTACAAGGATGTTGCCAGAGTTGGAGGATTTGAGCTATAAGGAGAGGCTGAACAGGCTGGGACTGTTCTCTCTGGAACGTCGGAGGCTGAGGGGTGACCTTAAAGAGGTTTACAAAATTATGAGGGGCATAGATAGTGTAAATAGACAAAGTCTTTGAGTCCAGAACTAGAGGGCATAGGTTTAGGGTGAGAGGGGAAAGATATAAAAGAGATCTAAGGGAGCAACTTTCTCACACAGATGGAGTTATGTGTATGGAATGAGCTGCCAGAGGACGTGCTGGAGACTGGTACAACTGCCACATTTAAGAGGCATTTGGATGGGTATATGAATAGGAAGGGTTTGGAGGGATATGGGCCAGGTGCTGACAAGTGGGACTAGATTGAGTTGGGATATCTGGTCGACATGAACGGGTTGGAGCGAAGGGACTGTTTCCATGCTGTACATCTCTGAGTCTATCAAGAGGTTGCTTGGGCTTTGGCAATTTTTGATCAGAGCCTGAAAATACTTTTAAGTAAAAACATTTTTTTTTGGAAATGGAAACTTTGCAGATTAAGGAAACAGTAATGCATTGTAGCAATGAAAGAAGACTGGTAAATCATATTCACGTGGATAAATCAACTGTATTCTCTTGGAGTCTTTTGCTGGCCTGAAGCATATAGTGTGATAAATGGTAGAAGAATTTTTAAGAAAAGGGTTAATATTTAGAGGACCTGACAGCCTAAAACATTATTGTTTCATTAAGCAACACCAGTGGAATTATCTTTCACTTTTGCATGAAGTTAATGTATATCCTGGACAAAGAATCGAAAGAAGTCAGGTTCACAATGAGTAAGGCTTGATCAAGAGCAGGAATTTGCAGAATTTGCTCCCCACAGAGATATGGATCTTTAGAATAGAATTGGATCAAAGTTGGTGAATTCATTCATAAGCGAAACTGAATAAATAATGCTGTACAACAACAGTAAATAATCTCTGTTGCTTGAGAACATTGTATATTCCATGGCTGCCTTGCGAATGTTCACAGCAAGAAAAGATGGAAAGTGGGATATAGAGAGTGATTGCTTAGAGGTTTTGATATCAGATTCCATTTATGGAGTACTTTCTCTCCGAAGATTGTTATTATTAGAGACTGGGAGAACATTCAGCATCTCTGTGAAGCAGACTGGGAGACTGGGCATGGATGAGAAGGGTAGTGGCAGCGGATGATTTTTTTTAAAAGGCAGCAGAGTGTCAGAAGAGTTTAGTTAGGAAATTGTGGTGTGGAATCCGTTTGGATGGAAATAAGAAATAGAAAAGAAAAACCTCTCAAGGCGGAGTCATTTCCAGGCTGTCGAAAAGTTGCATGACTATAGGGCAAAGTATAGATCAGGAGATGTGAAAGAAGGTCTTTACAGTTGTCACAGGTGACCTTGATCTTCAATATTGACTGGACAAATCAAATAGGCAAAGCTAATGTGAAAGATCGATTTGTAGAGTGCATCAGGGATTGTTTCTTTGAGAAATATGCTTGCAGACTGTACCCAGGAATAAGGTATTTTGGATCTAGTAATGTGTAATAAGGGGCAATTTATTTAAAACTGAGTGCAAAGGAATTTATTCTCTGAAGGCAGTGCATGTGTGCAATGCTCTACCCCAAGAGATGTGGAGGCTAGATTGCAAAGTATTTAAAGAGAAGATGGATAGGTTTTGAAATATCAAGAAATTAAGGTCTCTGAGGAACTGGTATGAAAGAGGAGTGAGGCCTGGGACAAATTAGCTATTGTGTTATAGAAGGGCTGAATGGCCTGCTCCTATTTCTTTTTTTCTTATGTAACATTAACTACTACACTGAATACTTTACACAGTTCAACAGATAAAATTATGAACAACTGGCCCCTGAGTTTAGCCCAGTCAAATTCTTGTGCCCAATTACTGAAAAGAAAAATGCACTCCTAAATCTTTGCAAATATAAAAGACTGTCAGACAGGCTTGAGGGGCTGAATGGCTTAGTCCTGTCCCTATTTCTTACATGAGCCAAAAGAGTCCAAAAATTGGTAGATGGTATTTCCTTAACATGTCCCTAACATACCACTATATGTAGAATGCATCTAACATTTTTTTGTTCTTCATGAGTGCCTCAAATTACCAAATTATTTTCGGAGGATATTGATAAAAATATACTGTTGTTCACCACTCAATGCTAAGCCTAATACAGCTTCTCAACTCTGTAGGTGCTACCTTTTATATTGCCCTGTAGATCCTCCTCTCATTCTGAAATGTTTGGTTTCCCATAGATGTTTCATTCATTTTCTGTCAGACCCATGCAAATGGTATATCTCCAGTGAGCAGGTCTGATGCAGTGTGCTGCATTCCAAGGTAAATTTAGAAAGTTTGGCTAAGGCTGGTGGCTTGTCCTGGATTTGCTCACTTACTAATCTCCGCAACATTATTTGTCGGTTTCAAACTATCGTGTTAGCTCCATGAGTCAAATACTATCAGCATTAACACAGATCTCATTGCAGTATAGGACACATCACCTTTGTCTTTGCCAGCCCATTAATTAATGAGAATTGAACGATTCCAATTCTTTCTTCACTGTGTATTTTGCCCATGCTGTCTCGAAGTTTGTCTATGACTAACATTTCCTTTGTGATTTCCAGGTTTGTTCTCTGTATATTTTCAGCATGCAATCTAAGTTTTATCTAAGCTAGCTGTTTCTCTTGTGGAGTCCATGCTGCATGCCCTTGTGATGGCTCAATCTGTGCTATGCCACATTATTTTATTCCAGGAAGCTAGCTGGTGAAAGATCTGGTTTGAATCTAAACTACACACTGTCTTGAAACTTTTATTTACAGAGATGCATATTACAAATCTTCAATTTGTTCTATATATGAGTATGAGCCTCCCAAGTAATGCCCACCATTTGCATTTAATTAAATATTCAATTAATATACAATAAATTTGCACTGCTTTTGGCTCAGTGCATGTTCTACACGCTGTCTCCATTTTGGTGCCTATCGCTGCATGCATTTGTAGCTTTGACATTTCTCTAATTAAATTCCATTGTCAGTAGGATTTGTTAACAGTTGTGATTGGGTGTCAGGAACCTGCCATGATTTGTTTTAGATAAATGAACAAACTTTCCTGCTGATATTTGTCCCAAGAGAGCAGTGCTTTCTCCTTTAAAAACAGCGATTTTCCTTTTGAAATGGTTTCTGTATGAATTTAGACTGTGACCCTTCTCATTACAGAATTGTACATTTTTTTTAGAGAAGTAGCACAGATTCTTGTAACAAATAGATCTTTTAAATTCATAAATTTCAACAAATCATTGAATATTCAAATGATTTATTGAAATCAAAACCCATTGAGAATTCTGACCATGTGACAATGGTCAGAATCCAAAGTACAGTGGCATTTTTAACTTGTCATTCCACAATGTGTTTTTGAAAAGAGGGCCAATAGTGCTAAAAGTTACAGCATATTTGAATTCACAGGCTGTCTGGAGGGAGAGATCCACAGAATGTTTTTAACTATGGATGAGAAGGGACCTTCAAAGAACAGCCCTCCAAAGGAGTGAAGAGGAAAGTCAAAACTGGCAAGACTGGACTGTAATCTCTTGTCACAACAAAGTTAACCATGGGCTGACAGTCCACTGCAAATTATGTTCCAAATGGCTGATATGTTCTGTGTTTTTCCCTTTGAAGAAAATATGAGGCCAGGAGTTTAAAAGAAACCTATTTCAACTGTACTGGAGTGTGCCAGTGGGATTGAACATTCTTGCGTGAACTAATCTGGGTTTGAGCATTAACATGCTGTTTTGGTCACAGTTGAAAAACTATTGCCTAGCTCCCCCTGTGTTACCTGTTCTCCCTGAAGTCAGCTAGCTAGCAGCCAGCTCAAAGGAAAACAGGACAAAAATTTCACACTGAATGCAAGAATTCAATCACACTCAAAGAATCAGAACTACAGAATCTCAACCAATCTACAAAACTAAGGATCATGAAACCAACTATTCAACTTCTAATGTCAACGCCAACGGTAACCTTCAGTGCAACAGCTGTCATGTAAAACTAAATGCTCTTTGTGAACAATTCAGAAATTGATCTGTGTTATTTTTCTAAACACTCATAAGTTTGGGACTTGTCTCTTTATTTTTAATTGGTGCATATGTATGTGGCATTACTGATTTTTCTCATATTTAATATTAATAAAGTCATTCTTGGTTAACTCAAGAAAACCTGGATAAATTTGCCTCCTTTCAAACATAAGTTAATATGGTATTGGAGTGAGGGAAGTAATCCCTTTCAAATTAACCTTATTTCATTTCGATGATGAACAAAGAAGGGGAGTCAATTCATCCCTCCACACCTAGGAGCTGGATTCAAATCAATCTGGAGAACCTTGCCCAGGGTTGAATCATAATAGAATTCACTGCTTGTTTTGAAAGTATTTTGATGTAATATAAAAATACCTGTTATAAAGGAGCTGTCTTCCTCAAAGTGAATGGGAAGAACTTACTTTTGCAAAAAGTATTGGTAAACACTACTTTTTTTTTACTATTGTTGGTACTCTTGTGCTAAGCAGAGAATAAAGTTACATATTAAATAAACCAAATCACATAGTTATTAGATTCAATTGTATTTTCTATTTAAGGTCAAAATCTGCTTGCTTGTAAGGTGAAGGTGATGATACATTTTGTAAGTTTCTTGTCTTGGTGCAAAGTCTTGGAAAACCTACTCCAAAGAGAGGATCTAGTTGAAATATCAGCTGTACAGTTCATTGTGATTGCCAATATAAATACAATGCAATTGGAGGATATCAGTGCTTTCCAGCAGAGTTCAGGAGTTGCACCTGAAGTTTTAAGTTTTTTTTTACATTTGCCAGAGGGCATGCTGTATATTACTGCACTTTCTGCTCTTGCTTAAGAACCTTAGGATTGCTTAAAATCTTGATGAAAATGTGAGTTCATTGGATAAAGGACTGTTAAGGTATTTGCTATTTATTTACAGTTTGACCGTATGACCATTTTCACTGCAATATCAAAATACTGCATTTTGTAAAAAAGAAAGCTTGTTGAATTTTAACTTAATGACTCTCTACCCTAACTGTAACTTTTGTTAGTTGTTTTGCATTACTATATGTTTATATTCCAGCCTAAGTATTTCATTTGATTATGCGGTCTAAGCTCCTCACTTTGTTATTTTTATGATGGAGTGCTGTTTATAATTTTGCTGTGAGATGTTAAATGAAGTAGTGTATGGCTTTATGATGCCAAAGGAGCTTCCCAAGACTGAATCAAAGATTGAGTGAGGATTTTAGTTAAATCGTAAAGGTGGTAATGCAGCTTTGTCCCTGTTCAGAATATTTTGCCAGGTTAATCTCAGCCTCCATAGATTTTGAATTGCCGCAATGTTTTACTCCTCCTTTCACACTAAACAGTGGATACCTGGCCAATTGGAGGGTGGGCTAGGACTACTATGGGGATACTTTTCAAAATTTATTGTGATTTAAAGCTAGGTCCATATAATGGTTTGAAAAAATAATGCAAGCTATAATTGCTGAAAAATAAACAAAGAATTTGGAGTATTTTAGTTCTTAGATATTCAGTGCATCCCAAAGTGTTTTCACCATGATTTACTTTCAAAGTATGGCCATTGTTCTAATTTTCAGCCAGTTTCCACGCACAGTAATGTTTAAGGGTTCTATGGTTGTTGACTGAAGATGTTGGTCAGAATATTGGACAGTGCCCTTGATTCTCTTCAAATAGAACATGGAAACCTTTAAATCCATCTGAGTAGGCAAATGAGACATCAGTTTGATGCCTATCTAAGCTTTCCATCAGTGCTGGTACCAACGTAGATGCTGTGGTCAAGATCTCAATCACAGTCATCTGACACAAAAAAATTGAAGGCTCATCAGAACAGGTGAATGCATTGAGGAGTAGTTATGTGGATTGACGGGAGATGTTTGTGGCCATTGCTATGTCACCTAGTGAGGGATGTTAATTTGAGACTGCTGTGTAATTGTTGGCTTCTCTTTTCAAAAAGGTATATAATTATTGGATTTAAACCAACTCTTAATGTGATTTTTTTGTGAGTAACATCATTCAATTCATGGTCATTACTTTAATGCAATAAATTTCATGTAATATCACCTTTTCCATATCCCTGTCTCCCGGAATCCCCTTCCCCCCCCAAAGAGAACTGCTTTTCCACCCACGTGTTTCAAAAGGCAGAAGGGCTAACTGGTCTCACCACAATTTGGAATGTATGGAGTATGTGATGAATTAGAATATCCAGAGATCTCATTGCTCCAAAGCTGTTTTTGTTAAACTGTTGGCATATTTCAATTGTTCTGATTCCTCCTGATTCAATTGGGTTTGTCATCTTGCTTCTGTTAAAGCTGCTTCATGAGTCGTGTGCACATAATTTGCTTTTATGCAGTGTTGATGTTGGGACTTCCAATGGCTGGGTCAAACATAGTTTATGTCTCCATCATTGTAGAGTGACTAATCATGCTCAACTGGCAGTGAACGCCTATTTGTTCTTAGATCTGTAAATGACCCACATAACTACCTGTCTTGAGTATCTAATTGGCCTGCACAAAGTTAGCAGCAGACTTCAAAGATGGAAAGAAGATTGTGACAAAGGGAGATTGTTTTGGGTTCAGTCAAAAGTACAGTAAAGAAAGCCAGGCATGTGTTTATTTCACAACACCCATAAAACATATTTTAAAATGTGAGAGTGACTGTAATTGCAGTTTACTACAGTAGCCAACCTGGAAATGGCAAGGTCCCATAGCAAATTGAGATGAATGATCATTTACTTTGCTTTCGATGTGTTTGGGAGATAAATAAGCTCAGGACACTGCCATAGCTCACTGCTCTTCCACAATACCTTGGGGTCTCTTAGGGAACAAATTCAATCTCTCCTGACTGACAGGAGGAAGTCTGTGCGAGGCATATCAAATCAGTAAATTTGTGACCTCAATTCTGCTTCCAGTTTGACTGTGGCAGGTTTTGGGTTCCTGAATAAACTGCTTTGGTGAAACTTCTCTTTGTTTCTAATATTGAGATGAGGCTTCATTCCTCTAATTTTGGTAAGGTTAAGTTTAACACATCAGCTAAAGAGCTTAAATGGCTATGGGCCAAGAGGACCAGCATCGTTTCTTCCAGTCTCTTGTAAAATCTTTTCCTTTGATCTGCTGTTCTCTCCTAGATCTTTCCCTTTGTATTGATATTCTAGCAGAAGCTTTCCACTGCTGAATATCCCTATTGGCAACCTGCCAGCCTCCCAATCTGGCTGGCTGCTAAGAGACAGAAATTGTTTTTTTAGAAATGATTAAGTCCTGCAACTAAGTTTACTAGGACAGTCGCATTCCACAATTTTCTGTAATTTTAATCTGGAAACATATATTCCCATATCAACCCTGTCTCCTTGTGGATGTTCAGGCTTTTATGAATTGGCAGGTGGACTTTGATTTAATATTATTTGGAAAACGGGTTGTCGCTCTCAGTATTGTGTGAAATGTCAGCCTAAGTTGTGTGCAGATGTCTTAGTGGAGCACAGTGATCTAGATCATCAGTTAATGCAGAAATTGAGCCAGACTGCAACATAAAAGCCGTTTTTAATCTTAGCTCCTGGATTATTGTGTTCCCGTGAGTTACTCTGCCTATCATGTTGAGTTACCAAACAACAAGTTAATGTTAATATGTAGTTGAGATTACCTTCTCAATCACAATAATCATACTTGTCTTTGAAAATCTTTCCCAAAAATGAATGCAGTTAGCAACATATCAGTGATATGATAGGATCTCAAGCAAATGCCCCAACTTCAATAAAATCATGGCCAATATATTGGAAACAAAAGAGAGATAAATAGATTCCTCAGAGAGCCATAATGAATCTATTCAGATCTTAGAATGACAACAATTACCTTTCAACACAATCTAGAGCTTGCATTGAAGGAGTTCTGTTTTATTTAGGTAAGAAAGATATCTAGCTTTATATGAAGAAATGTATTCAATTAGGTTTGCCTTGATTCTGATGGGTAGAATTTTTTCTAGACTGGACTTTTCAGGTTCAGAATTGATGCAGTGCAGAAAGTGCAACCAAACTCGGAGGCTTGGGGCCAATCCAAATGAGCCTCTCATCAGTTGCCTGCCATGTCTCCACAAGTCTAAACATTGGGCTCCAGTCCTAAAGCTGCAAACATAATCCAGCAAATTCTGTCAGTGAATACTGAGAGATAGGCCCTGTTTTTCAAGGTTACCTTCCCACATTGGGTAAATGAGGTTTATGATCCTATTATGGACTTCAATGGTTCAACATCCAGTAATCACTAACAAGGCTATGATTTCACATTTTGAAACAAAAACTATGTTGTATAAAATAATTCGCTAAACACAATTAACTTAACAACATAGTTTATAATTTCTTATGCTATGCAGTTGACTTGGTTCTTTTTTTACCCACATGCCCAACTATAAAGTTGCCTTTATGAAATCTTGGAAGTTTCATTCACATTTTTTGTGATCAACCCAAAATTGTGTCACAGCCTTGTGGAATTTACTTACTTCTGAGTATTCCAGCTATCCCTTGAGGTGGAAATTGGATGGGGATCCTTCCATTACTATTTTAGCAATGTGACTGTCCACTTTTTCTTTATCGACCTTATGTCTGGCGATGTCTCCACTTCTTGCTTGGGTTACCAGCAAATATTCAACATATCATATCACTGATATGTTGCTAACTGCATTCATTTTTGGGAAAGATTTTCAAAGACAAGTATGATTATTGTGATTGAGAAGGTAATCTCAACTACATATTAACATTAACTTGTTGTTTCCCACAGCTTTTCAAGCTAACTCTGCTCACTGCTTTGCACCTCAATGGTCTATGAGAATCACTGTTGATTGTTCCATTATCTACAAACTAAAGGAATTCTTCCAGCTGCCTTTTCCTCACAAAACCCAAACTGAGGAAATGACGCAGCTGCATTTCATGAAGTGAATCATGAAGTTAGTACTTTCTCTGCTTGAAATGCAGGTCTGAATTACTATCACCCCCTGTTATCTCTCAACGCTATCTATGTCTGTTCCCAAACTGAATACTTGTCTCCATCAATAAACAGAAGACCTTCAAAAAAGTTAAACAACACATCTTTGCTTAGCTCCTATTTTAATTCTTTGATTCTGGGAAACTCAGAAATATTTCTATCAAAATTGGAGTTTTACCAGAATTGCAAGATTATAGCTTCTTTTATGGAGATGACAATTGGCACTTTCACTGGATAATCCATAATCCATGTTTTCATTTCATTATCAACTCAAACCTTGCAAAGCGGCACTGTGGCTCAGTGATTAGCACTGCTGCTTCACAGTACCAGGGACCTGGGTTCAATTCCAGCCTCGGGCAATTGTCTGCATGGTGTTTGCACCTTCTTATCGTGTCTTTGTGAATTTTATCGGGGTGCTCTGGTTTCCTACCACAATCCAAAGATGTGCAGGTCAGGTTCTTTGGCCAAGGTAAATTGCTCATTGTGTCCAGGGACGTGTAGGTTTAGTAGATTGGCCTGATGAAGGGCTTTTGCCCGATCGATTTTCTTGCTCCTCGGATGCTGCTTGACCTGCTGTGCTTTTCCAGCACCCCTCTAATCTAGTTAGAATTATAAGATTGCCACACCAGATTGGGTGTCGGTATTCTTGATCAGAATCCACGTGCAATTAATGTCTTCATTGCAGATACTAATGTAGCATCTGCGTTATTGTGTTGCTGACTCTTGCAAATCTCACACTGTTCACACCTAAAACGTGACAGGAGTTACAAGACCCAGCAGCTCACTGACCTTTCAGTACAATTAGGAGAATATATACATCTGGCAGCATTTCACCAAAGGCTTGCATTGGACAAGGGCATTACCACAAAAAAATGACATCACAGGCAGACACATCCTACAACATTTCATTGATTTCTATAAACTTCAGCTCTTTGGTGCTAGTGAACCACCTTTCAGTCAGAACCCTTTAATATTTTAATGCATCCATATGATCTTCTTAATAGCAATGCAGATGGGCAATCAACACTGGAGAGTGACATCTCTATCTGTACCAATCGATGGACGCAAAATACCTGTAATGTTCATGGATCTAATGCCATATCATTCTTTCCTCCTCCTGCAGGAGAAGAATGCACACAGTGTCAACTCCTTTGAGCAGGCAGTGGAGCTAAGGGGAGAGCAAAGAGAACATGCTTTTGCTGCAAGCCTGCTAGTGAGAGAGCTTCTGAATTGTTGCCCACAGTTGTATGTCAAGCACCTACATCTTAATAAAAACTTTGGTAAGGGTGGCATCTTGGGACATTAAAAAAATTTGTTTTTCTATGCATCCTGTGGATCCCAGTCCAAAGCCAGGACCAAAATAAGGAAAGTCCCGTCCCACGAATACAACTCTGCCAGCACCTTTTGGCACACCTCTGAGGAGGAACTGTCACGAACCTCAGAGGAAGCATATTCAAAACCTTCCCCCTCACTCTCTGTCTCTGCAGAGACATTCAGCTCTGTGGGTAATCTATCTAGAATAAGCTTGGAGTCACATTCTGGTAACACAAGCCTGCAACTACAAGAGATGGCTGACACTTGGAGGACTAATGGAGAGTAGAAGACCAAATAAAATGAGACCATCATTGGAATCTTGTGTTCCTGAAATGGTGTAGAAGTGGACCTAAAGGTGGAAGGTATGACCATTGGTAGCAGACCAGCTTTCTGAAAAGATTATCTTTTTTCTCAACTTATTGCATATTCATGTGTGGATAAGTTCCAAATCTTAATGAACAAGTAGGTAAGGCCACCTAGCTGAGTCCAGTATTAGTGAACCTCTGGTCTGGGCCATTAATGTATACTTGGGTATACAAAGGTAAGCTGGAAAATCTATGGCAGAAGTGCTAGAGATCATATGCAACCTGCGCCAAAGGGCAATGGAATCTGACATTGAGGCACTGGTATGAAAGTGCATGGCTGTCTCCATGGACAAGCTGTCAGCTGAAATGGAGAGCCAGGTCCAGCACAACAATCAGTTGTTCATATCTCTTGGAAATGTACATTGACCTTCACTGTATTGTTAAAGCCAAAAATGCATCACTCACTAGCTAGGTAAGAGTGGGTTGAGGGCCCTTACCCACCCTCCAAGTTTTCCATCCCCTCAAGGGGTGAGGGAGGTGCTATTATGCACCAACAGGTCAATGGAATGAGAGGCAGATGCTCAGGAATTGGCATCTCTGGAAGGTCCAGAGGTGCCTTGTTCCACCAACTCCTCTCTGCCAGGGCCCTAAATGCCTTTACTGAGTCAGGCCAAGGGGAGTTGCTTCTGCACTTCTTTAGGCCCAGGCTCAACAGAGAATACCCGCTTAAGTCATTTGTGACAAGATGGCAAAGAAATCAGCGGCCTGCTGCAAGAAGCCAGCTGCAGCTGCTGTATTGAAACTAAAACACGTAGCAGAAAAAGAGGGATTGAAGAATATCTAAGTAACTTTGATGCGCGGGTGTCAAATTCTGTACAATGCACTTGAAACAAATTTAATTATGTTGCAGAGCAGCCTTGTGGTCTCTTTCAATCTATTATGACTTCTGACTATTTACTTTATTGAAGGACAGTGATCACCCCAGATGTTTACATGCACATCATATGCAGCGAGTACTGAGTGCAAAGAGTACTGAGGCTAACATTCTCTGCTGCCCTCAGGGAAGAACATCATCTCTAAAAAGCAGAAATTTAGCAAATGATTGGGTTAGGGATTCAGTCAGTATACTGCAGTCCCTTTATGATGCAATGATAGATGAATAACCCTTGTGAACAAAGGTTTGTGTCAGATAAGCGTGGCCCATAAGTCTGCATTACTCCCTGGCTTGAAAATGGATACTGGATGTTAATGGTCCAAAGATAACAAAGTCACTTACAATCCTTTTACAAAGTTAAACAAAATAGCTTATTGTTTTAAAGTTATAATCCAAGGAATTCCTCTGCACCAGATTTGGCTCATCATTCTGAGTGTCCACAAGTGAGTAGTTGACCAAAACAAATGTGACAATGGTGGAAACTTGTTTTAGGAGTCAAAATGTTGGAGGTGGGACCATATTTCAAATGTGCATCTGCCTTGTCTCATTAATGTCCTGACTTCCTCAGTATCACCACTGGCTCCCTCAGAATCTCTATCAGACTCCCTTCTTCCTGGTCTGAGGAAGAGTCCATCTTCCTCCATTTTCTAAAGTTCTGCCATACAGTTAGGTTGTGAAAGGTGCAGGAAATAGTCACTAATCTGGAGTTTGGCAATTTCTGGAGTACTCCCTCTAAGTGGTCCGGGCAATGGAAGTGTATCTGCAGAGACCAATTATCTGTTCAGTAATGACCCTGGTGGATACATGTGCAGCATCTGCCTGAGACGTTCTTACTGGTGTCATTAACCATGCCTTCTGGGATACTCCATGTCACTCACAAGCCAGACTGCAGACGATTCACAGCAGTGAACATTTGAGGAATCTAAGTGTTGTATAATTTCCCTGAATAATAGGTGTACACCTGTGGGAAATATTGCCTGTGGTCACAAGTGAGCTTGACATTGTGGAAGTGAAATCCCTTTTTATTCAAGAATCTAGCTGGATGTTGATGTGGAGTTCAAACTGTCACGTGCACTCTGTGGCCCTGTTTTACTTGAGGGATGGCTGAAATCCCCGAGCTTGAGCGGTTTGGCTGTCTGGGTCCATGATGAACCAGATAAACTATTGTTATCTTGTACAGGGTAATGGTATACTCACAAATGCAATTATTGGCTGCCAATGGGAAATGTTGTATATGTCCCCAGTTGAGGATTGGCCAGAGAGTTCAGTATCACTGATTTCCAGTGCCACGAACTACCATTGCCTCACAAGCCCCATGGATGCAGATCCACTGCAGGAGCTGCCAGATGTGGGTAATGGCTTCCTTAGTCAATCATAGACGTCTCCAGCACTGCCTTTAACATGTTTGCAAGCAGCTGCAATGCCTCTGTCCATCCTATGTTGGTACGTTGTTTGACAGTGCTGAAAATCTTGGACCTGCTCTTTGTGCACTGCTTCTTTGTCCACAGCTATAGCCAACAGAGCCTAATGTCTCTGGTTGTGTTGGTAGTGTCCATCACTATTCACTGCTTATGTGGCATAACCTTTGTAAAGCTAACATAACCTCTGGGTCAAGTTGGTCGAACATCTAGTATGGAAGTACTGATCTGTGAACAATATCAGGAATGAGATTAATGTTTTCCATTTGAGATCATAACATAGTCAGTCTAACCTTTGAAGCCTGGTTAGACTGCTCATGTACTGGGTGAAAGCCAGCCCTACAACCTCTCTACATGGTGGGGTCCATCCTCTATGGCCAGTAATGAGTTTTCCCCTTTCCAATATTCAAGATCTTTACTTTGTTTTTCACGTATGTAGCAATTAGTTCAATCTGATTCTTATTGACTGTCAGTATCTCCTGTGATACAGCCCTACAATCATGGCGTAATGACCTGAGTGTGCAAAATGGTTTCTCTGTGTCCTTGGTTTTCACAGCTTAGAATGCTCCTGCATGACTGAATGTCAAACAACCCCCCCCCCCCCCCCCCCCCAACAAAAGAACTAACAGTAATGTTGGTGATTCTTAGGCACCTTTCTTGTCAAAAATTAATTAGTGATAGGACATGGTTGTAATTTTTCTATTTGAATTGGAAGGGTCGAATTGTCTTTATTCTACAGTGAGTGCCTCCCTTTGGTGTAAGGTGCTTAGCTGAGTGCTCATGCAGTATTATTTTCAACTGTCTCAGCGCTGTGCAGGAACAAGTGCAAATAGATCTGGAGCCCTTTCAATTTGTACTGCTCATCTTCTGAGAAGCCTTCTTCTGAAAAATGGTTTTGAGAAAGATGGTGGTTCTACACTTTCCCTTTGACAGTCACCCTTTATCCTTTTCCCTTTAGAATACACATTTCCCCTATTATTCTAGATGACCTTTCACTTTGGAGAAGGAGTTCTCTGGAGCCCCCTCTATTCACTACTCCCCAATGACTATCAGTCCTTTCACTTTTTCCCTTGATCTAGCTGCCCTTCCCCGATTACACTTCCATTCAGATCTCCATTGCCAGCCTCACCTTTACACTGATCCTTTATTCAGTTCATCGATTTGTTCATGTTCACCAGATTTAATTACCCCCTCATGTTCTCCACCCCCTCATGTGTAGTTCTTGTCCTTTTTGTATTTCAGTTTTCTCCTCCAGCCCCTTGGATCATGCCAGTGTTCCTCATACCCACACCCTAATGTTCCATTCTTACAGGTTCTTGACACCTAGTCTACCTTTCTCTGAACCTTTTCTGTTCAGCCCCCTCCTCATTTCAGATATCTTTTCAGTTGAGGCCCATTTGTCTGCCCAGTCAGATTTGCTGGCGTTGGCCAATGCAGTTGTCTCTCTTGGTGGATCTGGTCAGCCTTTATCCCTTGCATTGTAAACGTTTAACTATAATAAGTAAAATCATGTATAACCAAGACTCTTCATGAGCTGGTGGACCCTGTGAGGCTCCACCACGTACACCATAAATGCTTACCCACATAAAAGGCTTGTTTATGAAATAACCCAGTAATGGATGTGGCTTGAACTCATGGAATTTGGAAGAAGTCTCCCCCTTCAGGTACTCTTCCCATTTTTAAACATATAGTTAGATGTGTGAACGCACATATTTTACGTTTTTGCTCAATGACACTTTGCTCATGAATATAATTCCAGTGAGCTTGAGATTAATGAGTATTTATAACATGCTGATGAATACAAAGGAGTTCTTGACCTGCCTGAAAGGTTCTCAGAACTTAATACCAAAATTGTAACTCACTGTTGGGAAACTGAATTTTTCATAACAACCAATTAAATTCCCTGCCTGACCTCCCAAGAGCCCTGGTGGTCCTGGAAGATTCTAGTTTTGGATTCCTAGTCTTACATCTTGAAATTGTGTGCTTTTGGATAGCTGACCCATTCTACCGCATTTCACATAATTTGACTGTGATATATGTTGTAAAGAAACTACTCTACAGCTTACTGAACCTTCCCTCTTGTTGAAATGAGAATTACACACCAGGAAACATCATAAAAGCTCACCAATGCTTTCAAAATGATTGACTAGGACCTCCAAAAGCTTAAAACTCAAACAACTGCCCTAGATATAAAGATTTTATGATCTGTGAAGACAAGGAGTTAGACTGAAAGTGCATTATGGCATGGGCTTGTCATTACTTAACCTGCAAATAGACTCAACCTTCGATCACTTTTATTGCAGAGAAGAAGGCACAGTTTACAACAGTGATCAATTGAGAATTTACTGAAGGTAGATGTAAGTGCTGAAGGCTTGAGATTTAACAGCTAGTGAAGTTTAATATCCCCACTCTAGAATTTTTTTTAGTTTTATTATTTGGTTAGGTGCATCTTCATATTTGTAGAAATTGTGTTTTGTAACCAAACTCATTTAGAGTTAAAATCATTTTAAACATGAGAACAGTGTTTCTCATTGAATTGGGAATCTAATTCCAAACAATTGATAATTTGTGAACTGAAATGTTTTGCACACCAGTAATTCTCCAAGCTAGTGAAGCTCTCCACAGTCCAGAAGTGCTTAGTGTTGAAGCTTATATTTATTATTGGTCTTATTTTAATATTAGTGGTAGTCATCTTTTCATACCTACTGGCTTATAAGGTAGGCTTAAAGACATGCTCATGTTTGTTTCCAAGGCTAGATTTTCCTGAAATAAGTTGTTCATTTGTTGCTGGAGACAGTAGCTCAAGAAACCCCATTCCACATCACACAGAGGAGATGCTCCCACTCTTATTGTCTGCCATAGGAATATCTGAAGGATTTATAAGTTTATAATCAACCTTTCATGTTCACCGAGTCCAAGAGTGGTGGACATTCCTGTTCAGTGGTTTCGCTGCTCGTTGGATGCTGCCTGAACTGCTGTGCTCTTCCAGCACCACTAATCCAGTATTTGGTTTTCAGCATCTGCAGTCATTGTTTTTACATTCCTGTTCAGAGGCAGAGACACTGCCCACTGCGCCCCACCACAATATTGGTGCTACCCAATTCAAAATAAATGCATTCTAAGAATGAAAGTTTTAAAATCTAATTTGGAGAATTAGATTGTGATGATTCTACTGCTTTACAAAGTTCTAGGAATGAGTTGCTTTCACAAAAAAAAACTGAGCTCATTGAGCTTTGACTGACTTTCAGTACTTCTTTTACTTTACTTTGACAACTTGTTTTCTGTTTTTGATTAATCACACAGAAAATATTTTCAAAAATACATCTGCAAATAAAAAAAGCTTGATCTCTTAAAATGGGCCAATACTGTTTAATCAAGATGCAATTGTATATCTTAACAGTTTAGTAGTTAATGAGCTCTAAGTAACTATTTTTTGTCTCTGGGAATTAAGGGCTACGGGGAGAATGCGGGTAAGTGGAGTTGAAGTGCCCAGCAGCCATGATCAAATGGCGGAGTGGACTCGATGGGCCGAATGGCCTTACTTCCACTCCTATGTCTTATGGTCTTATGGTCTTGTTGGAAATGGAATAAGTCCATTTTTGTATGTGCATGTTTCTTTTAAAATACAATGAGTCCATCAGTTTTTAGACTCACTGTTTTTAAGTTCTGACTAAATGTGGGATGTTGATCAGCATCCAGCAGTTCGGATGCAGCCACATCATTGACGATTTTGCTTTGAAGTAAACATCATGTGTTAGTACAACACCCATAAGGAACTCTGCTTGTAGCCAGTAGAGTGAGGAGACTTGCATCCCTTCAATTTGCACTGATCATAGATCCCAGAGGCGATAAAGAACTGTTTGACCCAGCCAATCAAACATCAGTCTCTAGCCCTTTCACCAGGGAAGGGAGGTCACAGGGAAACAAGAATAGCTTGAAGGGCTAAGTCCAATCCAAGAGATTCTGATACTGTTTTAAAAAAAACTGCCCTGGTGAGTTTGTACAGTTCTGTTAGTTGATCTTGTTCTTTTCCCAGCTCCCTTAAAGATCTGTTAATTCATGTGTCACCAAAACCTTAAAACCTTGCACATTTGCCCCTGTCCTTTCATGGTGTTTAACTGACTGGTAGCCAAATGTTGAATTAGGGCAGCAAAATACTGTGGAATTTGCAATTGTGTTATTATAAATACACAGTTTGGCAAAAAGAACTTCACTTTTTTTTTAAAATAAATAAATCCACAACCAAATTTACAATTAACCCAATTAAGAAGATTATTTAAACAGAAAAGCAGCTTGTTCAGATGTGTTGTACACCCCTCTGGACAGGGGGGATTTGAACCCAGACCTACTGACCTAGAAGTAGGGACATTACCACTGTAACAAGCATAACCTCTAAAACAAGCCCTTTTAAGAACTCACTCTTTGTTTTAATCAACCTGTTCAAGGAGTCCAGTGAGCATCACCTGCTCTCAGATGGAATTGGTACTGCAGATGCTGGAGATCAGGGTCAAGTTTAGAGTGGTGCTGGAGAAGCACAGCAGGTCAGACAGCATCTGAGGAGCAGGAAAAATCAACGTTTTGGGTAAAGCTGTTCGTCAGGAATCGATTTTTCCTGCTCCTCCGATGCTGCCTGATCTGCTGTGCTTCTCCAGCACCACTCTAATCACCTGCTCTCAGTCAAGATGGGAGCTGTTCTGTTTTACCCTTAAGGGACCTACATTTCTAACACTGACAATTGGTCAGTCAGCCTATTTTGATATTTGAACCCTTAAAGGCTCCAGTGGTATATGGCTGCCACCATAACTCATTATGCCCAGAAGCTGTGGCAGTTTATATTTGTCATCAGAGATACTCTTTCCCCTCCAATGATCAGTTAGTGTATACTTGTCACCAGAGCCCTCTTAATTATATTATTGATTTAAGATTCATTTTCAGATTTCTGTGGAGTGCTGCTGTTTGTACTGTGCACCAGATGGTGAATCTTGTTTTAAAAAATAAGTAAATTCTTGCCAGAAAATTGATCTGTCTTTTTTCACTTAATGTGAAAATCATGTGGCACAATTTTGGGTAGTGATTAAGGATGTGTGATCTGAATGGAGATTGGGTTATGTGACATTCTTTTATTTAACAACTTTTATGCAAAATATTTAACTTTCAGATGTGTGTTCTTTCTTGATTATAATGGTTTTTATATGTTACAAGTAGAAATAAAGAACAGACTATCAGAATGTAATTTTCAAAGCATCAATAAGGATTCTACAATCACATGAAAGAAAAATAGAAGTGGACTTCATTCAGACACCTTGAGCTACTAGCTGTAATTATTAGCAGGTGGAAGTGCAAAATGTAATCCAGAAAACATCAGTTAAAGTTCTGAAATCTGACTTATTCAGTCACCATAAATCGATGACCCTGAATAAGATTGTGGAGGAGATCTGATATAGTATAATATAGTATCTGGTATACAGTACCAATGAGGTATTTTACATTTCTTGTCCTGTATTGAAAACTTCACAACAACAATAAGCAAACTACAAGATTGGAGACAAAAAAAGTTACGTCCTTGAAGGAAATTATTTTACCACACATGCAAAAACAAAGTTTTTTTCAAAATTTCCGGGAACTTTTCTGTGACCAGTTTTAGTTTTAAGGGCAGCACAGATGTCATTCGTGTTTGTTTAACATAAGGAAGTTGAGCATTGCTCAGTGTAGTAACCTTGCCAGTAGCTTCCTGTTAGAGTAGGTAGAAATGATTGAATTCCCCACACTGTAAAATTCTGGGTAGTTCTGCCATTTTAGGGAAGGTCAGTTCAACAACTGTCACACAGGAAGCATCAAAGATAGAACTGTCAGTAGTGACCCACATCTGTGTGAATCTGAGGACTTTCTAATTAACTGAGGATCTGCAAATTAGAGCAAAGCTCTACTGCCATTCGCCTCCAACGCTTCAAGTGTCGAGCTGCAGCTAATCATTACATCTAACAAACTCTGACTTTAGCAGCCTCTTAGAGACCAGATCCACTTGAAGGGAGCAAAATGTGAAACGAATGATATTGAACGCTTTCCTTAGCAACTAATTGGATCTCATGAGCTGGCTCATGTGACGCTGTATAATCCAACAATAAAAATGTAGTCCTGTGGGTGAAACAGATGCTACTACCCAGCAGTTTAAGCATATTAGACCAGGTTTAATCACTAGGCATTCTCATTACTTGTAAGAAATGTGAGCCTGTTAATCTACGGTCTAGCGTGCCCCTGTTTAAAAGCTATAATCTTTATTTAAGATGAAACAGGATGGTAGGATCACAATAGCAAAGGTGCAGTGTAGTATTAATCAGGATTAATCCAGATTGTACTAACTAATGCCCCTATACATTAGAGATCCAATTTGCTTCGGAGTTGCATTCATTTTCATTATTTTGCTGTAACTGCTGATTCAAATTTGAAACAAAATCTTTTGAAATACTTTCTGACAGAAAAATTTTGATTTTATATACATGGAAGAATATGTTGAATTTATGACTGCTTGATATAGAATAAATTGGTTTTAGATTTCTATTTCTTTAGAGTTGATCTAGCATGAGATGAAATTCTGTTTATATTTTGACACCCTGACTCTTTGGGTGAGATAGTCCAGTCTTCAGACCTGTCCTTAATTGCATTTAATGCTGCTCTTCTGTTAGGGTGATCTACTTCCAAATGGTCATTTATGAAACAACTCCACAGAGGTTGGTATCCCATACATGTGCATAGTATTTGATACTAGTCCGGCTTCCTCAGAGCCAACTCTTAGAGTAAACAGAACCTCTGACACTCCTGTTTATTAGACTAGATTAACAGTTGCAATCAGGAAACTTGTATTCCACAAGGTACATCTGGCTGACCTCATTTCAATCACTACATTTCTCTGCCTCTACGTCTGGGGCCTGTTCATTTTCCTGTAGCCTGTCCTGGGGCATTTTTGCACTGGGTCCGGTTTCACTGACTCAGGCGGTGTGTTCCAGACCATAGCCCATCTCTTGCGCTTGGAGCATCTTGGACGAAATTCAAGCTCTTCTTTGGCAGTAAAGGCATCAAGGCTGCAACATCTGCTGTGTCCATCTCAGAATCTGAGGTTTCTTCAATGCTAGATGGAAGGGTGATGGATTCCATGGATTTCGACAGCCTTGTCGGATGTTCTAAGGGGCTGAATATGGTTTGCTCCTGCCCTGCTTGAGCTTGCAGCTTTTGTGATTCATTTGCTTGTTCAGGACTGCCTCACCTACCTGAACTTTGATGTGGAGGTGCCAGTTTGGACTGGGGTGGACAAAGTTAAAAATCACACAACACTAGCTTTTAGTCCAACAGGCTTATTTGGAAGTACAAGTACAACCCTTTATCCGAAATCCCGAAATCTAAAAAGCTGCAAAATCTGAAGGTTTTTTGTGAACTTTTTATCTCATTAACAAGGTTGTTTGGTGTGCAAACAGTTAACCCAAGTCCACACCCACTCAATGCGTGTCACTCAGATGTGACATGGAGAGGTGGGGGTATGGGCATGGCCTAGCAGTGGCAGGCCTCAATTCTGTTTGAGCACATTACTCAGTGAGTCTGCTGCTCAGTAAGATATTTTTAAAATTTCACCATTGAATTGTCATTTTATTCTGAAATTCGAAAAATTCTGAAAACCAGCTGGTCCTGAGTGTTTCGGTTAAAGGATTGTGTTCCCGTACTAGCCTTCGGAGTGTTGCTCCTTCATCAGGTAGCTGTGGACCAGACTTAAAAGCAATTTAGGTTTGTTCAATATATCGTTTCAGTTGCATGACTTTGTAATCTTTTGCTGTAAATTCTGTGTCTTGTGATCTGCTCCACAGCTACCTGATGAAGGAGCAGCACTCTGAAAGTTAGTACTTCCAAATAAACCTGTTGATCTATAACCTGATGTGTGATTTTTACCTCAGCTTTGTACATCATGGGACCTGACCTCACGTCGACCATCCTTTTTACCCATGTAAGTCCATTTTCATGGTTTAAGCTCCAAACATCATCCCTTGAAGGAAACTGCTTTTCTTGCTTGAGGAATCTTGTGTCAAATGAAGTTGTAGACTGTTCCTTTAAGCTTGTCTCTAACGTTTGGACTGCTCTTTCCACCAGACCATTGGACGATGGATGGTATGGAGGTGTCCTTATATGCCAAATGCTGTTTGACTTTAAGAAGCACTCAAATTCCTTGCTGGTAAATGATGGCCAGTTGTCTTTTGCTCAGAGCTTTTCTGTCATCATCCCACTGTTTGACAAATGAACTCTGTCCATGCCCAAGCACCTTTGATTGGGCATCAAATGACTAAAAATATTCAGCCCATGAAAGAGTTGACATGTATCTCAGTCCAGTGTTTACCCAGCCATTTCTACAAATGTGGGGGAATTGCTGGTAGTAATTTGTCTTTGTTGGCACTCTGGGCACTGCTCCACCAAATTGGCTATGTCTACGTCCAATCCTGGCAACCATACATAACCTCTCGCCAGCATCTTCAGTTTGGACACCCCTAGATGACACTGGTGGAATCACTCTTGCTCTCCCTAATAAAATGCTGTCGTGTATGGTGATCTGGTCTAGCCAGGTCCAGAAAGGTTTCAGTTCTGGTTGTGATGTCCCTTTTGTTGCCCCATCACCACCGGCTGTTTTAGTTTTGCCAGGACCAGATCATTTTGCATCCACGGTCTGATATTGTCAGTGGTGACTGGAAGGGTGTCCAGAAAGTTTAAAAACAGAATGGATTCTTCCAATGGCAGCATAACTGCTGACGTATCTGCCATTGGGAGGTGGCTCAAGGCATCTGCATTTGCTACTTGGCCTCCCGGACAGTGTTCCAACTTGTAATTGCATGTGCTTCAAATGAGAGCCCACCGCTGAATTCGATCCGAAGGTATAGGTGGTATGGCGTTTCCTCTTTGAGTAGCCCTAAGAGGGGTTTGTGGTCCATTACTATTACAAATTTATGTGCATAAAGGTATTGGTGGAACTTCCTCATACCAAAGATGACTGCCAAACCTTCCATCTCTATCTGGGCATATTTGCACTCTGCGTCAACTAAAGTCAGGGAAGCATACAGTATTGAGCGTTCCTCTCCATTGGGCCATCTGTGAGCCAACGCTACCCCGCTACTATATGGGGAAGCATCACATGTCAGCACTAAAGCTGTCAGCAAGGGCTGTCTGGGACTATTAACCTAGGCCAAATAGGAAACTCAAATTCTATAAGGTCCACCTGGCTGATCTCATTACAATTGCTACAACCTAAGCTTACCCCAGGTTTCTTTGCACTGCATGGAGACCAGTTGTGATAAAATAGTTGATTCTATATTTTAAAATTGTTGCTTGGTTTGAATGAAGAGATAATATTTCAGTCTTAGAACTAAATGATGTAGGATGGCTCCAGCATTTATCTCCAGTAATTTCCGAGTTGACTGATCTTGGACAGCAACATGAGTGATCACATTCTCATACTTTACTGTCTGCTCCCTGAATCTTTGATGTTCTGAGAGACCAAAAATCTCTTCCAGGCTTAAACATATTTAACAATGGGATAATCACAATCCTCTGGGGTAAAGAGTGCCAAAGGTTCATAATACTTTACATGAAAATATTTCTCCTCATCTTTAACTTAAATGATTGCCCCATTAACCCAAGACTCTGCTCCATGTATTAGATTTCCCAGCCAGGGAAATTCTTCTGTGTCTATTCAGCCAACCCCTTTAGAGTCTTGTATGTTTTAATGAGATTACCTCTCATTTTCCTGAACACAAGAGACTATTGGTCCAGGTTACTCAATTCCTCATCATAGGAACCAGTCAAGTGGATCTTTGCTGCACCACCTTCAATGCGATGGCATGAGAAAAGGCTGTAGCACCAATAGGCTAGAGAAAGGCATATTAGACGAGGTTCCTACTCTAGATCACAGTGATCCTTACTGAACATATCTATGAGCAAACTCAAGTTGAGGACAGGATAAGACTTGGCTGGAACTTGCCTGCACTTTCTATTGAGGCTGTGAATGGATTACAGTAGGAGACAAAAATGAGAGGAAAAGATAGTTCAAAAAGGTGCTAAGGAGCCAAGACTACAATTCTCATTTGTGCATTTTATTTATCTCCAAAGTGAATAAATTATAGTTACTTAGCTATCCATACCATTACTCAACAATATTCAAAGCATACCATTTAATTTGTTTGGTAGTTCCAGTGAAATTGCTTTCCAATTTGGCCCACAATTTTGTTAAAATACTTCTGTTAGTAAGCTGTTAGAATCAGCCTGCCAAAGTTCAATTCTTTCTAAATAAAATAAACTGTTTAGTACTTACTTGCCTAACTAGGAACAATATTGATCAATAACCTTATTTTTCTGGATTGACAAGCCAATTAATTGTTGCTAGATGGATATTATTCCCAGATGAATATTTTAAATGCCATCAAGAAGGGATGTTTATGTACTGGAGAAAGACAAGGGCTCTCATTGTCAGAGTCAATGTGGGCAGCACGGTGGCACACTGCTGCCTCACAGCGCCTGAGACCCGGGTTCAATTCTCGCCTCAGGCGACTGACTGTGTGGAGTTTGCATGTTCTCCCCGTGTCTGCGTGGGTTTCCTCCGGGTGCTCCGGTTTCCTCCCACAGTCACAAAGATGTGCAGGTCAGGTGAATTGGCCATGCTAAATTGCCTGTAGTGTAAGGTAAGGGGTAAATGTAGGGGTATGGGTGGGTTGCGCTTTGGCACGTCGATGTGGACTTGTTGGGCCGAAGGGCCTGTTTCCACACTGTAATATAATCTAATCAAGTTGCCCAGATAAGTCTGGAATGAGGAACTTAAGAAAACTGACTAATCTCAATGAGTTTTATGTATCTAGGAAGGGCTACATCTACTGAGGAGGAACTGATTATTCTATTAGTTGATGGGCTGCCCATCTCAATCAAACAGGTGATCCGTGACAGTGCTCCAGAATGTCGAAAGTTGCTCTAATTGCTTGATCGTTTTCTTAATATTTGAGAGAAAGTCAAAATTTATTTTGTGCGGCTGATTGTAATAAAATCAAATATGTGATCAATCACAGAATTGCAACATAAGCTGCATAGTGTGAGAGACAGACTGATAACCTACTGTTAGTTTTTCTATTAGTTTTTAGAATGGATTTTGTATTAACGTTTTAATAAATGATCTTTTTATATATACCTTTCTTCCCATTCATCTGGTAACATTGAGTAAAGGAAGGGCCAGTAGTCCAATTCTAGGCCATTCATCCCATCACATGTTATTGAGCATCTGGTCTTTGTTTTCCCTGATTCTCCATAATGGTACGGTGAGAAGAGGCAATTCATCCATGGGGGCATCGTGCAAACTAATTGTCATCCAACTGGTATTGTTCCCCATGTAACTATAATGTGCTGTGGAAACTGAAGCTATTCTTTCATCCTCCTCTTTATTGCCTTTCACCTATGTCTTAAGTAAACTTGAGAGAGAATGACAAATATTTGACAGTAAAATATAAGGTAATAATTCAGTCTCAATTCTGCTGATGCTCAGAAATCTGTTTGAGCTGTCAACACTGAGTGACTGTTAGGAGTGGTATTTATGAACAGTAAGAGAGACATGACTTGAAAGCCCATTTAGATGTATGGAATTGTTTGTTTACAAGACTGACATACATCAACGTGAGTTAGAATTTGAAATATAAATAAGTGATTGACACATGTGGTTGACACTTGGTTGGACTGAACTTCAGAACAGTTTGATTGAATCTTTGCTATGTATCTTGTTGTTAGCCATTGATCATTTTTTGGGGAAAAAAAAGCCAGAAAAGTCAAGGACAAAAACAAAAGACAGTTTGGCTCATGAGTTTCCACATTAATTTTACTTAAAGTGGGTTCTAATGGTTTTCCATCTCATATTCATTGATAGATTGTTTCATCGATTTCACTCATTTTTGTTTGTGTCCTCTGATCCCACTTTCTTGACATATTTGTCATTTTGGACTGGAAAACTATGAACGTGGATAATATATTATATATGTGATATTTTACTTTTACCAGTTCCATCGTTATCACTGATTAATAAAAATTATATGGTTTCAGTTTTGGTGGCAAAATTAAGTATTTTAGTGATTACTAGTCGCAATCTTTACTGTTCTAAATTTTTGTTTTAAAAGGAAAAGATGTAATTTCTTTGTAGACTTTTTATTAATGCTTTAATGTTAAAATAGTTGAAAAGTATGCAAAAGGGAATATAAACTGTGAAAACATTTCTTTATCATTTAATCATGCATTTCAATGGTTCTTCACTGCTTTTCATTGCTTTCCAACTAAAACTTGTGCTTTTTGTGAAATATTAATGAGGAAAATAGTTTGGATATGCTATTCATGAAAATAATTTTATCAACCAGTTAGGCCATATTGCATTCTGGTTTCAATATTTTGGATGGTAGCTTTTAGGTTTAATTGTAAATCTAGCTTAAAGCAGTAACACTCCAGTCCCTTCATCTTGCTGCAATTGGATGCTTTGGAGCTAAACTAGCCTCATTAAGTTTCAAACAAAACCTCAGTAGAATTGATACTTTAAAAATTATACATCAAAACAGGTAGTATTAGAAATTCAAATCCTAAGCATTATGTCAGTACATGTTGAGAGAAGTTAAATGGAGTCCGTCTTAAATAACAAGAAAGTATTGGAGAAACTCAGCAGATTTAGCAACCTCTTGAAGAAAGAAACAGAGTTAATGTTTCGAGTCTGATATGACTCTCCTTTAGAGCTGAAGCAGTTAGAAAATGTTTTTATTTGGACAGAAGGGGAGGAGTGAATGGAATCAGATTGGAATGGTGCAAAGACAAAGGGATTGCTAATATTGATAAAGGAGGATAGAGATATATGTGTGAATGAAGGTGTGAAAGGGAGAAATTCTGACCCGAACACTGGACCCAAAATGTAAACTCTGCTTTCTTTCCACAGAATACTACCTGACTGCTCAGTTTTTACAGCAATCTATGATTTTGTTTTTGATTTCTAACATCAGCAGTTCTTTTGATTTTTATGAAAAGGAGAAAATGGGTCTGTTCTGCTGAGAGCAAAGGGACCACGGTACTAACAAGACATGGCTGGAGCTGAGCAATGTGATGGGGGATGCAAGAAAAATGGTGAACAGAGGTCATGCTGTGAAGTTGGGGAATTCAATAGTGAGTCCTACAGGCTATAATGTACTTAAGTGGAAAGTGAGGTGTTATTCTTCCAGTTTCTGTTGACCTTTATTGGATCACTTGAACAGACGTGAGCAAGTAACTTATTGAAATGGAAATCAGCTGGAAGGTCAGGGTTGCTTCTATGTACAAACAGAGATGATATCCAGTCTGCATTTGGTCTAACCAACATAAAGGACATCTCATTAATAGCAGTGAATACAGTTGACTGGATTGAAAGAAGTACAAGTAAAATGCTGCTTCACCTGGAAGGTGTATTTGGCCTTGGATAGTGAGGAAGCAGGATGTGAATGGGAAATTGTCATACATTCTGTGATCACATCATCCTACCCACCTCAGCTATGTTTTGTAAACCTTGCTTTGACCAGAGCAGATCCATTTTCTCCTCGTGACACCTATTATTTTGCGCACATTTTACATCTCCCCATATCACCTTTTAATGCTCCCTTTGTGTGCGTGGGTTTCCTCTGCGTCCTCCGGTTTCCTCTCACAGTCCAAAAATGTGCAGGTTAGGTGAATTGGCCATGCTAAATTGCCTGTAGTGTTAGGTGAAGGGATAAATGTAGGGGAATGGTTCTGGATGGGTTGCTCTTCGGAGGGTCGGTGTGGACTGGTTGGGCCGAAGAACCTATTTCCACACTGTAAATAATCTAATCTAATCTAATTCATTCACTTCTCCTCCATCTAGAGCATTTAAAAAAAACAATTTGCCAACTACTTTCAGTTTTGAATAAAAGTCATATCAGACTTGAAACCTTAAATCTGTCTCTCTCTCCACAAATGCTGCCACACCTGCTGAGTTCTTCAACACTTCCCAGTTTTTATTTCAGATTTCCCGTGTCCTTATTTTATTTTTTATTTTGGTTTCATACTTCTCAGGAGTGATTTACACCCACATTAACTCGCTTTGGAGCAAACTGAAACATAATTTTCTTTTGTAAGATTAATTTGGTAATATAAGATGGAGGACAAGAAAAATTTCTGGCTGTAATAGGCTGCTCCTTTTTTTGAGATAATTTAGGTGTTGGAAGTGATTTCCTCAAATTCTAGGAGCAGTAAATACTGATTTATATGCTGCTGCATTGTTTTGGAACTTTGGAGGAAACAAAAGTCAAAACAACAGCACTTTTAAAAGGGAGAGGTAGAGGCAAAGGCAGCACAGAGTGAGGTCAGTGCGGGAGACAGAGAGAAAGAAACCCACACTGTTAACTGACACAGCAGTGAACCGTGCTGTTACTGCCTTTGCTATTTGAATTCATGTATCACTGGATATCAGAGGGCATCTGGGATAACTAACAAACTGTGAAATTCACAACTAATCTTGGAGGAACCTGTTTGGGAGAGGTCATAGCACAGAAACAGATAAGTGAATATTTTTAAGTGTGGCTTCAAAGTAAGTTTGCAGTAGTGAGTAGAGTGGGTTCTTTCGTGATTATATGTTTTAGTGCTGAATGTCTTGAAACACATAAAAATGGATAAATCCTCAGGACCTAATGAGGTGTACCCTAGAACTCTGGAAAGCTAAGGAAGTGATTGCTGAGATATTTGTACCAACAATAGTCACAGGTGAGGTGCCAGAAGTTTGGAGGTTGGCTAATGAGGTGCCAGTGTTTAAGAAGGGTGGTAAGGACAAGCCAGGGAACTCTAGACCAGTGAGCCTGACGTCAGTGGTGGGCAAGTTGTTGGAGGGAATCCTGAAGGACAGGATGTACATGTATTTGGAAAGGCAAGGACTGATTCGGGATAGTCAATATGGCTTTGTGTGTGGGAAATCAGGTCTCACAAACTTGATTGAGTTTTTTGAAGAAGTAACAGAGGATTGATGAGGGCAGAATGGTAGATGTGATCTTGTGGACTTCAGTAAGGCGTTCGACAAAGCTCCCATGGGAGACTGGTTAGCAAGGTTAGATATCACGGAATACAGGGAGAACTAACCATTTGGATACAGAACTGGCTCAAAGGTAGAAAACAGAAGGTGGTGGTGGAGGGTTGTTTTTCGGACTGGAGGCCTGTGACGAGTGGAGTGCCACAAGGATCTGTGCTGGGTCCACTACCTTTTGTCATTTATATAAATGATTTGGATGTGAGCATAAGAGGTATAATTAGTAAGTTTGCAGAAGACATCAAAATTGGAGGTGTAATGGACAGCAAAGAAGGTTACCTCAGATTACAATGGAATGTTGATCAGATGGGCCAATGAGCTGAGAACTGGCAGATGGAGTTCAATTTAGATAAATGTGAGGTGCTGCATTTTGGGAAAGCAAATCTTAGTAGGACTTATACACGTAATGGTCAGGTCCTAGGAGCTGGTGCTGAACAAAGAGACCTTGGAGTGCAGGCTCACAGCTCCTTGAAAGTGGAATTGCAGGTAGGTAGGATAGTGAAGAAGGCGTTTGGTATGCTTTCCTTTATTGGTCAGAGTATTGAGTACAGGAGTTGGGAGGTCATGTTGCGGCTGTACAAGACATTGGTTAGGCCACTTTTGGAATATTGCTTGCAATTCTGGTCTCCTTCCTATCGGAAAGATGTTGTGAAACTTGAAAGGGCTCAGAAAAGATTTACAAGCATGTTGGCAGTGTTGGAGGATTTGAGCTATAGGAAGAGGTTGAAAAGGCTGGGGTTGTGTTCTCTGGATAATCAGAGGCTGAGGGGTGACCTTATAGAGTTTATGAAATCCTGAGGGGCATGGATAGGATAAATAGACAAAGTCTCTTCCCTGGGGTGGGCAGTCCAGAACTAGAGGGCATAGGTTTAGGGTGAGAGTGGAAAGATATAAAAGAGACCTAAGGGGCAACCTTTTCACACACAGGGTGTTACGTGTATGGAATGAGCTGCCTGGGGAAGTGGTGAAGGCTAGTTCAATTGCAACATTTAAAAGGCGTCTGGATATGTTTATGAATAGGAAGGGTTTGGAGGGATATGGGCCAGGTGGTGGCAGGTGGGACTAGATTGGGTTGAGATATCTGGTTGGCATGGACAGGTTAGATTGAAGGGTCTGTTTCCGTGCTGTACATCTCTATGACTCTATAGTATGCAGCAATTTAAAAATAACATGTAAATTAAACTGAGCAGTAGGTGGAACTCTTAAAGATTTCAAACTTAATTTGTAAATATGAAATTCTGCATGTTCCAAAATCCATTTTGAGCTTGATAAATAAAATAGTCAATATCTGATAGCTCTTTAAAGTCTACTTGCTTTTTCCAGTTTAAATATTTATACATTACCAGAGATGCTGAATTTTTCTGATAAGCCCAAATTTTCTGCAGCAACTGTCTTAAAAAATGGCAACATTTGGAGTCTCACTGTCTGTTTAATGGATAATGCAATTCATTGAATTGTTTGAACTGGAATAAATGGAAGAGTAATCACTATTAAAAAAAAATCACAATCTAACTTGTTGCACCTTTTAATAGTTCTCCAACTATTTTTACAGTTGTATTGTGATTTTAAAAAATACCTTACATGTTTAGGCACTATTTTACTGAATGGTCTTAAATGGCTGGCATAAGGTTAGACAAGACTTTCATGCAAATGGTATTAGTACGATATGGAGGAAAGTAAACCTCATAAAGTCAATGGTAATATTATTGTACCTTGATGACATTGCAGGGACAGAGCATTAGAAGTGCCTTCCAAGATAGATATGCTGTTTTCAAAGTATGTAGGATTGGGTACTCAAAGGCATTAGGCCTTTTAATTCTCAGTCAAATGACCATCCTGACATTGCCTGACTTGGACAATAAAATTTGCAGTCTGGGTGCAGTATTGACACATAGTGAGGTGAGCTCTGACTCAAGCTGCCCTTTGCTGCTGAATTTTCCTTTCCAGCTCCAAGAAAGGAAATTAGACATCTGTGCCAGAAATCTGGGCACAAATTTCCAAACTGAAGTTATTGTTCAAGTTTCCACTCAAACGCATTTGCATAATCACAAATATGAAATCTTCAATGAACAAGCACAAGTAGAGTCATAGAGTCATGGAGATGTCCAGCATGGAAACAGACCCTCAAGTCCAACTCGTCCATGCCGACCGGATATCCTAGTTTAATCTAGTCCCATTTGTCAGCATTTGGCCCATATCCTGCTAAACCATTCCTATTCATATACCCACCCAGATGCCTTTTAAATGTTGTAATCTAAAAGCTGTTGTACCAGCCTCTGGCAGCTCATTCCATAAACACACCATCCTCTGCGTGAAAAAACTGTCCTTTAGGTACCTTTTATATCTTTCCCCCTCACCCTAAACCTATGCGTTCTAGTTCTGGACTCCCCCAATCCAGGGAAAAGAGCCTGTGCATTTACTCTATCCATGCCCCTTATGATTTTCTAAACCTCTATAAGGACACCCTTCAGCCTCTGATGCTCCAGGAAAAACAGCCATAGCCTATCCAGCCTCTCCCTGTAGTTCAAACCCTCCAACCCTGGTAACATCCTTATAAATCTTTTATGAACCCTTTCAAGTTTAAAATTATCCTCCTTATAGGAGGGAGACCAGCATTGCATACAATATTCCAAAAGTGGCCTAACTGTACAGCTGCAACATGACTTCCCCACTTCTATACTCAATGCTCTGACCAATAAAGGAATGCATACCAAACTGTATCCTATCCTATCCATTGGGTAGTGTTTTACTGCATAATTATTTTATATTTCCCTTGTATTTAACTGCAATCCATTATGTAATTAAGGGTGATACCTAATTTAATTTGATAAATGTAATGTGATGGATTTATCACAAAAGATAAATAGAGTGCGATTGTTCAGTTCATCACTGATCATCTGGTTTTAAGTAAGTGAAAATGATATTAAAGTAAAAATGGTCATGCTGTCTGAAAACCCCCCCACCCCCAGTGCTTCTGCTGAAAATGTTTCTTTGTAGATTTTAGATGAGAATCACCTCGGTCCATAGTGATGCATCCCACAGTTGAATGCCTTGCCAACAGTTACTCTTGATGGTGACATACAGAGGAGTCTCTTGGCCAGGAGGAAGGAAGGGCTGATGGCAACCTTGGAATCAATTTAGTAATATATATTACAAAATAATGGAAGAGGGAGGAAAAGAAAAAAATCTGTCTGAAGTAAAATAGAGAGAATAAAACAATAGACATAAAGCCATAAGAAATAAGAACAGGAATAGGCCACTGGCTGATCTGATATTCCTCTGATCATAGCTGATCTGATATTCTTCACATTCACTTTCCTGCTCTTTCCCCTACTGATCAAGAGTCTATCTCAGCCTTAAGTCTACACAAATATATACATATGCCCCCACAGGCTCTCTGTGGTAAGGAGCTCCAAAGATTTTCAGAACTCTGAGAGAAGAAATTCCACCTAATCCCAGTCTTAAATTGGTGCCCCTTTATTCTGAGACCATGCCCTCTGGTCCTAGACTCTCCCATGATGGGAAACATCCTCTCAGCATTGACCCTGTCAAGTCCCTTAAGAATCCTATATGTCTCAATAAGATCACCTCTCATTCTTCTAAATTCCAGTGAATAGAATCCCAACCTTTTCATTCTTTACTTACAGGACAGCCCCTCTATTCGAGGGATCGTCCTTGTGAACTTTCTCTCAACTGCCTTCAATGAATTAATGTATTTCCTTAAATAAGGACACTAAAACTGTAGTCCAGTACTCTAGACATGGTCCTCACCAGCACCTCGAGCAGTTTCAGTAAGGTTTCCCTACCACGTACTGCAATATTCTTGAAATAAGGGCCAATATTCCTGATTACTGGCTGCACATGTGTGCTAGCTTTGTGTTTCATGAACAAGTATCCCCAAGTCCCTTTGCATCACAGATTTCTGCTGTTTTTCTCTACTTAAATAATGTTGTTCTTTGGTTCTTCCCTCCAAAATGAACAACTTCACATTTTAACACCTTGATTGTTACGACACAGGGTAAACCCTCTTGCTTAATTTAAACCAGCAACACAGAAAAGATTTATCCTGTGCAGTAATCTGAAAATTCGAGAGGCTAAGAACTATTTAAAGTAAAAATTAACTACTTTAAGAGATAAAGTATGGCAGCGAATAATTAACTAACAAGTATTTACAACTCTTTCCTCTAACCTATCTTTTATTTTCCCTTCTCGCATACTAATCTGATAAAACCCCCAATTAAGATTTACTGAAAGATTCAAATTTCAAAACCAGTCAGTGGTCAAATCTCTTTATCTTCCTCTGCTGAGTTGCTCTCCAGGTCAGTGTTGATGTTTTTTCTCTGTGCAAACTCCTTCTCTAGACGGATACCTCTCAGACAGCTCTGACTAGCAGTCTACACCTGTTGGTCTTTTGGCAGTTCTCTCCCAACTGTTCAATTTTCCCTGGTCTAATACCCCTAAAGCATCGGATGGTGTCATTGGCTTTTAATATTGTCAATATACTAAATTCTAACTTGATTGGAGTTTGTTTTTTTTTGTCTCCAGGAAACCAGTTACTCTAGCTGCTGAACCACATGTTACATGGCATCTTATTCAGAACACTTGATACTGTCAGGTAGTTCTGCTAGTTTTTAACTCTCTTAAAGGTATAGTACACCCACATCTTCATAACAATGATCCATTTGTCAATTTTTTTGCCCACTTATTTCACCTACCAGTATCTCTCTGTAAAGTGTTTGGTGTCCCTCTTGTAACTTGCCTTTTAACCCATGTTCGTGTTGTCTGCAAATTTGGCTAGAGTACATTCACTTCCTTCCTCCAAGTCATGAATATACTTTGTAAATAGTTATGGTCCCAGCACTGATCCCTATAAAACTCCACTACTCACAGATTGCCAAACCAAAAAGAATCCCTTTTCCTCACTCACTGTTTCCTACACAAAAGTCAATTCTCCATCTATGCAATATACTACCTCCAACACTATGGGCACTTATCTTATGACTTAACCTTTTGTGAGATACCTTGTCAAATGCATTCTGAAAGTCCAAATACAATACATTTGCTGGTTCCCCATTATCGTCTCTGGTTGAGACTTACTGAAAAAACTCTAATAAATTACTCAGACACAACTTCGCTTTCATAAAGCCATGCTGACTCTGCTTGATTAGATGATAATTTTCCAAATGTTCTGCTATTACTTCCTCAATAATTGATTCCAATACTTTTACAACAGTGAAAGTTACTTGAGAAGATTTTGAGATAAGATATACATGCGTTTGGAATGACAGGAGTAGAAGTGGTCAGCATGACTTTATCTGTGGGAGATTGTGCCTCACAATTTTGTTAAAGTTCTTTGATGAAGCGACCAGAAAGCTTGATGAGGGCAGGGCGGTAGTTTATGTGGATTTCAGTAAGGCCTTCGATCAGGTTCCACATGGTAGGCTGATCTGGAACGCTCGCATGGAATCCAGGGGGAGATGGCAAATTGGATACACAATTGGCTTGATGGTACGAAGCAGAGGGTAATAGTGGAAGGATGCTTGTCGGACTGGAGGTCTATGACTAGTGGTGTGTCTCTCAGGGGTCGGTGCTAGGCCCATTCCTGTTTGTTATCTATATCAATGATTTAGATGGAATTTACAAGGAATGATTAGTAAGTTCGCAGATGACCTAAAATGGAGGGTATCGTGGAGAGTGAGGAAGGTTCTCAGAAATTACGTCAGGACCTTGATCAGCTGGGGAAGTGAGCTGAGAAATGACAAATGAAGCTTAATATAGATAAGTGTGGGGTCTTGCAATTTGGAAAGTCAAATCAAGATAGGGGGTTCATGGTGAATGGTAGGGCCTTAAGGAGTGTAGTGGAACAGAAGGATCTTGGAGTTCAGGTGCAGGGTTCTCTGGAAGTGAAGTCACAGGTAGACAGGGTTTTGGCACAATGGCCTTCATCAGTCAGGGCAATGAGTATAGAAATTGAGAAGTTCTGTTGCAATTGTACAGGATATTGGTGAGGCTGCACTTGGAATATTGTGTTCAGTTTTGGTCACCTTGCTATAGGAGGGATGTTATTAAACTGAAAAGAGTTCAGAAGAAATTTATGAGGATGTTGCCAGGACTCAAGGGTCCAAGTTGTAGGGAGAGGTTGGGCAAGATAGGATGTTTTTCTTTAGAGTGTAGGAAACTAAGGGGGTATCATATAGAGGTGTATAAGATCATGAGAGGCATAGATAGGGTGAATGCACTCAGTCTTTTTCTCAGGGTTGGGGAATCGAGGACTAGAGGACATCAGTTTAAGATTAGAGGGGAAAGAATAAAAGAGAACCTGATAAGCAACATTTTTACACTGAGGGTAGTACACATGAAATGAGCTGCCAGTGGAAGTGGTTAAAGTGGGTACATTAACAACACTTAAAACACTTTTGGGCAAATACATGGATAGGAAAGGTTTAGAAAGACATGGGCCAAGTGTAGGAAAATGGAGTTACCTGGATGGATATTTTAGTTGGCATGGACCAGATTGGGCCAAAGGACCTGGCTCCGTGCTGTAGTACTCTAATAGATCTGAGAGAATTATGAGAGAAGGTGCTTTTCTCAAATACCTATTGTGTGCAAGCTAACAACAACAAGTTATTGTAATTTAACTGGAATTCATCCACACTCACCTTGTGGAGCAATTATAGATCATCTCCAGAGTGCAAAGTAGTTAGCCAAATGTTTCTGTGATCTACGTAATTCTCCATGAAGAATTATAATAAGATTCACTTGCTTCATGGGCAGTATGTATTTTTTTTCTGTTTTAGGAACAGAGGCCAGCCCAACAAGTGAATTTTCAAAGTTCTTGTTCCAGAAGCTGATCACAGTAACTTTAAATGAATAAAGTATAAAAGATTGATACAGGTTAATAGTGAACGGATATGACAAAACAAAATGTCAGACAGATGTTTAATGGAAGAGTGAAAGTTTAAAGGTGAGAACCCTTAATACCATGCACTTTTCTCGAGCTGGCTTATTGACTGGGTTGTGCCCCCATTAGGAAGATTATTCCTAATAACTTCCTTGGGATACCCAGAGAAGATTACAAAAGGAATGCCAACCTGAGGTTAACTAGAATGGGCAGATGAAACACAATGGCATCCTTTCATAACCACAGGATTTGAAAGAGATCCCAATTCCATGGAGGTCCTGTGTTCAGCTGTTTGAATCAGATGCTTTCTTGGAATGTTGGGCGTTTTTCCTCAAATAAAGGTGGAATCTGTAATGCAGGTCTAGAAGCATTAATCCTTAATTTCTCACCGGAGATTTACACAAAATAGTTGACTGAGGGTGTGGATGGGAGCAAATACAGCATGTCAAAAGCAGTAATAACCACAGTGTTTAATAACTAGCCATGGCAGGTTTCTAACAGTGAGAAATGTCTATAATTTCTAAATAATGGGATAATGTGTATCACGCATCAACAATCATAGCAAAAAGAAATGATTCAACGTTGCTCCATTTTGCAGAGTTGTAGGCCACTGGCAGGTTCTGAGTTCCTTTCACGGGAGCTTTTCTTTTGCTGAATGAAATACATATGGGGTCTGGCAAGGGTTTAATATCAAACGATACATGAGCAGCTGATAAAGTGCTGTGATTGGCATTGTATGGGGGTGAGGGCAGCATTGGTGTAGTTGTGAGGATTTCTTTCTTTGGAATGCATTTCAGGGCATAGATTTGGAGCATTAGTGAAATGGAAGCTTCCTTTTTTTTGGACATTAATGCGATCCTAAAATTTTTCAGAGGCTGATAAAGACTTTCAACTTGTTACTGCTCGTCTAACATCCATATTGTGGAAGATGCTGCAATATTTCACTGTGTAGTTTGATTTAAGTTGGAAGTAATAAAGCCATAATAACATATTGACCAGAAAATAAGGCGTACATAATATTAATATAATTTTGTAACTTACTTAGTAGACTGAGGGTGACCTATGCAGGATAATTATTTTTTGGTATATTGATACTGGTAGTAGCCATAATGTGGTAGTCCTTGCTGCCACTGGCAAGATGTATTATGAAGCAATCTGATTTGATGCCTCAGTTGTGCCAGTTGTGGCATTGGATGGAAAGCAGATTTCTAAAAGAAGTGCTGCTTCCTTTTGACTCTTCCACAGGATCAGAAAACACACAAAGGCATTTAAAAGGCAAAAAGCTGCATTGAACTTATTTCAGTGTCAGACATAGATGCATGTTGCATCATTACCACAGCATGATGGAAAGTCTTATGTTAAGAAATAAATATCTGTAAAATTTGGTGTTAAGCCTTATTTAATTTTGGTTGTGAAGTAGGCCCTGAGTAGCTATTAACTACATGATCATTAGAGATTTAACTTGTTGGGTGATAACTATTGGCAGAATCTTTCCAGGCCCTAAATGATGTGGACTATGGCAAGAAATTGTGAAAACTTGGGTGAGATATTAAACAAAGTGGTTCTTAATGTCAAGCCCAAAATGTATTTTCCAACTAAGTCTCAGATGTCAGGATGCATTTCTTGCTAATGAGTAGCAAGAGCCTGATGAACTAGGATTATTACTCATTCTCACCTTCAGTATTACCTAATCTCACTTTATTAATATGCAGCCTCCCATTCTCCCAATTGGCAGAAAGAAACAGAAACTGAGAATTTCCGAAATGGAAGTATGAGCAGGTAATTGTTGACTCCGGCTCGCTGCTTGCTCCCCTGGACCTCCATCTTGGACACCCAATACAAGCATCTCAAGGCAAACTCTGTGTGCTCCCCATACTCCCCACATACACAGACATCCACCAGCCCCACTGCATCATCATGGCATAACTTCGAACCACTTACAGTACATTCCTGCTCTTTGATGCTGCACTTTGGAGCACACCGGCACCTGTCTTTAGAAAGCTGCTACAAGAGAACTTTGTGTGAAGAACATTTTGGTCCAAGCTGCATCCCAGGGCTGCTTACTTGCTGTCTTAGTATTCACATATTTTGTATCTACCTGTACGCTCATGGCCTTTTTTGTGTTGGCCACTTGTTACATCTTAAAAGAATCATAGTATTTACGTCTTGCTCTTTATCACAGACAAAAATGCCAGGCAGCTTGTTATGGTTGTCAGCAGTATCAAAGGGATGTTACTGTACGGCATCATGCTATGTTAAATCTGACATATGCATCATGTGCTAGTCAAGTCTGTGACAAGCATACTGCATGTACTATCAGCAAACAGCAATGATTCAAAGACAAAGGGAGTAGACCTCAGTCACGTGCAGGGTGTCACCTGTTAGGTAGGGTGTCTTGGCATAGTATGTCAAGAACAGCATCAGATATCAGTCCAGGGGCTTGATCATGGTCAGTCAGCTGTCAGGATGGTCAACATCGGAGTTCTGCACTGCATCAGCACCCTTTAGTTCCAGTACAGCCAATCCGAGAAGTCGAAGGAACAGAGTGGGGAAGCTGTCGAGATGTCACTTGGGTTCGGGTCACTCATTGTTTGGAGCTGTCAGTACAAGTCAATCCAGGGGTAATCCACAGTTAGTCCATCCACTAAAATTCAAAGTGGGTGAAGTGATGGATTATCAGGGGCCAGTGCTGCTGGAAGGAGGCTGGGGGAATTGGAGTCAGAATGCAGGGATGCAAAAGGGATTACAATAGTTATGGAAGGAGGAATCTCAATATATATGTGGGAATGTGACAGAATATGGATGGAGAGTCATTCAGTATAAGCATCACCCTGGCTATGATAGGGGAGATAATGAAGTACTATGCCTGACATGTTACTTGAAATGTCTGTGGCTGGACGGGTGTAGATGGTGTAGATGGCCTATCGGGGGACTAAAATGCTAGTGAATGAATGAATGATTTATTGAACGAACGAGTGAATGATTTATTGTCAAGTATATCTTAACGATACAGTGGAAAGTGTTTTGTCGCCACAATCCAGCGCCATTTGAGTTAAAATAAGGATGAAAAGAAATTACTTAAATAAGAGTTCCTCTTTTGTTCATCTTGGGGTTGAAAACATGGCTTCAGGGCTTCTTCAAGATGTGTGGATGGTGTTCTGTTTCATTCCTGAAGGAGTCCCACTCTGGGAACAGAAATGATGACAGTAATACTTCAGGAGAACCCGGCATTGCTGCCACCAGGAGTTCCGATTCACACTGCTCCAGCCATTAGGTAAAGACATAAGGCAGCAGAAGGAACACCACCATAAATCCCACAGAACCCTCCAGCGTTGTAGAATCCCTATTGACCCTCTAGTCTGGTTTTTATGGTGTCCAATGGGAAGAGTGTCAGATCCACACACAATCCTGCCTGTGATATCATTGCAAGCAAGTAAACAAAATAATGAACTGCGGGTGCTGGAAATCTGAACAGAAATTGCTGAAGAAACACAGCCAATATCTGCTACTTCCTCACATTACCATGTTTCCTGGCCAGCATTTCCATTTTGGACCTGCTTCAGTGCTCCATCGAGGCTCAGCACAAGTTGGATTAACAGCATCTCATTTCCTACTTGTGGGTCCTGCAGCCATCAGGACTCAATGGGGTGGGGGGTGCTACTACGAAGGGAATGTTTACTTTTGGGAGTTCATCAAGATGGAGAGCTGAACCAGAGATACATTCTTCAAGGAATTAGCTGCTGTTGCCTTCATCATAAATATCAAGTGCACAATGGAGGTGAAAATGCTACAATCACACCAGGAGTAGATGGGATTCATTCTGGGAGAGAGAGCAACATCCCCACACTGTCCCCCAAACACTGGAGCTGAAACACACTAAGTAATACATTCTTTGTGAACCTTAGACAAACCCTTGCCCCATGTATGCCTGACCTGACCAAATAATGCAAGATAATGAATGAATCCCATTAACGTTTGTGATACAACAGCAATGTTTAGAGTTGAAATGTGTGGCGCTGGAAAAGCACAGCCAGCCAGGCAGCATCAGAGGAACAGGAGAGTCGATGCTCTGGTCAGAAGCCATTAATCAGGGATTAGCTTATGCCCGAAACATTGATTCTCCTGCTGTCTGACCTTCTGTGCTTTTTCAGCACCACACTTTTCGACTCTGATCTCCAGCATCTGTAGTCCTTACTTTCTCCTCGCAATGTCTAGGTACCTGGAAGGATTGAGCCCAGATGTCAAAGTAGCAGCAACCTGTGATTTACCCACTGCCTGTACATGATGCAGGATTTGCTCACTTCACACTTTGTACCCTGGAACATCATGCGTTGCTAAGGATGGGCAGGTTCTGTTCCTTCGATGCAGTAGCTGTGGTAGACAGAGACTGACAAATACAGCTGATGGTGAAAAATGAATGCAGCATATATATGGAGGAATGTGAAAAATTATTTACATTGGACACGTCACCTTTATGGCCTCAGGAGATTGTCGTCTTTCTTTCCCTCCCACTATGTAGAGCATTTGATCAGGTGCACTGTGTCCTTTTGAATATGGTGATCGTGCCAAAGATCCTGGGATATCCCATTGTTGGCTGAATTCAGCCAGCATCAGATGGGAGGAGTGCAATAGGGCATGGTGTCTAGTTGATCAGATATGTTTGGGCATGGTTGTGCAAGAAAATTCGGAGAAACCAAGAGAAATCCTCCATGATGTGATGATAATGACACCTTAGCCAATTTCTGGGACCATTCAGCCCCACAAATTCCCAGTGATACTGAAGGTTGAAATGATTGCTTCATGAAATGGTTTTGAATTTAACTGAGTGTCTAGAGTATTGTCATTCTGTATATGAGCCAAAGCTCAAATATACATCTGTCGTTACTTTATGACATTTCTAAATAAGTTTAATTCAGAGTTCGGGAAAGAGCATCAAAATTACTTTAAAGTAATACGTCTGTCCTTTCCATGAGTCAAACACAGCAATAATATTGACTGTAGTAATAGAGGGGCCTACAGCCAAGGTTGTTCCACCCTCCTGATAGAAGGGAGATACAGCCAATACAAATACAGAACAATCTCGTTTATCCAAACATCAATTAGCCAAATTTCGGATTATCTGAACAAGATCTTAAGGTCCCATAAAAACATCATCCATTATCTGAACAATCAATTATCCGAACAAAGTACTCCCTGCCTGTTTAGTTTGGATAATCAAGGTTGTTCGGTAATAGTATTAGATTTTTAGCTCCTTCAATTGGCTGCTGAGTGACGTTTATACCTTTTTAAAATGGTAAATCCCAATGAGTGTATGATTAAAAGTTTCCACAGAGCAAAAATGCAAACATGGGACTTGGAACCACCGAAGCACTGGATTTCAAGGGCAATGCTGTAAATATATTTGACATGAAAATAATGAACTTCAGTGATTAGAAAGCAAAGGCTTCTAGCTTGTTAATACAGGCTATTAGTTGCTTAGCAGTTCTTCACTGGGTATAGCATTCAATCACTGCTGGTTTTTTATAAAAAATATGATTGCACTGATTGCACATTATTTACATGTAAAAGCAAGGTATAAAAGCCTTTTCATTTTCTTGATTTAACCCATGAGAAAACTAAGAGAAAGGAGAAGGTCACATTTAGTGTTTGTTAGCCCACTAGCTTCTCAATTCAGTCAAATTCATGCAGATGGAATTCATACTGCCCACGTGAATTTGTCAATTGGATGATTACATATTAAACCTTTTGCCATCTAAATACAGTCATATTTAATCAGATTGTTCATCAATACGTATCATTAATATTTATCTGAAGCTCCTCATGTTACTCTGAACCTTTCCTTTGACTTGTAAAATATGCCACTTAATTGCAACATATTCTCTTTAGTGCATATTTATATTTGCGAATGCAGCCAGCTCAATACCATTTATTTTACAATGTTTTTCTAGTAATAAGACAGAAAATATTCAAATCTGAATGATTTCAGCTTTCTCACCACTAAAGACAACAATCAGCTGCTTCTTACGATAGATGCTGATCCAATAAAGATGCCAAATGGCATCAATATCGTATCTAAATAGAAAACACTCAAGCTGTAGCAAATAATCTCATGGTAGCAGCATGGAATAAATGAAGATATTCAGAGGGAGACCTGTGGTAGTTTTTGAATATGCAATAGTTTGGTTTTAAGGCTCATTTCTTTTTGAATACCTAGCCAGTGAGTAGCTATTAAGCAGATCATAGTTTGGAAATTGACTTGTTTGTTTATCCAAAGGATGTATATCCTGGTTTCCAGTGATATTGCCTGTAATGGTGTTTGCATCACTGCCTGTTAAAATGGCCTTGAAGTCTAGCTGGAATCCTGAATCCCACACTTGATAACGATGCAGCAAAAATAATTTCCGTCATGTTCCTGAAAGAAAGAGCCAAAGTAATCGAACATCATGGGTAAAGGTAATAATAAACTGCCCAAGACTATCTTTACCTACAAGATCATTTTATAAAAATGTACAGATGCATTTTCTTCTTTTTGGCCGATATGTTCTGCCTTCCCTTACCATATCTTGAAGCTCAGAGGGTATTCATGAGCCTTGGTTCTGTTGCTAGTCTTACAATAGGTTCTAAGCAAAGCATAGGAGGAACCTTCCCCACTGAAATATTTTATTTTTCACAATGTCTTTCCTTTTGGGGTGGCTCATCACCTCTGATTAAAGACATTACCATATGGAGAATGGCCAAGAGGAGAGGATTGGAAACTGTTTCAGTACTCTATAATGCATACACACATTGTGCTGTGGGACAACCAGCCATCACCAAGCGTAAAATTGTTTGCTTCTCTTTTTATTTTCAAGTATGCATTAAAAGGCCAGATTTGTGATGTCCTTAGGGATCTGGATTGGGACTATATAGTACCCAAGACCTGCCCTATATTCCTTTAGGACTGTAGATATCCATCTGAGAAGAGTAGTAGTCATTCCTTTCTTTTGTGCGGTTTCAATCTGAGACCACAGAGCTATTGGGAGATGAATTCTCGAGCACTTCTTGCCAGCAAAATGCAGAGTACCAATCAGACCAAAATCAAGACCACAGTGCGATTGCTTTCAGTTTTGGGAAGTTGAAACAGCCTGGAAAGATGTAATATCAGAGGTTGCAATGCCAGCACATCTTTCCCCCCTCTTTCTAATCTGCTGGATGGTCAGGTGAGCTTTCAGATCAAAAGGTATCAACCCAACATAGTTGCAATGTATTCATTTTAGCCACTGGAGGTCACCAGAGTATTTATAGAGCTCACTAGCAGTATCTAGTGGAAAGCCTTGAACATGACAAAATTTGGAGTGAGTCTGCACAATATGTCCATGGAATTAAATATTTATACACAGTTATTTATTGGCCCTCATCAGCCTCTGGAAACAACAAAAATAGGAGGCATGTTGCCATTGAGCAAAAGAAGGAGCCGTACTTCTTTTCTGTGGCAGGATTACTGATCTATCCCTTTATTGATGTTTCCTCTGGACATTTTCCATTTACTTTGTACAAGGAATGTTTAATGAAAGTGAGATGCGTTTTGATAGACTATTGAGAACTGGCCTTATCTGCAGTTTCAGACTCAACAGATTGGCTAAACTTACAGAAAATTCGACAAAGACTTCTTAAAGATATTACAATAAAAGGAAATGTAAATAGGTTGGACCTTTTTGTAGATATAGGTCTTTGTTTACCATTTGTTTCACTCTTTAAAAGATAAATTCCTAGTTATGCATAGTCTGTAATCCTGTAATAGAGAGTCTTTAAAGAAGCTGGATAAACATAAAAAGATTGTCTTCATTGGATCGTAGTTTCAAATACAATGAAGTGCCATTTAAAGATGATTTTTTTTCTTAGGACAGTTCTTTTGATTTTTGAAATGCTGCTATTATTTACTGCACATCAAGCTGTGTTTTTAAGAGAAGAGTTGTGTGATTAAGTATTGTGAGAAAGGCATTGGTTTAAGCTGTTGCAGCATGCTGAGAAGTGTTATGAATGATTGAATACTAAAGTACACAGTTTCAAATCTAGAAAATGACCATTAAAATACCTTGTGTCATCTGACAGGAGCAGTATTTGGACTCCGCTCATCTGATTACAAATACTTCCTACAGGTACCAGAGCTGCCATATGAGAACATTTATTGAACAAGATTTATCTGGCAATTTTCAAAATGTTTAAGAAACAAATGACAATAAAATCATACAGACTATGGTTAGAATCTGTTTAGATTTTTGGGGTGAAATTGGCCATTCTGGTTTTGAATATTGTTGAGAAAGGTCACATGCTGGAAGAGTGCCTGAAATGCAATGGCTACCCTATTGGTAATGTAATACTAGGCACCCTAGATGTTGTCAAAAATAAGAGTTGACTTTGGCTGAAGCCATATCCTGTCAGTTCTCTGGCAGTTGTAGACCTTCAGCATCTTTAGCAAAGCTCTAGTCTGATCTGGCAGAATCCCGATGGAGAGTCACTTGGGTATTAATGAGCTTTTTTCAATTTGGAAATGCACAACAAGTGAAGTGCCGTAATGATCATTCCTACGGCCTCAATTACTTAACAGCTACATAACTGATTTGGAGGAGAGGGCAAGTGTAATGTGTCCAAATTTGCTGATGGTACAGAAATGGGTGGGAGGGCATATTATGATGAAGGCTTAAAGAATCTGCAAGGGGAAATAGGTCGATTGAGTGAATGGGTTAAAAACTTGGCAGGTGGAGTTTGATGTAGAAAAATGTGAGCTCATGGTCTTTGGTAGGAAGAATCTGAAGGCAGGCTATAAATTAAATGGAGAGAAACTACAAAAAAAATGCAGCATAGAGGGATCTGAGTGTTCCTGTGCATGAAACACAAAACATTAGCATGCTAGTGCAGCAAATAATTAAGTAGGCAGATGGAATTTTTACCTTTTGTTGCTAGCGGGTTTAAAATATAGGGGAGTCCTTTTACAACTCTACAGGGTGTGGCTGAGGTTCCACCTTGCACAATATCGACAGTTATGGTCCGTGCATTTAAGAAAGGACATTTTGCCATTTGAGGGCGTTCAAAAGGCTAGCTTGATTGTTGAGTCATCAAGAATGGGTAAACAGGTTAGGCCTTTCTTTATTTCAGTTTAGAGCAATAATCTTATTGTAACATACCAAACTTTAAAGGGGGCTTGATATGGTTGAGAAGATGTATCCACTAATGGGGGAATCTCAAACTAAGGACAATTACAGACTAATGAGGCAACCATTTAAAACTGAGATGTAAAGGAATTTATTCTTTGCAGGTTGTGAATGTTAGGAGGTCTTTATCCCTGCATTGGCTAGATTACTGAAAGCATTTAAAGAGGGATAGATATATTTTTGATGTATCGAGGAGTTGAGGGCAATGAGGAGCTGGCACAAAAGAGGAATTGAAGTCTGGACAGATCAGTCATTATCTGATCATTATAGAATAGTAGGGCAGATTTGTAGGGATGACTGTCTACTTCTGCTCCTATTTCTTATGTATAAACCTAAGAGTGTTACACAACTGTACTCTTCTTTTCTGAGGGGATAAAGCTTGCAGATCTAACAAGGGGAGGTAGTGATGAGGAATGATGAAAAAGAGGATAAGGAAGAAAAGGATGATGCGGAGACCGAGGTCAATCAGGCAGTTGCAAGAGGAGAGATTCTCTGAAGCAAACTCTCTCCTTTAATATGTCAACCTTCTGTACGACCCATTTCTTTTATCCACCTTCTGAAGACTTTCCAACACTATCCCTGGATCATCTTCACATAATTTAAGATATAAATCCAATATCAATACATAAAACTATTTATTTTAACTTAAGAAACTCTACATTATGGTATTGCCAGATTTTACTCCCCTAATTATGACATGAAATCACATTCACGCAGAAGTTAAATATCTCCCTATCTTATTTATTTGTATTATTGATGTTCCAAGTTGGTTTGGCCCCTAATGGAGTCTGGGAAGAGGAACATGGCTGATTGTCCACGAAGAACATTGGAAATGTTTTTGTCGGTGACTTCAAGCAGCTCTGGGTTTTGAGGATCTGGCTAACCTCAGTTGGGAACGTTTGTTTCAACTGACAGCATGGACTCAACATGGAAATCATGTCAGAGTCTGTAGGTGTGCAGATATGCTCTCAACTTGTGAGGACAGAATATCTTTCCCGTGGAGCCAATGCCATAGTTTTAGGGCTTTGCCTCTATACTGCCTTTATTCCACATAAAGAAGTATAGTGTTGCTGTGAAAGCCCATATTCATATGTCCTCCATTTCTATTCATACAGTCATTTGTAGATTGGAAACTCAAGTGGGTGCTTGTCCACAGAGTTAAATAACAACTGCAGAAGGTGGATGGAAAATGTGGGATAGACGGGAGGTCAGAATGTTGTTGCTGTTTTACTTCAGTAAAGCTTTCAGAGTTGTTACCAGAGGCCCAATTGTTGTGGATTCTACAAGTTCCATGGGAGACTGCATGGAGTTTCAAACTCTCAGAAGTTAAAATTGGACTCCTTGTGCTCTCTCTGTGTACTTGTACGCTGGTACGCTGCACAATGCACTTAAAAATCTGTTATAATTAATCATTAATATTGTTTTTTCTCATCTGTGCTCTACAGCAGAGCAAAGATACAAACCCTGCCTATGGACTAATGCTTGGTGATGTTCTTGGTGCTGACCTAATTTGCTTAACCTGCAAGGTTTGTGTAGTACCAGTTTCTAAGCTAGTGCTCTCTGAGATAAGGTTGAATGATATTCTGTCAATATGAGTGATGCCGTCTTTCAACTATTCACATTCTTGGCAGTCTACTTGATCTTCACCTAAAAGGAAAGAGAGTGACAAGAATTAACTTTTAGTGTCAAGGATAAAACTGACAGATGACTGACTGCTGGAACAGCTGCATTCTGTCAGGCATAGTATGCAAGGGTGAGATTTCCATGGGAAGGGACAGTGTGTAAGATTTTCAGAAACCCTACAGGATTCATCCATTAGCTTCTCCATTGGCCATACCCTGACCCAGTCTGTCCTCACAATCTCTGAGACTACTTTCAACTGAGATCTTGAATAGCCATTGCTCTTTTACTCACCTCCTGACCTCACCACCTTCCCACTATTGCTTGTAAGTTGACTTTACGTAAAAAGGGAGGGAAGTGTTAGTGGAGGCCCAATGAGATACTTTGAGAATGTGCACACCAAGATGGAATAGTAATGCTAGTATGTGGAAGGTAACAGAATTGGAAGGAGCTTAAGCAGTAACTGGTAGAGTAAGAGGGAGCACAGTGTAACATTAGGAGCTGAAGTGATGGAGTGAGTTATGTGACAGTTTTTGGAAGAAGGTCCTAATGAGCAGTGAGGGAAATGGTTGTGAATGCTGGTCTTCAGTTGGGCAGGGTTATGCAGAGAGTGAGGAATAAAAAAAACCTTCTGTTAACCACCTTGACCATGAAACTATTGCCTGAATTATTGTCAGAGCGATGGGTTGGCAGTCTTTGCTCATGCCCCACTCTACCATGCATTCAACTGACTCCTAAGTAGCTTTGTCTTCGGTTACTTGGTGGGAAGAAGATATCTTTTACCCTGCTCGCTTCTTCCACTGAAACACCCAGGGCTACATCTGAGAAAAATGAGATCATAGACTCCTCTTTAACCTGTAATATTTATATCTGAGAAATCATGAGAACTTTGAGAGATATGGTTTACAATTTGACTTTATTTCAATAAAACTGTTGTCAGTAGTATTTTTAGTTTTCAATTCTAATTTTGCTGGAATCCATGTGTTCAGATGTGAATTCAATTACTATTCATTTAAGTACTGTTTTAAATCTAGGATCGCTGCAGTTTCAACTGCATGGTGACACGGGGGCTCAGTTGGGAGGCGTGGTGGCTCAATGATTAGCACAGTTGCCTCACAGTGCAAGGGACCTGGGTTTGATTCCCGCTTCAGGTGACTGTGTGGAGTTTGCACATTCTCCCCATGTCTGTGTGGGTTTCCTCTGGGTGTTCCGGTTTCCTCCCATAATCCAAAGATGTGCAGGGTTAGGTGAATTGGCCATGTTAAATTGCCCATAGTGTTAGGGGTAAATGTACGGCAATGGGTCTGGGTAGGTTACTCTTCGGAGATTCGGTGTGGACTTGTTGGGTTGGAGAGCCTGGTTCCATACTAGTGAACCTAATCTAATCTAAACTCCAGAATCTAACTACCAGCTATGCTGTCAGACAGACTGCAGAATAGGTTACATAACTCACCCTTCTTATACTCTAAATTTAAAGTACAATCCCAAAATACAATCCATTTATAAACCTCAAAATTGTAACAAAGTCCCAGGAGAACATCATAACTCGGAGACAGCTTCCTATATGCCACCTGTTTTCTTTGTAAGGTTATGTTAGGTACACATGGAACTTTTAATACTTGCTGTACACTCTGTGCTCAACTTATTTAAAGGATTATTAAAGGAAAGACCTTCTGAATTTTCACCTGGGTAATGTAACTTCTACTTGTCCTCGGTCCTTCACAATTTTTGTAGCTTGAATAAATAATCTAGAGAGACTGAGTTTAATCCTTTCCTTATTTTGAAGACCTCAAACAAATCTCCAGTAAATGAATTAGTGCCTCCGTTAATTTAAGAGAAACAAATTTCAAATACATTAAGCTTTGGTATTGCTGAAAACAGATACATTTTGTCTAAAGTCTTTTAGCTTGTACTCATCAGGACATTTGACAAGAATACCAATTCAAGGGGAAAAATCAACATTTATACCATGTGAGAAGAGAGTGCCAGTTGATTGGTCAGGGGATTGCAGTGGGAAATGAACCAGTGAATGGCTGACACCCATTTTTTGAATTGAACCAAGTACAATGCATGTACGTGTTCTTTCTGTCTGCAAAGAACAGAGGTCTGTACATTAATATATGTAGCTTCCAGTACATGTAAGTGTATCACACTGCAAGCCCAACTGACAATCCTAAATTGGTCACCAGTATAATTCCTCACACATTCAGGATTATCTAGCAAATGTTGTCTGATTAAGGATTCACATCTATTGCTAGATATGTGTTATGAATTTTGCAAGTGTAGGCTAGTTAGAGACTGCCAGTACCTTACTTGTTTCAACCAGCTGAAGGATATCTGAAGTAAAAGCAGAAAATGCTGGAGAAACTCAATAGGTTTGGCAGCATTTGTGGAGAGAGGATCCAAGTTAGTGTTTCAAGTTCAAAGACTCTTCGTTGGAACTATTTGAATCAAACCTTAGCTCTGTTTCTCTTTCCAGAAATGCTGCTAGACCTGCCGAGTTTCTCTTGCATTTTTTGTTTTGAATTCAGATTTCCAGCAGCTGTAGTATTTTGTTTCTGTTTGAAGGAACATTTTGTTTGATATGATTTGGGCGGCACGGTGGCACAGTGGTTAGCACTGCTGCCTCACAGCGCCTGAGACCCGGGTTCAATTCCCGCCTCAGGCGACTGACTGTGTGGAGTTTGCACATTCTCCCCGTGTCTGCGTGGGTTTCCTCCGGGTGCTCCGGTTTCCTCCCACAGTCCAAAAGATGTGCAGGCCAGGTGAATTGGCCATGCTAAATTGCCCATAGTGTTAGGTAAGGGGTAAATGTAGATGTAGGGGTATGGGTGGGTTACGCTTCGGCGGGGCGGTGTGGACTTGTTGGGCCGAAGGGCCTGTTTCCACACTGTAAATAATCTAATCTAATCTAGTCTATCTATGGGACCAAGTACCTACTTACCGTTTGAGCAACAGATGAAGCTGGCTGTTTCACACCACCACTATGCGATAGCAACACAGGTGTTATTTACCACTAACAGGATACTGCCATCAAGACAAAAAAAAATTGTTCTGCCGCACAAATGAATAATGTGGTATGTGAATTTCAGTGTTGGTGTGATGCCAGATATGTAACCATACTTCCCAGAAAACAGTGAATCATATCAGTCAGCATGTCCCTTCTGTTGTACTCGACAAGCAGAATACCAACCGTGTCCAATCAGCTCAGGCTTGCAAAAGTTGCAAGTTAGTTTCTAATATTAGTTGTGATTCTGTAATTGGATAACAGTTACTGGTTCGTCCTGAAGATGCAAGAAACTTTGCTGCCATCAATTTAAGTTTGCCAATTGACATCTCAGTGTGGCACACTTATGTAGGCTGGAAGTTCCATATATTAATACACAGGGCCCCATTCTTTACAGACTGAAAGAAATGTACCCGGATTGCACCTGTTTCAACTGAACAAAATAGGTGAAAGGCATTTGAACGTATATTTTTCATGGCCATGCTCTGATTAATCAGAGTCAACTTGGCTGGTTTAAAATTTAAACAAAACTTGGCAGTAAATTGCATTGTTAGGTACATTCTCCATAGCAATGTCTGTAACAACCACAGTCCAATTGCTAACTAATCAGCACTCTCCTCTCCTGCAGTATAAGTGGAAGTTGTTTCCTTGAAGTGATATTCTTGCCAAATGTTGTGATGACGGCAAGTTGAAAATCTGCGACAAAATGCATCTATTTTCAGAACAAATTCTTTATTACCAAAGAACTACATTAGTTTGCTTTATTGTTGTTGGCTCAAACTCCAAGGGCTCTCTTACTAACACCACCATGTGGACTGCAATACTTCAAGAAAGCAGCTCACCTGAGCCTTCTCAAGGGCAACTGGGAAAGGCAATAAATGTTGACCTAAACAACAATGTCACAGTCCCATGGATTAATTAAAAAATAAGCTTTCATCAACATGGTGGCTCAGTGCTCCGGGGTCCTAGGTTCAATTCCATCCTTGGGTGACTGTCTGTGTGGAGTTTGCACATTCTCCCCGTGTCTGTGTGGGTTTCCTCCAGGTGGTCCGGTTTCCTCCCACAGTCCAAAGCTGTGCAGGCCAGGTGAATTGGCCATGCTAAATTGCCCATAGTGTTAGCTGCATTAGTCAGTGGGGAGGTGGGTTGCTCTTCGGAGGGTTGGTGTCGACTTGTTGGGCCGAAGGGCCTGTTTCCACACTGTAGGGAATCTAATCTAATCTTTAAAAAAAACTGGTACCACATTAATATAATTTTGGAATTTATATTTATCATAGAAGTCATTTTCTGTTACCCACTCTTCTATTTTTATTTTAAATGAAATACTATTCAGCTATTTATTGTTCACTTGATTAGAGCACTCTGCCTATAGGTTAGGTCACGTTGTTTTATTCCACTTCAGAGTTGTGAGTAAACCATTGCTTATTTTGTGTAATAATTCCAATCAATTGTTTCAGTTGGAATTAGATACATTGCTCTCTAAGATCCTGTTGGTGATCGTACTCTACAGCTGACTCATATCGATGCAGATTTCCAGGTTCATTACCTGTTCTGAACTGAGTTCTTTGATCTCAGGTGAGGTTTTTGCCTTAGGTTTCAGCAGCCCCGGTTTAGTGGAGGTGAGCGTTTGTTCAGCACTTGACTCTTTTATATGTGGAGGTTCTGGAGGATGACCAGTATCTATTCTGCCATACCTCAACATGAGCCACCGTCTTCAGGAGAGAAAGAAGATCGAATAAAATAGCTCAGATTCTCATTTTTTCTACTCACTGAAGCAGTACAATTTTGCATAGGCGAAGTCAGGAGATTAGATCATTGTTTACATTGAGGTGTTAAAACTGGTAAATATTTTAATAACTGTTATCTATATATCTGGAATCTGAGTGGAAAAATGGCTTTCTATTTTAGTGTCTGATTTGCATTTTAGAAAGGTTCCCTCTCAGAGAATTGAGATAGCAAATTTATAGGTTGGTCTGTTGTTGTGGGGAACAAAATTACCATTGCCACCTGGATTATTCAAGTAGGGGAGGAGTAACCTAAGCAGTTTTGATCAGATAAAAAATGAAATGTTCACAGCCGTTTAAATGGTGTGAAAATAATTGATTTTTCGATCAAGTTGTCCCACAGTGCTCTTTATTTTTCTGAATAGTGAGTTTTCTCCCTTTAAATAGGTGCATGAATGTAGCAGTTGAGATTGGCATCCAGTTGCCCTCTCACTGATATTGTTTGTTTTCTCTTGCAGGAAAGGATGAGCCCAGCAGTTACACTTGCACAACTTGCAAACAGCCATTCAGTAGTGCATGGTTTCTCCTCCAACATGCCCAGAACACCCACGGATTCAGAATTTATTTAGAGACTGAGCACGGAAGTCCATTAACTCCCCGGGTTGGCATTCCTTCAGGACTTGGGGCAGACTGTGCTCCTCAGCCTCCTCTTCATGGACTTCACATAGCTGACAGTAGTCCTTTCAACCTACTGAGAATGTCTGGGCCTGTCTCACGGGAAACCCCAGGGCTTGGAGAAGGCCGTTTTCCCCCTACACCTCCGTTGTTTAGCCCACCACCCCGGCATCACCTGGACCCACATCGAATGGATCGGCTGAGTGCTGAGGAGATGGCTATGGTGGCTGTACATCACACCAGTGCCTTTGACAGGGTACTTCGTCTTAACTCCATGCCTATCGAGCCACCATCCATGGATTTCTCTAGGAGACTTAGAGAGTTGGCTGGCAACACTTCCACTCCACCATTGTCACCAAACCGTCCGAGTCCTATGCAAAGGCTATTGCAACCATTCCAGTCGAGCAACAAATCCCCATTTCTTAGCACGCCACCCCTCCCACCCCTCCAGCCCACAGCACCTCCTGCCCAAACTGTGCTCAAATCTAAGTCTTGTGAATTCTGTGGGAAAACATTTAAGTTTCAGAGCAATTTGATAGTGCATCGTCGAAGCCACACCGGTGAGAAACCATACAAGTGCCACCTTTGTGATCATGCCTGCACTCAGGCCAGCAAATTAAAGAGACACATGAAAACACACTTGCACAAGTCCTCACCTATGACAGTCAAGTCAGATGATGGCCTTTCCACCGCAAGCTCTCCTGAACCGGGTACTAGTGACCTTGTTGGCAGTGCCAGCAGTGCCCTCAAATCTGCAGTAGCCAAATACAAGAGTGAAACAGATGCCAATATGATTCCAGAAAATGGAGATGAAGAGGAGGAAGAAGAGGAGGAGGAAGAAGAGGAGGAGGAAGAGGAGGAAGAGGAGGAGGAACCTGAAACTGAAAATAGGTCTGATTTTGCGTTTGGTGTCAATCTAGAGAGTGGGCGTCACCATGAGAATAGTTCTAGACCTGTAGAGGAGAAGAGATCTTTGCCTGAAGTGATGCACAGCATTACCATGAATACAATACAACATTACGGTGAGGGCTTTCACCAAGTTCTTGTTGAAAAACACAAGCGGACTCATCTTTCATCTGAAACTGAAGTTCAAAGAGATACTTATGATGAAGATTCGGTTGCTGGTGAATCTGATCGCACAGATGATGGTACAGTCAATGGTAGAGGTTCCTCTCCAGGTGAATCAGCCTCTGGAGGTTTATCCAAGAAGCCTATTTTAGGAAGCCCAACTTCCCTTAGTCCTTTTTCCAAACGCATAAAACTTGAGAAAGACTTTGACTTGCCATCAGCACCTTTGGCTCCCACGGACAATGTTTACTCCCAGTGGCTCGCTGGTTATGCTGCCTCACGACAGATGAAAGACCCATTCCTCAGCTTTGGAGACTCCAGACAATCGCCTTTTGCAACTTCATCTGAGCACTCTTCAGAAAATGGAAGTTTACGCTTTTCCACTCCTCCAGGAGAAATGGATGGTGGGATCTCAGGTCGGAGTGGCACAGGAAGTGGTGGAAGCACGCCCCATATCACTGGACCTGGTCCTGGACGGCCCAGCTCCAAAGAGGGCAAGCGAAGTGACACATGTGAATATTGCGGCAAAATCTTCAAGAACTGCAGCAATCTCACAGTCCACCGGAGAAGCCACACGGGCGAGAGACCATACAAATGTGACCTGTGCAACTACGCCTGTGCCCAGAGTAGCAAGCTCACGCGACATATGAAAACGCACGGTCAGGTGGGGAAAGACGTTTACAAATGTGAAATTTGTCAGATGCCTTTTAGCGTGTATAGTACCCTCGAAAAACACATGAAAAAATGGCACAGTGAGCGCTTGTTAAATAATGATATAAAAACTGATTAGGTGTATTGATGCTCAAGTTCCCTATAGCTTTTCTATTCTCTTGTGATCAAACGAAGTGGAAGCTGAGGACGTAAGGAACATGTGCTTAATGCCAGCACGGCTGGTTTAACGTCACTGATGAATGCATGATTTGTATCGGGGCAATACTATTGCATTTACGCAAACTCGAGCCTTTCTCTTGTGCAATAATTTACGTGTTGTGTATGTTATTGTTTTTTTCTCTTATTAGACCGCATGTATGGTATGTTTGGCAGTTTAATTCTGTCTTCAGTTGGTGTTGAGTAACTACCCTTCTCTGTTTTATTTTGGTTTTTGAAAGAAGACTACCATGCTGCATAGTGTCCTGTAACACATATCATGTAAAGTTTAGGTTGTAACATAGAGAGGGAAAACAAAATGAGGGAAAACAACACTCCCCATTTATTCCTTTGTTTAACCCTCTATGGACAGACTGGAATTCGCACTGTTAAAACCATTTTTTTTCCAAAAGAAAAATCTGTCCTCAAAGGGTTAATATATTAAATTAGAACACAACAATTGCTGGCCTTGACTTTTGGAGAAGAAAATAAATTTGATGAAGATGATTGGGTGAATACTATTGAATAATCTGAGTGCCTTGCATCTATTTAACCTGTATTGGTTTTCTTTCTATTCTTCAGTTTAGTACTGGAGGAGTAGCCTTGGGTTTACGTTGACCCAAGTGATAGTTCCACATCATGCACCTGATTGTTTTGGCTACCAATGAGTTAACCAATTCTCAATATTGAAACAAAATGAAAATAACAAAACACGAGGAAAAAAAGTCTTGACAAATCCATTAATGTCACAGCATCTATCTGTGATCCTGAAAGTCATGCTTGATTTGTACACCACACAGCAGTTGTATAAACATAAAGATGATACATTAGTGCTCATCCAGTTACCCACCCACCCCCAGCTTTTACTTAAATCGCACTTGACTCTGCTTGTGACTTCTATGCCCTTTCTTTAATCAGGGGTACAGAGGCTGAGCAAAAAGACAAAAGGATAAAAGACAGCTCAGATAGGACAATTAAGTGCACTGTACAATTTTCCCAGTTTACAAACATATAATTAAGGGAAAAAAAACTTACTAAAATACTAAGGAAAGGAAAATGAACTGATTGTTTAATGTCAATTTGCCAGTCATTGACTAGAATAGTGCACCTGGCTAAACTTAAAAAGAATATTAAGTATAAAGCAACACATTTGAACATCACGTCTCCTCAGTGGACGATAACGGGACTGCAGTTGATTTAGAATAAATAATCTCGCTCCTACAGTGCAAGATGTTTTGTACAGATTTTTTAAGTATAAATGGTAAGATTTTTTTTTAAAAGAGACACTTCATTTTGTTCGGGAAAACTATATTTTAGAGTTCCAGTGTCTTGGTGGTTGTCAAGACTCCTACATGTTATACAGTTAGTGGATACTCTGCCTTGGATACACAGCTCTTCAGGTTGTACAAAACTCACATTGGGGAAAGGTTTAAGATTATATATATATATATATATAGTGTATATATATATAGTACTTAACTATAGGAAAATGCACACATGTTGATTCCTATGCTAAACACATTTATGGTCTCTACTTTTCTGTATTTCTAGAATGGTTATTTGAAATAAATGTTCACCTAGTGTAGGCACAATAGTATTTATATTGAAGCTTGTATTTTTAACTGTTGCTTGTTCTTTAAAGGTATCAACGTACCTTTTTTTGGTAGTGGAAAAAAAACACAGGCTGCCACAGTATATTTTTTTAATTTGGCAGGATAATATAGTGCGAATTATTTGTACGTTTCAACAAAAAAAAACAAACAAACAAAAAAAAGTACACACCCGTGACATTGTATAGTTAAGAGGTCGTATAACGGCCACTTGGGGGTAACTTTAGAAAGTCACGCCAATGGTCAAAGCGGATGGTTGTACATATCTTTCCCTTCCTGCTGCCATACTGTATACAGTACTGCAAGCTAATGTTTGTTCTGTAGTGTGCTTCTGTCTCCTAACCTCTCACCTACTACATTCCAGCATCTAACTTCATATGCAGTAAATTAAATGTTTGCAGTTTTTTCATTGCCAAAAACTAAATGGTGCTTTATATTTAGATTGGGAAAATTTCATATGCAAAGCATATTAAAGCCGCTTGAGTCAATACATTTTTGTAAATGGCAATGCAGAATATTTTGTTATCGGCCTTTTCTATTCCTGTAATAAAAGCTGTTGTTGTAACTTGAAAATTATCTTTTACTATGGGATTCACTATTTATTATTGCTTATGTGCGCTGTTCAAAACGGATGCACTAAATTGATCTTTTTTCCATTTTATTTTTTAATTTTTTTTCTTTGTTTAGATGACCAAAGGTCATTACAACCTGGCTTTTATTGTATTTGTTTCTGGTCTATGTTAAGTTCAGGAGTCTATTGGAAACCACTGTCTGTGTTTTGGCAGTTGTCTGCATTATCCTGTTCACATGCCCATTTTGTCCCTTTATGAAAAAAAATTAATAAAAATTTTAAAGCTAATTGGTGAACCTTGTGTGTGCTTATTTATTGCTTTTCTCATTTTTTTTATTTTTAAGTTTATTTAGTTATTTGTTTTTATATGGCATACTCCAAATAAGTAGCTTCTGCTCCAGCTAAGGTTTATCTCTGCCGTGTCCCCTTTCTCTGACCTGTAAGTTTTGTCAGCATGCTGGAGAAAATTGCCTGTCTTCTGTAAAGGTTTAACATTTCAGATAACCATCAAATTCGCAAATTCACAGAGTGTCATGTGCAGAGTTGTATCCTGCATGGTTGGGGATTACTGGCCATTTGGCTGGATTGTTTAGACCATTGGCTATCCAAATTTTTTAACATGATGTTTTGATTGTAGAATGAAGCAGACAATAAATTCTTTGTTACTAACAGAGCATTCGGAACATTTAATTGATGTCTATTTCCCTGACCTCCTCCCCCAAAGAGAACATGACCAATCTTCATATCTGTGCACTCTGTGTATACATTTAGAGTTAATTGTCAGGTAGCAGTTGGATATGCAGGCACTACCAGTTTAATTGCATTTCACCACGTCAATTGATTACTAAACCCCATCTATTTGGACCTTTTATGTAAAACAATAAACTATTGAGTATAGCTGCTCTACTTGCTCAGCCAATGTTGCACCTTCTGCTTATAAGACATGGGCCCGGATTTTGCAGTTATAATGACAGCGAAACTGTCAGTGTTTGCTGTCATTACAGCTGTGAAATTAACAGCAAGTTCTGGTGCCTGCACATGCACAGTTAAACACAGAAATTCACAAGTTACTGTCAGTGATTCCCTTCATCTTCACAGGTTACACTGAATCCCCACAGACGACATGTCTCAAAATCACTCAACTGACAAAAGCTTCCTTTTTTATAATGTAATATTACTATTAAATATTTCAGTAAATGAGTTGGCTTGTAGTAGATTTTTAACTGAGTTTTTAAACACTGTAGTAGGTTATGTGTTCTGCTGAAGAAAGTCTCTGAGCCTGGAAAACTCATGTTACAATGCAAAACTTTTCCACTGTGATAAAATGTTGTAGGTATTAATGTAGTTAATTATCCTTAAATTTTGTTTGATAATTCACATTCTAATCCAATCATTGGTTTCACACTGTAAAATTGAACAAAATGCACGTTAATGCACTTTACTTCCTAGTTTGTTTTCTGTAAGAATGTCATGATGGCATCTCCATTGTTGGACACCTGGAGATTCCCTTGATTTGATGCCACAAGTCCACACCATGGAGATCACTAGGTCTTATGTGGGCAGCTTTCTTCAAGGTCAGCTGCGAGGACTGTTACTTCGCTGCTGACCGCAAAATCCAAGCTATTGTTTTGAACATTTGAGACCTTGATGAGCTCAGATGGTATGATATAGATAAATAAATACTCAAAGGTTTGGTGGTATTTGCTTTTTTTATGCAGGTGTGGGGAAATGTAATAACTTAAGATGCGATGTAATGGTGTTGCCTCGTCTTCAAATAATATTTTTTAACTCCTTAATAATCATTAATAGGTTCTGTTTATAATACAAGTGCGTGTTCCACCTTCAAGTTACTTCTTGAACTTCATGTTAAGCTTCAACTCTCGAGATGTCTTCCCAGCAAGGATTACAGGATAACAAACAGTTAAAAGCCTTAGACTTTTTTCAAACCTAGTTTGATTCATTTGTTGTCTCCATGGCCCGCAGAAACTGACTTAGAATAGAATGTGGATTGTACTCTGTTTATGTGGCTTGGGAATTTAATGACTGAATTTGATTTGAATTGTTCTTACAAGTATGATGATGCCATGGCTATCAATATCAGTAGTTAGAAAGGTAGAAGGAAGAGAAGGCTGCAGTACCATGTGGATCAGAACAGGGAGGGAAGGGCTTTGAGATTGGAGACAGGAAGGGGATGACTGTATTACTGTGAGAAATAGCCTCATTCTGTAATCTGTATGTCATATTGTTCTGGTCAAATGGGAAAATCTTAACTATGTTTGATACTGATGTTGAACTGGTGGCTTTTCATTGAGTTAGATTTCAAAACTTAATGCCCAAACTTAAATCTGTAATTAATAGCAAATCCAATATAAAGAATTATGGCCAAATCCACAAATTAGAAAAGTACCAGGAATGCCATTAATGACTAGGATTAGTTGTTATCACCATAAGAAACTAAAACTAGGAATTTTAGGTACAGAGTTCTCATAGATGGGTGTAATAAGAAAGGAATGTCCACTTTTGCTTTTTCTAGTACTTTTTATAAATTAAGTTATTTAATTTAGTATGTTTTGATTTTTGTTTCCCTTCTTCTGAAAACATTGACTACTGCTAGAGTATACTTTTGCAGGATTCCCCTATGCACATTCCTTAATTAGCCATTATTTATATTTCTGTCCGTGAGCTATTTGATCAGTTGAAGGCATTACAACAAACCAGTTCCTGTCCTCATTCAGTGCCCACTGAATTACATTTCCAATATTGGATGAGAATCAGGAATTGGGATCCTGGTTTGTTTTCCCCTTTCTACCCTGTGAGCACTGAGGTCAGTTGTAACATCCTGCTGTCACTTGGTTTGAGATCTGCTAATCAGGCATGGGCTGGACTTCAAATCTGGAATTTTTTAAGTTTATAGGGCTCAGCTTTGTAATGGCAGTGAAATTGGATTTCACCAGTAGCGTAAAATTGACTATTAATGCATCAGCAGTTCATTTAGCACAAAACTGGTTTGTCCATTGACTTCGATGAAACAGAAAATCAGACTCAGTGTACAGCAGACTGCTAATTTTCTACAAGTCTGAGTTTTGTTACTGAAAAAGACCAGTTTTATTACCAATATCTTTCTCACTGACTCACAATAGGAGTGTGCAAATTTCACTATTTTTATATTCGTGATAATATTACGTTGAATTGAAACTCAAAATGAAAGAATTTGTCTGTCCAGATTTGGTCCATGGACCAAACAAATCCCTGATAGAAATTACTTCTGTGAATGTTAGCAAACCTCTAAGATGTTTATATGATTTTCCTTTTTCCATTACTATGTCAGCTGCATTAAAATAATAAATGCAAACTTATCTTACAATACGGTAGCAGTAGCTCTTAGCTTATCATTTAATTTTCTTTAGAGTTGATTATGTTTTTCCCATATTAACTAAATTTTTGAGTGTCTGGTGCAAAACTTGGATACAAAGTGGGTAATATAATAAATTTTTCATGTCCTACAGTAACTAGGATACCATCCATTTTTGTCCTTTTCAAATGGGCCCAAACGGAGGGATGAATGGGCTCTTTGCCCTTTATTGCACCAATTTTACACTTTGAGAAGGAGCATGGATAGATAATCACTCCCTGCTCTTATAGAAAGGTGGAAACTTCTCACGGGTGCAGCACTTGATCAGCAGCCAAAACTTTGCAATATAATTACTGACAAATTTAAAGTTTTATTAAGAAATAATATGCAATGCAAATAGAAAATTTGGAAAACGGATTGAAGCATCCAGAAATTATGCTTGAACTATTTATTTTTCAAATACTGACTGATCTGCTGTGCGTTTCCATAGTTTTCTAAATGAAAGGTCTAGAATGGTCTTTTTCTTTAAAAATATTAAAAGATTGAATTTGCTAAATAAATGTAAGTTTTTAACGTAACATTGTTATTGCGATTGCTGAAGATTTAGTTTTATCAAATGGAGGACATTACACCTCTAAAACTCCGGTGCCTGCAGGTGTGTTTCTGTTGGCATCTCTTCATACACTACAACCATATTTCAAGCAAATCATTGGTGCATGCATCTTGGAGTCTAAAACTGCAAGTGAAGTGGCACAAGGAAACAGTGGCTTTCTCAAACTGCTATGCATTAATTGCATTATAAAATCGTGAACCTGTGAGGCCTTTGTGCATTTATGAGAATTTCATGAGCAGATTTATGTGACAAGCAAAACATGTAAGGCACTGTTGTAAAACTATATAGAAGTGTGACCCCATTTTCTCATAAATTTGGTACATATATATATTTTCTTAGTTACATGTTATTTGAATGATTAAAACTACAATGTCACATTTAATTTCATCTATACATTTATAAAGCAACAGACATTTTTTTGTTTTATAACTGGAGACAGGAGGAAGTCAGGGAGCTACACCTGCAATGTTCTACATTATTGACACACAAGGGACATAACAGCTCATACTCCAAGATCTAGAAGCTGCATGTTGCAGTTCCTTGCTTTAAAGGGTAAGACTAAACTTACTCTATCTATGCTGCTATTGAGGAACTTTTCAGCTGAAGCAGTTTAATAAATCCAATTCCACCTTTGTGTAACTTTATGCCTCTGAAAACATATGTAAAATATTGGTATTAGATTGTTTTATCATTTTGTATTTGGCATCTTTGACCTGTTTTGTGGGCACTTTTGGGACAAATTGTTTGGTCTACTTTAGAGGAGTTACTTTGAATAAATATTTTTGGCATTTTATTATATTGAATTTTTAAAAAAGTACCATATGTTTTTAAAATTTCCAAATGCAATTGAGAACCTTATCAGTTTGACAGAGGGGGCGTATAGCCAATGTGTGAGGCCAGAGATAGAGAAGGAAGAAGGGTAAAAAAGTATTTTTGAGAGAGAATGAAGATCTGTAGACATAATACTGATTCTTTAGAGAGGATTTGCTTTTCAAATAATGAATTTGACTTCTGTTTTTTTTGTCAATTATCGCCCCGTTAAAGACACTTAAATGAATGCAAGTTGTTGCTAATGCACATTAGCAGTCACTTGGGATTTTACAACAACTGCATAGTCTCCTGGACACTTTTACAAGTAGTGGAGTATTTTGGAGGAATGTGATGAAGCAAATCTTTATTTCACAGTTTTAAAAGTATTCTAAATGTAACAGCTCAGGCTATTTTTAGAATCATTTTTGAAATAGTTATATTTTATAATTAATTTCACCATCACTATTGGTGCTGCCATGGGTCTCACAGGATATTTTGTGCTGACATTTGTTAGGCTACTGTTCTGCAGTACATATTCATTAGAATGATACTGTGCTAAAAGAGTTCATTTTGAGGACAGGTTGCATAAGCTAGGTTTGTAGTTCTTTGAATAAGAAGGATTAAAGGATGATCCACTTGAGGTGTTTAAGGTGATTAAAATTGATAGGGTAGATAGAAAGAAACTATTTCCTTTGTTGGGAAATAATGTTGCGCAATCTTAAAATTAAAACTAGACCATTCAGAGAAGATGTCAGAAAGCATTTCTTCACACAAGGGGTATTGAAAACCTAGAATATTTATTCCCTGCAAGTTCTGGAAGTGCAGGTCCCTTCAAGGGTAAACCAGGACAACTCCAGCTTTGATTGTGAACAGAGAGAGCATATTGAACCTTGTGTTTGAGAGGCTGCTTCTTGAGTGCTACTTTGGTGTATTGGTAGTATCTCTACCTCTGGGCCAGAAATCCTCATTTCAATCTTACTTGCTCTGCAGATCTGTCATAACATATCTGAACAGGTTGATATTTATGTATAGAAGATACTTATGTCATCCTTGAGGATTGTTGTTGGCTTATGGGCAGAGAGAGATGATCGAGGAGGGAAAATTGGAAACTGATGTTTGTGCTAAACCATGGATTTAGAACAAAACTACTGAATGTCTTTTGCTGCTTCATTCAGCATACGGATTTCAGTCCATGAAACATTCCTCACTAACTCACAAAAAATAAGCTATACGTCAATGAAAAACATCAAAATTAAGATTTAATCATTTCTGTCAGTCTAAAATATTAAAGGGTATGGACCCAAGATGTATGGATGTTAACATACAAGTCAGCTATGATTTAACTAAAAGACAGAAGAGGCTTGAGGAGATGAGTGGACTGCTCCTGCTCTTGTCTTCTATTGGAAAAAACAGTGTCATTGAATCCTATTTTTTTTTATAGCTATTATGAACATTCTAACTTCAATACTGAGGACTAGAACTTACTGTGTTCCCTAGTTTTATCAGAAAAAAACCTAATAACACCTCACCTGTCTCCTTCCTTGCTAAAATTAATAAAGCCAAATATTTCAACTCCCTAGTGACCACATTTGTTAATCTCTACCAAGCAGTTAATGACTGCTGTGCAATAAATTGAGGACCCTACTTTTATGTAAATAAGATGATGAAAATGAACAGACTGCTGGGAAGGAGGTATTGGAGGGTGATCTGTGAAATAACTAAATGCTGTTTGAAACCTGAAATTTTGCTTTATTAACATTTTATTCGAATCCACTTTTCATTAGTGATTAATGAAGCCTCTATTTGGAAATGTCATAAATAATCAAATGAAAATGATCTGTTTTTAACTTCAACTAGAAATATATATTGTATTAATTATTTGACCTTCACTTAATTGTATTTCACTACATCTTGACAACATGCAGTAAACTTAGTGCTGCAAAGAATGTAGCACATAAACATGTTTTGCCACCAAACATGTAACATTGCTGCAGTAAACATATTCATTAGTATATGTGCTGATTATGAATCTTTATTCTTTTACGGGCTGAGTAAATTCTGCCTTACTAAAGGAGCCAAATCAAGATAAATATCGCCTATATATCAGAGTAGATTAAATCGTCCATTTTAGTATTTTAGTTCACTAATTTGTTTCAGTGAATTTTTCTTTGAATTGGTTCCCTTTTAAGTATTTTAAGGCCATGCATCATTCATTTCAAATTAGACAGTTAGCTGCCTCTAAGGCACATGCCAGAGCCATTCTTTTAACTGACTTATGAGAGCTTGAGCTGGTGGCCTGTCATGTGTTGTTGTCTACACTTTTTCTCCAATTGGACAATTACCAAGACTCCTCTGGTGTCACTGCTAATTATAGGGTCAAGATTGGGAATCCATGTTCTATCTCCTGTATTATTAGATAATTGAGCACCTATCAATTGGATCACTTCAACCTACCTCACCAATACATTGAATAATCTATTAAGCATAAGAAAAGGAGTAATCTTTATGAAGGTGTTGTAACCAGGTAAAATGATGTGGAATTCATCTATTAACAAAACATTGGTAGTTTGAAATCAACATATTTTAAAAACATTTAATTTTAAATCCACATAAAATCACACCACCTTTCTCTAGTATTTTTAAACTCATTTACTTTCTTGATTTGTGACCAGTGCAAAAATCGAGGAAGATTCTGTCTGTACTATGTTGTAAAATTATGTCTTTTTATAACTGGGTTAAGTTCCATAAACAGTGCACTGAGAAACTCTCCCTGCATTGCGAGCATTTTGTTAAACAAATTGAACAAAATTTTCTCAAATTTATTATAACCAAGACATGGCAAAACATTTTCAGCCTTATAAAGCCTCTGATTTTCTGCTCATTAGAATTTGAAAACATTGGAGAATTTTAGACAACAAATTTTTACTCCACAAAATTTTCCAAGTAGCTGTTTAGAATGTTGTTTGATTGCAATACAGTACTTTTTTACATAAATACATTAATACTGCACTGGAGGAGCATGGTTATGAATCATAATACAACTTTCACTATGCATTTGGTCTTAGAGTGGACTTTTAACCATAAAGAAATTGTGGCATGATACTTGTATACAATTTGTAATTTGCATCTTTATTTAATGTTGATTTAAGCTTGAATATAGTGATGTTTTTCTGTTATGGTGTGTGACTCAACAATGTTGCATTTTATAGCATGCTTAAATGACATATAAGGCTATGGCTTAATGGCCCAATACAGTCTAATTCATTCTGAAGCAGATTGGGTTTGGTAATAAATGCTGCTGGCCTATCCTGGGTACTTTATACGTTAAAAGTGTAAAACTGTTAAAGGTAGGGATGGGTAGAAGGTTGATAGTTTAAAAAAATGTTTCTGATTGCTATTTCTGTTCCTAATTTTTGTAACTACCATTTTAGTCCAAAATCTTTGTCCAATGCAATTGATATTTTTGTTTTTGTTTTACAGCTCTGTCGCTTCTTTCTTTGCTGTTGTTACTAGCTGTTGATTCTTTTGAAAAAAATGTTATTCATATTTACCTGAAAGTAGTATAAAGCTCTTTTTAACTTCTTTCTTTTCAGTTTTTCTCTCCTTCCCCTTCATTTCCTGAAGGTAATGACTCATTGGGATACTGATCTACAGGTGCTCTCAGTCCGACAGTGCATCATCTATGTGGCCGTCCCTCACATGTGAGCCTAGACATTGAGTGCTGTGGGAGCATCACAACTCAGCTAGTTCTTGGCCTCATCCAGCCACCACTTACACCACTTTATAGGCAGGGTCACTGGATAGTGACCGAGTGAGGAAATCCTGTGTGAATTTCTCATCTATTTACCTCCTGGTGAATGAAGACCAATCATTGCATCCCATTTCTATCCCAGTTGAGACCAACTGATTCAGTACAAAAAAATGATTGGATCTGTGCTCTTCCAAGCCATCTGTGCCTTTGTATGACATCACATTCTGTATTCATTCCCTGAACTGTTTGCTGGGGTCAGGGTTTTGTTGAGGCAGTCTGGTAACCTTTTCTAATAGACTTAGTAGCTGCATTCAATTTATAATGATGAAATAAGTATGCAGTATCACATAGAAAATAATGTTATAAAGAAATATTGTAGGTTCAGAACATAGTGAGTGTGATCTATTTATGATGTACGTTGATTATTCAAGTAAATTGGGAGAAGGAAGTGCAAATTGTACATGCTCTATGGAAGGACTGTGGTTGATGGAAAATGTTTTTATTGTTCTATATATAGAGGTGTTGTATTTATTATATCAGAGGAAGAAAGTGAATTATTTATGAGGATTTTATAGAGATAAATATTTCAATTCTGTGTCTGCTTCACTTTTTTTAAATGTCAGAACTCAAAATCTTCATATCATAGGTAGGAAATAATGTGTGCACCAATTTACAAATCAGATTAGATCAGGTTTTAAGCCATGAAGTTACCCAGGATAGCTGATGCATTGCCTCAAATGTTATGAATCTATTTCTGTAAACTGGCTTGTATATCAGAGCTACAGATTAAATCCTAGTTTCCCTTGTCACTCTATGGAGTCCAATTTCAAAATTCAGACATTGGGCCTGTTGTTTGTATCTGGTTTGGGAACAATGTTTGGGGCTGTTTCTTGATTCCAAAGATCTGCATGGAGAGTGGGGCAGGATAGTATTCACAGATCCCGATTTTCACAGGGATTGTCTGATAATTGGCTGGACAGTGGTTTAGCAGCCAATTTGGTAACACAGAGCAAGTACCAACTTGGTTTAAATAGTCTACAGCGGCTATTATTGTGGCTGTTGTTTTACTTTGTTATTTGCAGTGGGTGGAAAATGTGGGGCAGGAAAGACAGAGGCTGGAACTGTTGGCTGGGGCTTTCTCTCACTTCACAGCTATAGACCTGCAGGAGTCCCTTTGAGACAGTGAGGAAAAAGAGGGTGGTCCTTTTTCCAGAGTAGAGTAAAAGAGGGCCAGCCTCCCAATTAAACATACCTGCGCAGAGGTGGCTGACCACCTAAGCAGATGCTGTGTGCAATGCAGGCATTTGTTTTGGCAAGTTGACTCAGGTGTCTGGATAGTCAACCTCCAGCAGGCATCCAGGTGAGCAGTGTAAGGATGTATCCTGCTCCAAAACATAATTATAACCCATGGACCTACTGACCTTTCAGAAAGCTCCAAACTCTTGTGTTGTTGTGGACTTGCCAGCAACATAGAGGTTCCCATGGATATGACCCACAAAGGCCAGCCACGCCTTGCCTGAGTCTCTTTTGACCTTGTAGGACAAAAGGACACATAAAGCCTATTTAAAAAAAAGTCTAGACTGGAGGAAGGGTCAAGTTTTTTTACATAGTCACAGCCAGCTGATGATTGAGCACTGAGTGAATCAGATGTGTTTCACATATTCTTGGGCTCAAGTTCTCTTTTTGGAAGCCATATAATTATAGAGTCATAGAGTCATAAAGCACGGAAACACTCCCTTTGGTCCAACACATCCACAATGACCAGACATTCCAATCTGACCTAGTCCCCATTTGCCAGCATATAGTCCATATCCCTCTAACCCCTTCCTATTTATGGCCTTTTAAATGTTGGAATTGTACTCACCTCCACCACTTCCTCTGGCATCTCGATCCAGACATACACTACCTTTTCCATGAAAATGTTGCCCCTCAGGTCCTTTTTAAATCTTTCCCTTCTCACGTTAAATCTATGTCCGCTAGTTTTGGACTCCCTTGCCCTAGGAAAGAGACCTTGTCTATTCACTCTATCAATGCTCCTCATGATATTATAAACCTCTGTAAGGTCAACCCTCAGTGTCTGACTCCCCAGGGAATGTGTAAGCTTCCATTTATTAATGATGTGCCAAGAAAAGTAATGAAGTCTTGAAGGGGAACAAGGGTCCTTATATTGGACAATGAAAGGCAACAATGGAGATGCCAGTCTGGCTAATCAGAAGCAAGTAATGGAATACAATGAGCATCCTTGTTGGATAGGGTGAATAGAAACCGCAAGGCGTAACTGGAAAAGGATGGCTTGTACTTTACATCTGACAGCTGCATTGGAAAGTTTCAGCATTGCAGAGGTTACCGCTCTCCAAGGCTAGTTGTCATGATTACTTCTTGTGTCTCACACTGATGTTACAGAGGAAAGAGAGATTCCTGTGACTGTGCCAGAACAGATGCTGGTATCAGAGCAAACACCATCACATCTTACAAATGCATCCCCTCAGCTCAAATTTAGTCACTACAGTGGATTCCCATCAACAGATTAATAGGATGGCACTCAATGCATATCATGAGTGAATAAGAAGAGTGATAAAATCAGAAGCTCCTGTGAACTGTTCTCCTTGGAGGATGGAGAGTACACACAGCATGCTTAACTAGGCACATGAAAAGAGGTTCTGGCAGTGACAGATGATTTCCTTGATGTCAAAAGTATGCAGGCTCATGCTGTAAATTGAGCAGTCCATTCTGCTCATGTAGCCCACTAGACTAAAGCTTTGAGCACATGAGTTCTTCCACTGAGGGAGTGATATGTTTCTGGAGAGATTTGTCTCACAGCACTGGCTCTGGATGCAGAAACTGTGCTCTTAATGCTTATAGGATGCATGCTATACTTTGTAGCATGGACCGATCACTGTAGCTGGTTATGCAGATGTTTGGAAGGGATGTCAGTTGCACTCCAGTTGGTGGCCCCTTCCCACTGTCCAGAACAAGATCTTAGGGCAAAGATAGTCACTGGGAATGTTGAGGGAACCACATGCATCTCAGCCACAGGCAGAAACAAATGAGCAGGCTCTAGGAGGAGTGCCACATAGAAGTGGCTGAGAGTGGAACTGCATCTGTCTGAGCACTGACTGCATCACTAACATGTGTTTCACCTATACCTGGACTCATGTTCTCATTTTGAACACCACGTAATTATTGATCACAATGGCAGTTGTATAAACTTCTATTTTTAATGATGCATCAAGAAGAATAATGAAGTGTTGAAGGGGAACAAGAATCTATTTATGGGACAGTGAAACCTCTGGACAGAAGTGTATCCTTCAATGAAAGCAGGAATGAGCCTATTTCAGGCTGCAAATTCAATGGAAGTGCGCTCATACATAGCGCAAATTGAGTTTTTAGCCACATTATTTTCCCAGAGTGGAATAGTGCCTGGGTAAGCTGATTTCTGATATTAATGGCATCTTCTTGAGACCTTTGAGTCCTGAGGCCATTCCCTTCTGCTGCAGCAGCAGCTCTGTGTTCTGCATTTTCTTCCTTCTCTCCTTTTTCCATGTCTTATTGCTCCTCTTCCTCTGATGAGGTGTGTACATCCACCACTCCACCCTCTCTAAGGCCCACACATCTCTAGAGGGTCTCTCTCTATGCCAAGTGCAGCAAGCCACCACTTTGTGCAGGGTGTGTGCAGAGCACCACCTGCCTGGTTCAGAAAGCACAACCACAACTTCAAAAGCCTGATGGACAGCTTGATGGTGGTCCTTCAGAGCAGATGGCTTCACTTGCAGCACCCCTGTGACTCTGTCTCAGGATCTCATCAAGTGGTGAGCAGGCACCTCATCACAGGACAACATTTTGCCCTCTGGAAGCCCATTGCATCATTTGGGGAGTGAAATGAAGCTGGGACTGATGGAGGATGAAAGTGTCATAGTAGCTACCAGGAAAATGAACACATACTTGGAACAAACACTTATTGTATTCAGAGAGCAGCTAAACTTTTAGGGAGTACAAAACTTTCCTGTGATGAATCTCACTGGCTAGGCACTGGATGTTTTGATAGCCTCATGGATGTAAATGATGATGCAGTTCACCAGGAAGATGATAGCAATGGAGGTGCTACTGCTGTCTGTACTTGTGAGGCCACATCTTTCTGGAACTGAATATCCATGCTTTAAAAAAAACCATATGGATGATTTGTGAGATGGGGGGCACTGGCCTGCAACCATTTCTGAGACACTGCCAAAGTCCACAGCTGATCATTCAGAGTTGCCAAACGCAAAGATATTCAAAGCCACAGTGATTCTGACGGCCGATGGTACAGCATGGCTGCAAGGTGGCTTTTGCCCGAAATGTCGATTTCGAAGCTACTTGGATGCTGCCTGACCTGCTGTGCTCTTCCAGCATCACTAATCCAGAAGCAAGGTATGAGGTCTTCCATGAAGAGCGTATAAATCTCTGTGACCATCTGTCTTGAAAGCTACAATCTTCTCTGGAACTGGGTCTCTGTAGTCTCAAGGAAGCTTTATCTCTAGTGGTAGATCCTATCCTGCACTGTCAGCTTCCTACATCTCATCCCTGTCTTATGTCCTCCTTATATCTGAGGCTTTGCCCTTACTATTGCACAGTGTTATTGCTCATTGCCATTAAACTGAAATCTGAGCTGCATTACCAACTTATCTTGTGCTTAGCTGGGGTCCCAATTGTACCTGGAACCCTTGCTCTCTGTTACACTCCCAGAAACTGAAAGCTCCGTGTACTGCCCAAGTACAAATCTGAAACTCTCCCTTAAACTTGTGTGTACTTGATGGCACTTTTGTGTTAATGGCAGAATGCCCCTCTTTCTGGCATTCCTTTTAGGAGCTGACCAATTCCTTGAGATGACTGATTTCCTGCTATTATGGCTCATTTTTTGCATCCAGTCTGCCCCTGACCCATTGTACAATGTGTTTCCCTATCAAAATCTCAAGTCGGCACTCTCAACCACCTTGTGTCGAAAAGTGTGGCACTGGAAAAGCACAGCAGGTCAGGCAACATCTTAAGAGCAGGCGAATCGACATTTCAGGCATAAGCCCTACATCAGAAATGTGGGGAGTGGGGGGGGGGGGAAGAGGGCTGAGAGATAAATAGGAGGGTGGGGTTGAGGCTGGGAGTGGGGGAGGTAGCTGGAAAGGCAATAGGTAGATGGAGATGTGGGGAGATAGGTGTTAGGTTCGAGGGGAGGGTGGAGCAGATAGGTGGGAAGGAAGATGGACAGGTAGGACAGTTCAAGATGGTGGTGCCGAGTTGGAGGGTTGGATCTGGGATGAGGTGGGGAAAGGGAGATGAGGAAATGTGTGAAATTGACATTGATGCTGTGTGGTTGGAGGGTCCCAAGGCAGAGGAGGAGGCATTCTTCCCCCAGATGTCAAGTGGCTAGGATTTGGTGATGGAGGAGGCACAGGACTTGCATGTCCTTGGCAGAGTGGAAGGGGGAGTTGAAGTGGTCAGCCACAAGGCGGTGGGGTTGTTTGGTGCATGTGTCCCAGAGATGTTCTCTGATTCATCATGTCTCCCCACTGTACCGGAGACCACATTGAGAGCCATGGACAAGTAGATGAGATGTTTGGATGTGCAGAAAAATCTCTCTGGATGTGGAAGGATCCTTTTGGGGCCTTGGATGTGTTGGGGGATGGGGGTGGACTTAACGAGGGAGTCACGGAGGGAGTGGTCTCTGCAGAATACTGGTAGGGGTGGGGAGGGAAATATACCTCTGGTGGTGGGGTCTGATTGTAGGTGACGCTTTGGTGGACATTCAACGATCTGATTAACTAATTTCCTTGATTTCTGGAATTGGCCTTTCACTGCCTTTTAGAGATGTATAGATGGCGGGAACAATGACAGAAATTGGCCTCTGGATCTGAAAATCTAACCCATTGATTTGAATGAAAGATTCACTCATTTTATTCTTGATAAAACATTTATTTTAAAATATGAAAATAAAGAGTATTAGAGTTTCAGAAATTATGATACATTTGCTACTCAACTTTATTAATAACCATGGTTCATACTATTCTAGCATTTCAATCGAGATACAGTATAACCTTCAGATATCTGTATGATGTACAATACCTAGTCTAGATAGAAAAAGTATGCATTGTAATTAATTTTTATTGCCATGCTTAGTCAGTCCTTCAGCATTTTATTGCTTCAATCAATTCAGATAACCCATTTTTCTAGAATACGCTTTCATCGAAATAAGAAACAAAGAGTACTATGAACTGAGTTGAAATTAATTTTCAGAAATAATCAGATCTTATCTCTCAGATAAATGGCTTTGTACATGCCGTGAGAACGTGAGGATGCAGATGCTGGAGGTCAGAGTTGACAGTGTGGTGCTGGAAAAGCACTGCAGGTCAGGCAGCATCCCAGGAGCAGATGAATTGACGTTTCGGGCATAAGCCCAGCATCAGGATTCCTGATGAAGGGCTTATGCCTGAAACATTGATTCTCCTACTCCTTGGATGTTGCCTGACCTCCTGTGCTTTTCCAGCATCACACTCTTGACTTTGTACACATTGTGCTATGTAAAATGTTTTTAAGGGCTGGCAGCACAACGCTTCAAGTGTCAGAGAAAAAAAATATAAATTTAATTTCCAACTTTTAATTTGGTGTGCACATTTTACCATTTTATGCTCATCCATACATTTCTTCATGTATTTTGATACAGTTTTGTGCATTTAATATACAAAATACCAGGATAAGTAGGTGAATTGCTACCCTAAAGATGAATGGACATTTGCAACTTCTTTTATCTTAGATGATTCTAAAATTCATGAATTTGCCTCCATAATATACATAGGTCAGTAGAAATTAATGTATGTTAAAACAAGTCAGTTGACCAACATCCAAGTAGACTTTTGACCTTGTCATTGTACAATCACTGAGATTCTGGTTCCAACTTGCTGCAGAGTTCTATTTCTTACAGGTCAAAATGTATAGCTTCCTGCTGAAGCAGCTGAAAATTCACTGACTTGTTAAAGGAATACAACTTGTAAAGAGGTTGCCCTGAATGCTGGAGATTTTCCATGTGAAAACATCATCGATTTACTGTGTGATAAGCGTATGAAGCCTCTGTACAATCAAGAAGAGGTCATCAAATTGTTTACTTCTTATCTTCCACTTCTTGATCAAGTTTCCAGGTTTCTCAGTATAGAGATAACTGAAGACTTTGACAAAATAATGTTGAGAAGTGACTTACAGGAAGAGTCCATTGATCTTTGCATTAATATCAAGGACAAGATGGGTAAGTCTTCTACTCGAATAAACATTAGACATTTTCAGTTGGACGATTTTCAATATCAGTGTGATATTTTGAAAGCTCCTCCTGTTAAATTGTTGACTCCTGCTTCCAGTGTTTTTTCTATCTGGGATATCAGCAATTGAGATTCTGTATAGTGAGGATTTTAATATGCCCCTTTATTATCTGAGTATCAGGCTAGAATGAAGTCCAGCTGGTTTATGCTTAAATGTAATGACATGTTTCTCTTTCTTTAGAGATGTTCCAATTCAACCCTTATTGTTCAGAATGGATTTGATGAAAAATATACAGCCAGACATGTGAAATAAATAACCTATTAGAAAGTATGTTTCCATTGCGGGGGCTGTAATGATCTTAAGGTCTGTCCCAAGCATTTGTAATTTTCACTGGATTCATTAATCATTAAAAAGTATATTATTGCCAATGGACTCCCTGGGGATCATATTCTGGTTTGGCCATATTCTGTGCCATACCTTCCTTCCTTCTCTGATTGTGGGTGACCTTTGACTGTTTGTCTTAATTGAAAGGGTTTACTTTCCAAACAGGACATTTGTAAGAGTCATTAATAGATCATGTGGGTACATCATTAGGGAGTTTGTTGGCTGGCCTTGCTTTCATTCTGTTGGACCCAAGGTAACTTAGTATCAAGTCTTAACCTTAAGGATTTCAGAACTGAAGGTGATCTTTGACTTCACCCTGTTTCTTTTGGCTAACATCTGCACTTGTTTCAGAATTTCAAATTCCATATATCTATGACTTACCTTCACATATATTTGTTAAAGGAACTGAAGAACATTAACCTTCCTTGCAAATGTATATTAATCACTTTGCATCTGAAAAAAAGATGGAAAATGCTTTCCTATCTACACTACTAATTCAGTGGCTGTACAATACTCAACCATTATTGGTCTGAAATTAAATCTATATTTTCCAGCACAAACATAAAATCTGGGTAACACTTTTTAGGACTGCTTCCATCATTACTACCACTATAGTTTTAGAAGCATGATAATTAGGATCTAATCCTTTCAATCCTCCTACCCATCAGAGCTTACTTTGCTGAAATGAGGGTTGGTTGAATGTCAAATGCTGGATTAGTGGTGCTGGAAGAGCACAGCAGTTCAGGCAGCATCCAACGAGCAGGCTGCTCATTGGATGCTGCCTGAACTGCTGTGCTCTTCCAGCACCACTAATCCAGTATTTGGTTTTCAGCATCTGCAGTCATTGTTTTTACCTTGAATGTCAAATGACCTGTCCCAAGTTTAGATGTAATGAAACAGTTCAACACAATTATTTCAGAGAATAACTTTAAAGTTGCCATATTTAAAATTTCAACATTATTTTAATTGTAGTGAATAATTATTACTGCTGCTCATCTTGCTATGGACATGGGCAGGAAACTCCTTTACCCTGCATATAACTACAGACATGCCTTTTTCTTTCTTCCTGTGCACCTTTTTAAACAATCTCTCTCTGCATTTCTGTCAATGCATCAACTTATTCAATTTTGCATTAATCTATTCTGCTACTTGCATTGGAAGTATGAATGACGTGTTCAAGACATCCAGAATGCATCCAGTGTTTATATCGATTGTTATTATTTTACGAAAAAGATATCTGTTTCTTACGTACAAGTGGAAGTCAGTTCTAATTGTTTAAAGACTAATATGTGAATATTAGTCTTAGATGGTCGCATTCGTGCCTCTCAGTTAGAAGGTTTTTAGGTTCAACTTCTAGTCCACAGATCGAGGACAAAAGTGCTGAGACTCCAGTGCAGTAATAAAGGATGCTACATTGTTGTTGATGCTGTCTTTTCACTGCAAGATTAAACTGAGGCCCTCACTGTCCACTCCGGCTACAAAAGATATTATTTTGAAAAAGGATGGAGGAGTTGCCCATGACATCCTGACTATTTTTTTATCCTTTAGTCAACATAATAGAAACAGATTGTGATCACTATAATTGTGACTTGCTGCTTGTAGGGACTTACTAGCTGTTTTGTTTCCTCCATTACAACAATGATTAAACTTCAAGGTACTTTGTTGATATTAAAACACTTTGGAGGTAATGATGCAGTCCAAATAAGTGCAAGTCTTCTTTTAAATCTCACCAGAATGGAAATGTGGTGATAGCAACCAATTCTTTGAGAGAGAAATGCTTGCAATAATTATTGACAGCTACATGTTCAGATTTGGATGCATTCAGAAAGCACAGGAATGGTGACAGCAGAAAAGGAAGATGGAAATTCTTGCAGCCTTGGCAATGTTCAAAAAGCATCTGCATCAATTGCCAATCCTTTCCCAGCCCAAGAGGAAGAGGGGATGAAGAAATAACTGTCAAAATTGAAGGAAATGGAAATTTAGTCCACAGTGATGGAATAGCTCAGCTCCCAGACACTCTTTCTGTGGCTATTAAATGGAAGTAATTGCAAGAAATGTAGTCCCTATTCACCACTCTGTGATCTCACCTGCAGGTGATTAATGTATCATGTCAGTGCATGTTGTTGGAGCTGAATGGTACTGTCACTGTTTGTGTCAATCTGATGTGTTTGATATAGGCATCCATACAATACACGGCACAACTCTGAAAACCAGACCTTGTCAAGTCAGTCAATTACCAATATTATTACCAGGTAAGTGTGACAATACATGCATACATGATTGCTGATCAATCAGGATATATTGAATTGTGATTACCTTGGCATGCTTTTTTAAAATTTTATTCTTTTCACAGGGTGTGGGCATCACTGGCTAGGCCACCATCTGTTGCCAATCCCTAATTGGCAGGTAGGGGGGCCTGCCTGTTTAATCTGCTATGGTCCATATAGTGTAGGTACCCTTGACTTCTTTGAAGAAATGCATTCAGCCCTGGGCTATATGTAAATGTTGATGAGACAGAAGTCATAGAGATATACAGCATGAAACAGACCCTTCGGTCCAACTCATCCATGCCGAGCAGATATCCCAATCTAATTTAGTCCCATTTGCCAGCATTTGGCCCATATCCCTCTAAACCCTTTCAATTCAAATACCCATCAATATGCCTTTTAAATGTTGCAATTGTACCAGCCTCCACCACTTCCTCTGGTAGCTCATTCCATACATGTACCACCCTCTGCATGAAAAAGTTGCCCCTTAGGTCTCTTTTATATCCTTGCCCTCTCACCTTAAACCAATGTCCTCTAGTTCTGGACTTGCCTAACCCAGGGAAAAGGCTTTGTCTATTTACCCTCTCTATTTTATAAACCTCTCTGAGATCACCCCTCAACTTTGATGCTGCAGGGAAAGCAGTCCCAGCCTATTCAGCCTCTCCCTATAGTTCAAATCTTCCAAACCTGGCAACATCCTTGTAAATCTTTTCTGAACCCTTTCAAGTTTCACAACATTCCTCCAATAAGAAGGAGATAAGGATTGCATGCAATATTCCAGAAATAGCCTCACCAATGTTCTGTTCAGCTGCAACATGATCTCCCAACTCCTATACTCAGTGCTCTGACCAATAACCCTCCAATTCCAAATTGCACCAAATCCCCCTAGCATCATGGTGGTTGGTCATGCCCCTGGAACCAGTTGCTCACTTCTGTTATCTTGGCAGCTACATGTCCAGTTCCTAGTTAGTGACCATAGAACTAGGAATTCTACAAAGGATCCAGTGCATAAGTTTCTCTTTTGGGAAACTGTTCAGACAAACCTTCATTAACCTATCACCTATGAACTGAAAGGTAGCAGTCTGCAAACCAGATATCCTGCTGACATTCCTCAACTTGAGGGATGCATTGCAAATGCCTGAGAAAGTTTGAGACAAACCCTCTGTGTTACCTGTTGAAGATGCTATGCATTGCCTGGATTGATTGCCACACAAACACAAGCATCCTCAAAGAAGCAGATGTCGTGAGCATAAACTGACCATTCTTGAGTAACAACTACAGTGGACAGGCTAAAGTTTCAGAATGCCAAAGATTTGTCTTCTGGAATGTCTATTCCCAGCTCATGATTGATCAAAGACCACAGGGTAACCTGCAAAACCATTCTCAAGATATGCTGAAAGCTAACTTGGAGAAGATTAGGCTTGACCTCAACAGCTGGGACGAGAGTACATTGTACTGTTCACAAAGGTGGGCTCTGCTTCAGGAAGATCTGGCTATCTTTGACACAAGAAGTACTAAACAGGCCAAAGACTTGACAACAACAAGCCGTTGTCATCCACATGCAGATGGCTGACTGCTAATACTGATTGTGGATTTTGGACTTTTTAAAATGCTGTTTTTCTTTTAAACTTTTATTTCCCATTCTTACCTCCTTTATCTCTGACTGGCTCCACTCCTGTCTCTTACAGTCTCTTTTTCTCTTCCTGATTTTTCTCTCTTCTTATTCGAGGATTCAAGCATGCTCCTTGCCCTGAGGAACAGCCAAAAGAACTGTATTTACACCTACAGTACTGTAAGGGAAAAAGCTCCAAGATTTTGTCCCAGCAACAGTGAAGGAACAGCAATATAGTTCCAACAGTGTGTGACTTGGAGGGGAACTTGTAGGTGGTGTTGTTCCTCTGCATTTGCTGCCCTTGCCTTTGCAGCACAGGGTTTGGAAGGTGTTGTCAAGGCAGTTTTGATGTGTTTCTGCAGTGTATTTTGTGAATGGTATAATGTTGCCACTGTGCTTCAGTGGTGGAAGGAGTGAATGGTTTATGGTAATGGTTGGGATGTCTGTCAAGCAAGCTGCTTAGTCCTGGATGGTGTCATGCTTGAAGGAACTGCACTTATCCAGACAAGTGGAGAGTATTCCCTGATTCATGCTTTTCAGATGATGCAAGGATTTGGGGAGTCAGGAGATGCTGACATCCCAAGCTCTGTTACGCTCTTGTAGCCACAATATTTATATGTCTACTCCAGTTCGGTTTCAAGTCAATGGTAAGCCCCCAGGATGTTGATAATGGGGGAATACAGCAATGGTGATTGTCATTGAATGTCGAGGGGAAAGGGTAGATTCTTTTTTGTGAGAGGTGATTATTATCCGGCACTTGTGTGGTGTCCTTGTTACTTGCCATTTATCAGGCTAAACCTGAATGTTGTCCAAGAAATGTTGCTTGTCCAGGTCTTACATGTACTGTGCTCATGCTGAACACATCCTGTGATTAGGGTGCTCTCAAAAAATCCAAAATTGCAATTAGTCAGACATTCACAAGTTGCACTAGTGTCTTATTTTCTCGGTTGCTCTTGGCAATTAGGATGGAGTACAAAGGAATGTATATCCTCCTCTGCCAATAGATATAGATGTGTGAGTACTGGTGTGTGGACACAAAAGTGACTACAATGACATCTGCTTGGTTTTCTTCTTTCTTAAAATAAAAATTAAATGAGGGAATTCCGAATGTGGGACCATTACAGAAGCTGAAAGGCAAAAGAAAGCTGCAAGAGATTCTAAAATTTTGTGAGCCAAAAATAATTTGAGAATGGAGCAAAGTGGTACAGAATGGCTTTGCGTTTATTGAATAGATCTTAATACTGACGCGTTTGAGTTGTACAACATATTGCCTGTTATGTGCTTGCAATTGTTTTCTGGCACTTACTGTGTAAAGGTTAGATAATAGTATGGGAAGCAATGTGATGTTGTCTATGCACAACTTAAATAATCATATGAGTCTTTCTACTTTTTTCAATGGCATTTCACCCTACTCCCACATCCACTGCTCCAAGCAACATTGGAAATTTCAGCAGCGCAGATAATGAAAAGAGATTTATGTGGACAGATTCCTGAACCTTTTTACAATTCATTATGATTCAGGGGATCAATTTACAGGTGAAATTGACACAAGTAGGCCCCCAATGTGTTTAAAAACTTATAAATTGATTTATGTCCTGTTTCTGTTGCAATAGCTTTGGTAAGACAAGAAGGAAAATAACATAAAAATTGCTTTATTCAAATAAATTATTCAGGTTTTGTATTTGAATATTTGCCAAATACAATTATAATTAGGACTTGACCCCCCAAAAAAGGAATAGGAATGGGATTATTTTTCTTAATTGACAGACCAATAGGACTTTTTGGATAATGGTAACTGAAGCCACTCAGCAAAAATCAGGCAGATAATTGGCAAAGTGTCCTGACTATTTATCTGCTTAGGTGCACTGTGTTTGATTTTAACTTGCTGTTCTCAGCAAATACCAGTCATGGTAAGAGGTTAATTATAATTTTATTTTGTAAATATTCAAATACAAAACCTGAATAATTTATTCAAATAAAGCAATTTTTAATGTTATTTTCCTCCTCGTCTTACCAAAGCTATTGCAACAGGGATTTCTAGTGAGAAAAGAACTCAGTCCTTGAAGAAATCTGGCTGTGGTTAAAATCAAGCCAGTTAAACTTTACCATTAGTTTGTACATTTGTAAAGCTCTAGGAGTGGACTTTTATTTACAGTGATTGAGTATAAGAATTTGACTGGGCAAAAGCAGGGGCAAGTTGTTCATAACTTCACCTATTAAACTCTGTAAAGTATACAATACGGTAGTTACAATTTCATATGTTTTTATGCAGTTTTATCAGGAACAGGCCATTCAGCCTTGTAACCCTGTCCTGCTGTGCTACAAGCCCTTAACTCCTTGAAATTTCAAAAGTCTATCTTTTTAAACTCCTACCGTGATCTAGACTCCACAACTCTCTGTGCTGGAGAACAAAACTCTCTGCTGTTGAGAATTTCAGAAATTCATTACTCTCAGAGAACAAATTTCTTCACATCTCTATTTAAATGAGTCTGTAAGTGGTGTCCCCTATTTGAGACTCCCCTACTTGTGGAAACATCTTATCAACACCTGCCAAGCTCCCTTTTTTATTAATGAATAAATAGCTAACCTATTGAGCCATTCCTTATAAGTCAACCCCTTTATCCCCATAAAATGAAGAATGGTGGATGTTGGAGATCTAAAACAGAAACAGAAAGTATTGGAGTAACTCAGCAGATCTGGCAGTATCTGTGGAGAGAAAAAAACAGAATTAATGTTTCAATTGCAGTGACTCTTGGTCAGAACTAAAGGCAATTGGCAAATGGTGGAATCTATGCTGATGCTGATGGTGATGGTGATGTGGAGAAATGAGGACTGCAGATGTTGGAGATCAGAGACAAGAGTGTGGTGCAGGAAAAGCACAGCAGGTCAGGCAGCACCTGAGAAGTAGGAGAGTCACCATTTCAGGCATAAGCCCTTCATCAGGAATGAAGGCTTCCTGATGGAGGGCTTCCTGATGAAGGGCTTATGCCTGAAATATTGATTCACCTGCTCCTCAGATGCTGCGTGACCTGCTGTGCTTTTCTAGCACCACATTTTCAACTGATGATTGTGTTGGGGCAGTTTACTAGTTGTTTTTTCCCCAAACTGAAGAAGACTGGTTTGCAGAATGATCCTTTTTAGTGGTGATTTTTCTCAACTATCCTATTTTTCCAATGTACTAAATTAAACTCTGACCTATTTTTGTTTAGGAATGGCCTGCTGGCTTTAGCTAGTGGTTAGTATTTCTCAAAGATCTTGAATTTATGGTATAGGACAGCACTTTGCAGATCACAAATCTGGAGGTTTTGTATTTTGAATTTTCTCTGGGTGTTCTGAAGTACAGTTGTAAACTTGGATTATTGTGCTTAGAAATTTAATGACATTTGTTCTCAATACACATTGCTTGTTGAATGATTATTCTGAAGTGGTCTGTGGTGAAGGCCACCACTGACAGCAATTTGGATCTTTTAAATAAGATACATTGGTTATTATGACACATGAAAAAGTGAGGACTGCAGATGCTGGAGATCAGAACTGAAAATGTGTTGCTGGAAAAGCGCAGCAGGTCAGACAGCATCCAAGGAGCAGGAGAATCGACGTTTCGGGCATGAGCCCTTCTTCAGGATTCCTTGGATGCTGCCTGATCTGCTGCGCTTTTCCAGTAACACATTTTCAGCTATTATGACACATGAGTCAAAAGAAATCCTTTGCCACTCAGTTTTCATCCTGTGTGGGGACTATATTGATTTGAGTATAGAATAATTTTAGTTTTGTTGGACAATAAAATCAAAATATAAGTCCATATTCCTTAACTCTTTTTTTTGCTGGAATTCACTACATTTAGTTTAATTCAGTCTCGATTTTGTTGTTCCCAAATCTTAGTTCTCCTGCATTGTGTCAGGATGTATAAGGCAAGTTATGGGGAAAAAGATTGCATGGATTTTCATTTAGTTTGGGGGGGCAGGAGAGAAGGACAGGGGAGGGTTGAAAGCTAAGGGGGGTGACATCCACGATTCAGAGGGACAGATATTCATGTGTTTGGGATGCTATTGTCAGAGTCAAATGGGATACCTAAGCCCACACTGGAGAGTAGTGAGGCTGGTATAACCTTGACCATTTGCAAGCTTACTAACTAATTAAATACAGCCAGTGCCCTCTGGTTGTGCTGGCAGCTCTAGAGTCCTAACAGCCCCATCAGAAAAGTTGTATGCTGTTGAGACAGAGGGGAAATTGTGAGGCCAGATTTGAAACAAAGTCTCAGAAATACCAAAGCAGACAGATTTCTTGGATCAAAACCAGAACTCCTCAGGCTTCCTCCTTGGGACTTTGGGGGGCGTTTCACCCCGGCAGCTCTCTCTTAGAAAGATGTAGCCTCAGGCTCTGATGGGACTATTGTAGTTCATTACTAGTTAATATGAACCTAAAATTGTACATTGGCAAGTCTAGGGCCTGGCCTCCTTCCATTCAGTTCCAGCCAAGTCTGTCACTGAGTCATAGAGATGTACAGCACAGAAACTCATCCATGCACATCAGATATCCTAACCTAATCTACTCCCATTTGCCAGTACTTGGCCCATATCCCTCTCAACACTTCCTATTCATATACCCATCCAGATGTCTTTTTAAATGCTGTAATTATACCAGCCTCCACCACTTCCTCTGGCAGCTCATTCCATACACGTACCACCCTCTGTGTGAAAAAGTTGCCCCTTAGGTCCCTTTTATATCTTTGCCCTCTCACCCTAAACCTATGCCTTCTAGTTCTGGACTCCCCGACCCCAGGGAAAAGTTCTTGTTTATTTATCCTATCCATGCCCCTCATGATTTTATAAACCACAATAGCCTCTGATGCTCCAGGGAAAACAGCCCCAGCCTGTTCAGCCTCTCCCTATAGCTCAAATCCTCCAACCCTGGCAACATCCTTGTAAATCTTTTCTGTACCCTTTCAAGTTTCACAACATCCTTCCGCTAGGAAGGAGACCAGAAATGCAGGCAATATTCCAAAAGTTGCCTAACCAATGTCCTGTACAGCCGCAACATGACCTCCCATCTCCTATACTGAATGCTCTGACCAATAAAGGAAACCACACCAAACGCCTTCTTCATTATCCTATCTACCTGCAACTCTACATTCAAGGAATTGTGAACCTGCACTCCAAGGTCTTTTTGTTCAGCAACACTCCCCAGGAACTTACCATTAAGTGTCTAAGTCCTGCTCTGATTTGCTTTTCCAAAATGCAGCACCTTGCATTTATCTTCTGTAGGTAGCGTGCATCTTGCTGGTAAAGCTCTAGCAGCAAATCCCTGCATATATTTAGGAGGTTCTGAGCCATGATAGTTGTAAAGCAGCAGCATGAATTTATATAACACCCTACTTGGCCCTTTAGCTTGGTAAAACATCCCAAGATACTTTACAGAAGCACTATGTAACAAACTTTGGAACCTTGGTCAAAGAGGTAGTTTTTCATAGTAAAATAGAAGAGAGAAGTGGAGATTTGAAGAGGTTTGGAAGGGTGGAATTCCAGAATTTAGTGCCTGGAATGCTGAAGGCTCAACCACCAATTGGATTTAGGTCAATGGGATATGTTTTTGTATGTTTTTATGAATGTGTCCCTCGGGGAGTCATGTGCGTTTCGTGCTGGGCAAACTGAATGTCTAGCTGTGTGAGTTTCTCAATTATTTTATTTGAAGATACTTGACCACAGCAATTTCAATTCCATGAATATTGGACTGAGAAAACAAAATTATGATAAAAGTTGAATAAACGGTGAAAATAAAATCTGAATTGCAGAAGTATCACTTCGTACAGGGGTTAATGGTTTTGTTTTATAATGCAATTTCCAAAAAGCAAATGTATTTTCTTTGGAAACAAATCAATATCAACAACCACAGAAGGTCAAAGAAAGAAATAGACCATGATTTCTCATAAAATTAGTAAAACAGTGAAAAACTGCATGGTTCACAGGATTGCCAAATTATGGCAAAGAAGAAAATAGAATACCATATTAAAAGGAACTATCAAAACCAAAACAAAAGAACCTTGGTTTATGATCGTTGAATGTCATCATCTGCTTCATGAGAGATAACGTGCATCTTTAGAGTCTAAATAGTCTGGTAAGTATGATATAATATACTCTTTAATAACAATCTGCCTCTAAAGTACAAGTACTTTGAAATCACTCTTCATAATGTCTAGTCCTCTCAGCCTGTTAATATATGAACTTATAAAGATTAAATAATTTGAATTTAGTGCTATGTGCCTATATTATGACTTTGTAATATTCATGAGAACCTTCCTGAAATCTCAGTTGAAATTTAGTCTGAAGTTAGTAGGAGTAATACACTTTAGGTATTTGCAGAAGGGCTTTCTTCAACCTGATTTCTTTAAGTCTATTACTGAGCCTTTATCCATTTCCAATGAGTATACCAAAAGTAGACAAGGATTGCCAGAATCTAAGACAAAAGGAAATTAACACGAGCAACCAAAGAAATATGACCATGAACCAAAAATGCAAGAACACTCTTGTCATCACTATTTCCTCAGCAGGCCCTTTTCTGGGCTCAGTGTACAAGCAAATGCAGTAATAGAGCAGAGGCACAGCAATCACACAAAATAGATCACAGTCCTTTGAAACAACCATTACTATTTCAGAATGATGCCCATACTAATGAGTATTTGGTAAAATCCAAATGCATACTCATTATTGCTTAATTGTCTGCAATGAGGCTGTGCAAAGATTTTGACTGAAAAGCTTATACTTATCATATTCACACAAAAGTACCAATTCTCCTCCATATTCCTCTACAATATTGCTATTCAGGGCTCTCAAGTTCCCTGAAAGTCATTCTGTAGGGATTCTAGAAACATCTTCCAATTTCATTGTGGTTAAAGTTGTCCCTGATTTTGTTATGGAGAATTCCTTAAATGCATGGTCCTCTCACAGCTTGCTAATCAACATAAGACTTTGTAAAGCTGTTGAATTAAGTCATACTAAGAAATTATTTATTGAAGAACTAACATAGTCATATTCAGTCATCCAGTTATTGTTGATTAGAATAATTCTGAAATTAGGAAGATTTTAGGGAGACATTTACAATTTGTTACAATATTTTTATATTTATTGTTATTCTCTGTGACTGTTGGAAAGATTGCTTCTCTGATATGTATTTATATTTGTACTAATATTTTGAATTGGGATACTTACTTAGTCAACAATATTTTTGTAAGTGTTGATATATGTAATACTTACCACTTCAGCATTAATATTTTTGATTACTTTATACTTTTTAATTCAAGTTCTTGTATATCAAGGTAACATTTTATAAGCTGTTTGTGAACGTTCCTGGCTGGAACTGCAGTGGCATTTACAATGATCAAACACACATTAGAACCATAGCATTATAGTTTATTTTGATGGTGTCTTCACTTAAGTTGCAGTGGCAAAAATGGACTAGTATTGATATACAGTACGTACATTGAGAATAATGCACAAATATGATGCACTGTTAAGGTGGTCGATTGTACATGTTCATTGCTGGGTAAACCAGGTATGAATGAAACTCACCAGTCTTAGTGTAATATGTTACTTCATAGAATCAATATGATATACTAATTGACCACTGTAATTTAATACACATGAACAACATATACTGGAATGATTTTGAACTTCTAGTTTGCATTAAGAGCTGATCTGAGAATACATGGCATATCTCATGTAGTCATTTGCAATTTTCAGCATTACCAAAAGTATCTGAACCCAATCCACACTTTTCTCTGCAGTTTCTCCAATTCAGTAAATAAATGGAGCACCAAGATTGTTACATGTAGAACAAGAAATCTCAGTTTGAACTTTTTATCATTACTGATTGAGCTATTCTAGGTCTACACAGCCGAGTTGCATGAACAATTTGTACCACCAGCTGTCATATTGTATGAGCTCTCAGTATTATTGCTCACTATAAGATAGATGTATGTCACCATCATTTTCAGAGTAGATAAGGTTTTCTTAGTCTGGATGTGATAAAGGTAAACCCTTTGGTAGTCTAACAAGAAGATGTACTTGCTTTCAAAAAGATGTAGTTAATTGCACGATAGCAGCTATGAACAGATTCCATTACTATGATGGACACTTTAACAGAGATTGAGGAAAATTCAGATGGTAAGTCATATTCCTTCGAAGTCTTAAGCTGTTCTCCCACCAAGTTCAAATGACATCATATTGGCAGTACTCAAGGCACTCCTCAGCATTAATCTTTTCAGAACTTTACACCCTCATACAACAAGCAGCAGGATTATACCTTTAGCCTAAAAAAAAGGTAAATCAAAAAAGTAATGTTCCTACTCTTGAATTATATTCAGCAACTTTTGCCTGAAAGTGGCAGCTACAGTAAGTAGCAAAAGCAACATTTTGTTCAATCACAAATTATACGCTCAAGTAACTGTCATATACCTCACTTTAGCATTATAGCTGAGCCAAGAATTAGCCCTACTTCAATGAGGGCTGCAGGAAGGCATGCCAGGAGCAGCATCAGACATAACTATAAGTGACAAAAACAGAAATTGCTGGAAAAGCTCAGCAGGTCTGAGGAAGGATTACTGGACCTGAAACGTTAATTGATTTCTCTACACAGATGCTGCAAGATCTGCTGAGAAATCAATTAACGTTTCAGGTTCGGTGACCCTTCGTCAGACCTGCTGAGCTTTTCCAGCAATTTCTGTTTTTATTTCTGATTTACAGCATCCGCAGTCAGAGTCATAGAGCCATAGAGTTCTATAGCACGGAGACAGGCCCTTTGGCCCAAACTGTCAAAATGTCCATATACGCTTATCCCATTTCCCTGCACCTGGCCCATATCCTTCCAATCCTTTCCTCGCCAATTATTGGTTCTTTTTTTAACTTTAAGTGAATTGGCAACTTGGTGAAGCTACAATGGGGTATCACTTCCATATTGAACACAGTTCTGTCATAACCAGTATGCTTAAACAACCAACAGGAGAAAGAGGGACTCCATAATTATCCCCATCCTCAATTATGGGGACGCTCATCATATCAGTGCAAAAAACCAAGGTAATTAACTTCAGCCAGAAGTGCCAAATGAATGATCCATCTTAATCTCCTTCTAACATTCCCAGTATCACTGATGCCAGTCTTCCACCAATTCAATTCACTTCATGCAATATCACAGTTCGTAATGAGTTGTAAAGAATTGCCTGTCTTTGTGGAATTATGTTTTCAACAATTTGTTTATATAAGGGATTAAGTACTTGAAAGATCAAAGTCATGAGAGGGACTGTTTTTATATATTGAATTCTGTAACAGATATTTAAAGTTTTATTTTCTTTCATCACAGAGTGTATCAGATATCTACCTATAGTAGATAGTGGTTGACTTAACAGGGAAGATGTAAGAGCAAAAGATGGTAATGCATGGGAATGGGTTGGCAAATGTTAGTACTAAGTTGGTAAAGGGGCTATATGGGGCCATGGAGATGGGTGGGGTCATTAGTTGGCATGTGTTGACAAGTTGGCATATGGTCTATGAGGAAAAATGAGAATGAGAGGGGTGTCATGAGTTGGCATAAATTTGTAACAGGGGCAACATGGGGATGGATGTAGGAGTATGGGTTGGCAAGGATAGGCATTTGGAGGGATGGAGGGAATGCAAGGGTGAAAGGGCAGAGGGCTTAATTTGAAAAATATACCTGAGACAAAGTCCCAGAGAACCAATACCAGCCATCTTAAATAGCATGTATTGACACTTGGCAGCACCTGTAGCCATCTCCAATCTCCAATGTCCGGGGCAGTGGGCTTACCTGTATTCTGAGGGTGAACCAGGAATTATTTTTGACTTCAGCTACCTGCCATGGGAGCAAAACTTGGCTTGTTATTTTTCTGTGAGTCACAACATATGGAATACAGATTGGTGTATCTGAAATAGTACAAACATGGATAGTGGAAGCTGTGCTGTGATTTGTTGTTAGATTTAACTTGAAAGAATGCAATTTACTTAAAGGGATGATATTATTCAAAAAATATGCCAGTTAGGGCCAGTTTTTTTTGTGTTATCTGGTGCCCTACATTCAAACAAATGCAGATTCTGATCATTTTAAGAAGAAACCTTAAATAATCTTGAACAATTTCAATGATCTCATCGAGTTGAAATATGACTTCCAAAGATCTCCTCCAGTATTTTAAATATCTATTGAAGGAGAGGATCTTGAAGTAGCAGCATCTTGAATGTGGGATACTAAAGAAGGGTTAAGAACATTAGTACAGCATTATGATTTTATAGATTTACAGTAATCACCATAGAACCAATAAAATAAAAATAGAATTTGGGTCTTTAAACCCAATGAACTTCTAAGATACAGTAAAATCTTTGTTATTCCGCTTACTTAGAGAATGGGTAGCACTGGTTAATCAAACACTCTGGTCATAGGGATTGCATTACTTGGACACAAGACAAGAGACTGGGCTGTCTCTGACTGGTTGAGAGGAGAGGGGTAGCAGCTGGGGAGTCAAGAGCCCTGACAGAAAAAAAGCATCAAAGTAAAATCCCCACAACTGAAGAACAGACTCACAGCAGAACTAACTTCATGACCTTCAAACTGGCTTTTGAAAAAAAAAATGAAGCTCCCAGTTTCTATTTCAAAATCAAGAAAACAATAATGATGCACTAATACTCTTACCTTCCCAGCTGACCCACATTCAAGTCTGCTTCAAGAACTTAATATTTTGTAAACTGACATCTAAAATGCTAGAGGAAAATGCTGGAATTCAACTTTTTGCTCACAGAAAAACAGATTAAACATTGAAAATGTTCAGAATGTTTCCATATTTGTTGCTAACATTATTGACTTGATTTTCAGATTAAATATATGCCACCCAAAAGGGAAAAAAAAGACCCTAACTAGTAATATTCTCTGATCAGTATGTCTGCAATAACTAAACGGATATAACATTTTCATAATTTTAATATACAGCTGAGAACAGATTGCAATCTGCAGATTTCCAGTCTATTATTATTAACTTTTTTGAAAAAATGCATTTTCTGAACATTATCTGAAGTGATCAGCTTTAAAAAAATTGAACTGGCAGAAATTCTGGTTACCAGACAGTTCTAGTTTAGAATGACAGATAACATAAAGTTTATTATAGTGAAATTAATTTTCAATTGATCATTTGTAGTGCTTATTTGACCAGATTTTAAGTACATTTTAATGTTATCACACACTTTGATGTCAGTTCAGTGAAACATAAAACTCATTTGCAACTAAAACTGCTCTTGCCACAGGATTGCAGGGTCAAAGTAAAGTCTAAATGAACTGTCTTTTACTGGGCACCTTTTCTTTTCAGCAGGTTTTTCACATAAATATGGATGACATGAAACTATATGTTGGTGCCATTGCTCAAGACCTAAGTGTTTGTAAAACATACAAGGTTAAAGTCTATAGATAGCTAGTCCTGGAATCCAAGGTGTGGACAGCTGAGGTAAACAAGTGCCTGAACACTGATGTGTTTTGTCTGCTTTTTGTCCATTTTAAAAGATGAAAGGTCAACTGTTAGTCTGAAAAGGACTCATGGGGAGGGGAAGTAGTCTGTAGTCTGGTCTTCATAAATACAGTATTCAGTTGTCAAGTGCCCTCAAGGCTTTGCAAATAATTTAAAGATTAGGAGACTGCTTTTCCTAAGAACTATGTCTATCTCATAATATTTTATTGCGTGTTTTGGTTTTGTCAGTTTTATTTTAGAAGGGGAGGGAAAGAAGGTGAAGTTCATCTGACTTTTCTGGACTGCAGACTGAAGGTTAGCTGGCACAGACAGTACAAGGAAATCAAAGTAAACTAGAGTGAGTTTTGTGTTATGTGACTTAACCCTAGCCATGCCGATAAGGTGTAACTCGATTATAAAAAATTGCTATAGCATGCCCTGCGACTTGTGATATTAACCTTAAATCAACTTACATGGATTTTAAAGATTTTTTTTCTGAATGGAGGAACTTTCAACTGGCTCTATATGCTACCTAATTGGAATAGTAAAATAAAATGTCTTCCGAACATATGCTACACCAACCTCAGCTTCTTTTCTTCCAAGTTTCTGTTCCTTTTCACTGTTCTGTCCTTATGGTGTTCTTTCAGGCTGAATTAAAGTATTGTTGGTGCCAAGAAACCTATATTATCTCAAGCTCCATTCTTCCTCTTACCCCAAGATCTCAATCATAGAATCATAGAATTTACAATATAAAAACAGAATATTCGACCTGTCTTATCTTTACCAATTCCTGATAGAGCTACCCATTCTCCAGCCCTATCACCATCACCCTTTAGATTTATCACTTTCAAATGTATATCCAGCTCTCTTTTGAAACTTCAAATGGAATCTGCCTCTACAAGTCTCCCAGACAGTGCATTCCAAATCCTAACAACTTTCAGAATGAAGAGGTTTCTCCTCATCTCACTCCTAGCTCTCTTGCCAACAGCCTTGAAATTGTGACCCCTAGTTACTGACTTTCCAACTAGTGGAAATAGAATATCCTCTTTACCCTGTAAAAATTGTTCATAATTTTGAACTCTTCAATAAGGTCACCTGTGATCAAATAACTATTATTTTCCTGTAAGCTAAAACAGTGAGAACCAGCAAACTATCTTACCATGGAAGCCTGAACATAGCTCGTTTAAACTCTACAGACTGTAGGCAAAGCTTAAATGATTGAATTAGAGACATTGTTTAGTTATGCATTTAAGGGCTACCAAGAGAACAATATTTAACGTTGGTCAATTAAGTTTTTAAGTCTCCTTGGGAATCAAGTCTAATCGAATACCAAATAAACTTTAGTTAACAAATGCTGAAAAGCAATCCGCAAAAGAATGCACAAAGTTGTTTACAGTCAAAATAACATATGTGACAGGAACATAATTACATTAACACTGCCCAAACTATTGTAAAAATTAGGTTTAAATGCTGCAGAGTGTTATGAATATGTACTTCTGTGCATAGGAGATTTGTAGATTGTACAAAATACCAGAATGTTCTGACAAGGTTACAATAACATTGGGAATATCATGCATGCAGAAGTATCAAATGTTTAAAAACCATACTTGAGAGATAAATTAGCCTGGCCAAGCACAGTCTCCCTGTGTGCCCGTACAGACATAGTTCCAATTGTACTCAAATTGCACCTTAATTTTTGTTGCAATACTCATGTATTTTTTATTGCTATACTGTGTTATAAGGTTATTTTCTCTGTTGTTTAGTAATTGGGTTCCATTGTTGCATCTCCAGCTCTGTCTTACATGATTTCCCCAACTAAAGGTCTTGCAAAGTAGACTATGTTCAGTATTGTTCACTGCCAACCACTGGGAGAGCAGAAAAACTCTCATTTCCATTGATCAATGCGCATTCCATATCACCCTGTCCTACCCAACTTGAATTGATCTCCCTTATTGAAGGGGTGTGAAGGAAAACCCGTCTCTTTTTGCCGCATGGTACATTTTGTTTAAGCTAAAATTCATGGTCCCATAATGCCATCCAACTGCATGCCAATGACATGTAAATAGACCTTGAACTGTTCTGTACTGCCGATCTGTGCCATAGGTACAAAAACTAATGTCTATCTTCAGCAAGTAACGAACCAATTTAATCATCTTTTTATTAAATATTGACAGACTTGCTTTTCGATTCCTGTATTGACAGAGAAGGAAATTTTCATAGGAATTTGTCTGTTGCTACATTGCTTGTTTTTATTACACTGAAGAATCATTTTCATCATTAACCACATTAAGGTTTATTCAGCAAGAGCTAGGACGTTTGACAGAGACTGAGAGCAGCAGGGCATACCCTAACTTATGTTCTGTGACAGCAGTCCTAACTATGATGCTAATTGAAATTTGTGTAGGTCGTGCTATTTTGGTTTTTTTTGTGTCATTCCATCAGGCAAAGGAATACCCCTTCCAGAAGTTAAGAGATGCATATCGGGTCCTTTCAGTCTTTCAGTGTTACAAAACATAAAGTCCACACAATATCCAATTTTAGGTACTCCTTTTTGAACAAGAGATATTTATGCATATCATCTGTTAAGATGATGAGGTTTGTCTTACTTAAGCAAGCAATAAAACCATTGACTGGATTGTCATAGACAGGTTGAGAGAGGCAAAACAGAAGGTGAATGACTCACATGTTCTTGCCTCTCCATCTCAGCTACTGAACCAAATGTTAGATGGCCATTTAGTGGTCATCTTGTATGTAGGCAGCCAATTAGAGTCCAGTTAGGAGTCTAGACCAGGACCTCATGCAGTAAAGGGGTGATGCTCCAAACAAGGGATTGATCATGATGACAAATATAAAGGCCCCTTGTTCTCTGAATTCATAATATGTCTTTGCCTTTTGCCGGCTCAAAGAAGCCTGAAATAAAAGTTAAAGAAATACAGATGATGCCAAATTCAACAGCAGAATCTACTGTTGCGTTCAGTCATGGTTCTTGTGGCATGCTCTCCTGCTTCTGACCTCTTGCCACTTCATCATAGCTGCTGTAAAGTACTCCCACACAATTTCATATTTGATGCCTAAAAATGGAGCAGGTAACAAGAAATTTTGGAAGATTAGATCTTTACTAATTAACAAGCAATTGAGCTTGTAATTTCAAAATGCCAAATGGACAGCAGATTTCCAAACCTGCTCAGTTTTTGTTATTTTCTAGATTGGAATAATGGTGCTGTCTTGCTGATCTGAGATGGGGTGTTTCCAATTTGTGGCAGTAAAACTAGCCTCAAATTGCCATGCAGCTACATGGGCATTCAATGACTTGATTAACGTTTGGATTAAATATCTGAGAAATTAGTTAAGATAGGGATAGAAATATAAGCCAGCAGCAAATGTAACATTAAATGCTATGCCTTGATTCTTGCAGAAATACTTTGATATTCATGAGATAATGTGTATGGCAAATCTGCTTGCTAGATTCGAGAGTTTTTGCTTCAGTTAAAACAACCAGATTAGGTGTGTAGTGATTGCAGGCATTTGTGATTCATCAGAGCCCAGCGCCTGTGGTGGCATTTAGAAATTCAAATCTGTGTTATGTCTAGTGGCCTAAATCTCTTGTGTTGGATGGGGACCTTTTACAGTACTGTCAGCACAAGTATTAGTGCATAGCTTTTCAGTTCAGTCCTGCAGAAGGGATTCTGTAACTAAACCAAATCTAAATTTCAAATACTGAAAGAGGGTTAAAGGTTAGTGTTCATGTGTTAGGTTTCATGCTTAACATCACATGACACCTTTGTCAAACATTTCTGTGTAGTATTGCTGTCTGGAGTTTGTAGTCTGGAAGCCTGACGTCTGAATTGTGAAGTCTTTATGTAATGTATGTAATGTATGTAAAGTGTCTAGGGCTGTGCACAATCACTGCAGCTTTCTGATGTGAGAAGAAAGCCTGTGACCAAGTGCAACTTTTAAAATATGTAATGAAAGTGTTGAAAATTGCAAATATATTTGACCATATCAAGGAAATATTTTGTCGAGAGATTCAGAACAACAATGTGCTCCTTTGAAACTCAGTAATTTGATGCTGCACTTATATTTTGCATTTTCAATTCTCCAAATGTTGAAATGGCTGGAAAAATAAATCAACCTTTTGAGCTATGAGTGGCCTGAGCGATCTGAAATGTTGCCTGTGGTATGTGCACCAACCTCGGGTGTGAGTTGCGCCATTTGCCACGTTGATAAACACAGTAAGATGTGCAAAGTCAGGGCCCGTGGATGTATACAGAAGCCAGATAATGATATCAATGAATCTTTAATACTGATTCAAAGCCAGTGCTACCATTTTTTGAGCTCAATACCCCAGCCACCTTTTAACCACGAACACTTGTTTAGCAGCAGGAACAGCCCCTGTCAACCCATCAACTTTATTTAAATAAAACTTTTATTAATTCCTTCATGGCATGTGGATGTCACAGCATAGAAAAACATTTATTGCCCATCTCTAATTGCTCTTGAGAGGGTGGTGGAGAGCTGCCTTCTTGAATGATTGCAGTTCATGTGCTGTAGCTACACCCACAATGCTATTATAGAGGAAATTCTAGGGCTTTGATTCAGTGGCAGTGAACGAGTGGTGATGCAGTTCCAAGTCAGGATGGTGTGTGGGTTGCTGCCCTTGTTTTTCTAGATGGTAACAGTTGTGCGAAGGGGCAGATGAAAGAACCTTGGTAATTTGTTGCAGTGTATCTTGAAGACTCAAATTATGAGTCATTGCAGAAGAAAAGTGTTGGATGAAGTACCTATCAATTAGCTGCTTTGTTCTGAATGGTGGCCAGTTTCTTGTGTGTTGTTGGAGCTGCATTCATTCAGGCAAGTGGGGAATATTCTGTCATATTCCTGAATTGCACATTATGGATGACAGGCTTTGGGGAGTCTGAATCATAGAACCCCTACTGCATAGAAAGAGGCCTTTTGACCCATCAAGTCTGAACCAACTATCTGAAGAGTATCCCACCCAACACAGCCTCCTACCCTATACCCTTAACTCTGCAAATACCATGGCTAATTCACCTAGCCTGCATATCTCTGGAGTCTATGGACAATTTACTATGGCCAATCCACTGAATCTGCACATTTTGGACATCTGGAGGTGTTACTTGCTGCAGATTTCCTTGCTTCAGACCTGCTCCAGTATTTGTATAGCTGATCTAGTTCAGTTTCTGCTCAATTGTTACTTCCAGGATGTCGATAACAGGGTTTCAGTGATAGTAATGCCATTGAATGTCATGGGTGATGGTTAGATTCTTTTCATTGAAGGTGGTCATTGTTTGGCACATCTGTGATGTGAATGTTACTTGCCACTTATCAGCCTAAGTCTGAATGTTGTCCAGGTCTGTCTGTATTTGGACACCGACTGTTTCAATATTTGAAGAGTCATAAATGGTGATGAACATCGAGCAATCATCAGCAAACATTATCAAGCGTGATCTTCTGATGGAGCGAAACTGGATGGAGATGAAGATGGTTGGGCTTAGGACCCTCCCCTGAGGAACTCCTGCAAAGATAATTGACTTCCAACAACCACAACCATATTCCTCTGTGCCTGGTATGACTTCAAACAGCAGCAAGATATCCCCCTTCATTTTCATTGACTCTAATTTTACAGGGTCTGTGTGATGCCCCACTGAGTGAAATACCATTGTGATGTAAGGGGCACTCACCCTCACCTTTCTGCCTGAGTACATTCCATTTGTCCATGTTGGGACCGAAGCTGCAATAAGGTCAGGGGTTGAGCAATCCTGACAGTACTCAAACTGAGCATCAGTTAGCAGGTTAGAGTCACAGTGATAGCACAATGCCTCTATCACTTTGCTATAATATGTGATATGTAGTCAACTATTATCAAGCTAGTTATTGATTTGAATTATTTCTACTGGCTCTGATTGTATATGTCTGTGGTGCTTTTTAAGACATCTTCAAAGTTAATTGTACAGAGAGTTGCATTTAATGAAGAGCTTGGTCCTGACTTCAGGTCTTCGTTAATTGCACATTCATTCTCTTTTGCATATTGCATACGTAAGTGAATTAGAAAAGGGCAACCAAAACAGGGAGAGTTGCTAGAAAAAGGAGGGAGAGAAGGACATTCAACAGAAGGCCATCTATGCTCAAGATGTTCAAGAGCAGTTCTCTTATCCTTTCTTCCCAAGGGTTGGTTATGTGAAGAGTCTGAGCTTCACCGAAATCTGCAAACTACCACAGCATGAGTGCAGCCTCACAATGAAGCTGGTCAGCATTGTCACTAGCTATGAAGGTGACCAACCAATAAACTTTGATATGGCAGTTTCCATTCAAGCTGCAGATACAGCAACAACTTGTAGTTTTACATACACAGTTGTTTAAAGAGGTTGCTGAGGCTTTCTAATCACTAAAGGTTAGCTACGTTTCAACCTGTTTTGCCAGCTTTCCAAAGTTGGTATTGGATTCCTCCACTTAACATTCCTGACAGGTTTTCTGCTGGGCTTCCCAATGCACCAAGCATTGTAATTGTGTATACCCTTTAGGGGATATGTGTTCAAGTTGCTGGATTTGAAAACAAAAATGCAGTACCATGGCAGTGCTGCATTGTTAGAGAGCTGCCATCTTTCTCATGTATCATGAAATCAAAATGCAATCTGCCTATCAGATGGAAGTAAAAGATCCCATGTCACTATTTTGAAGATGATCAGACAAGTTCTGGCAACAGTTATTCCTCAATCAACATCACAAATGATTATCTGGCCATGAGCATGTTGCAATTTCTGGAAGCTTATTGCCATGTTTTCTCTCCTTTAAATAGTGGGTACCCTTCAAAAGTACTTCATTGGCAATAACATGCTTTGGGTTGGTTAGGAAATATACAGTATAAATGCAAGACTTCTTATTTTATCTGATTTATATGCAGTGTCTGTGGCTGAGAGAGTGAATGATGGTATTGCTTCTTCTTCACTGCCTTCCTACTCTTCTGTCTGTTACTTTTCTACCAATGCCTGGCCAAGTAGCAGGTTCTTGGAAAAAGGAGAACAGAACAAGAATAAAGTTGTGCTGGAGGGGTGTAGCTGGGAGTATAAGTGCATGCTGTCACCTTTTGCAGTTTGTAAGTCAGTTGGGATGCTGCAGTGAGGGTCCAATGTGATAAACAGGATTACAAAGCAAGAGATCAATTTTTTAAAATTGTTTTGACAATGCCACTGGTCAGTGGCTACTTCAGTAATGGTGAGCTCTGTCTAATCCAGGGAGATTAGGGGCAGCATGATGGCTCAGTGGTTAGCACGACAGCCTCACAGCACCAGGTACCTGGATCCGATTCCAGCTTCAGGTGACTGTCTATGTGGAGTTTGCACATTCTCCCAGTGTATGTGTGGGTTTCCTCTGGGTGCTGCAGTTTCCTCCCACAATCCAAAGATGTGCAGGTCAGGTGGATTGGCCATGCTAAATTGTCCCATAGTATTAGGTGTGTTAGTCGGAGGGAGATGGGTCTGGGTGAGTTGCAGTTTAGAAGGTTAGTGTGGACTTGTTGGGCCGAAGGGCCTGTTTCCAGACTGAAGGAAATCTAATCTAATCTAATCATAAAGACATGCAGCCAGCTGTGTCCTCTACCAGTTAGGACACACAAGTAGTTCTTTTATAAAGCCACAGTTCGGTTCCCTTGCGATCTAGCTTTACAGGAAAATCATGCAATACCAGCACCATTTAAACTAATTGGGCGGGAATCGTTATAGCTAATACAGGTAAGGAAAGTTTGCATTCTACAAGTATCGGTCTAAATTCGGCATTCGTGTTATAGCCAATTCGTGTTGTAGAGACACATGCTATAGGAGAACCCATCTGTATTACCTGTAGTTGTGTTTGAGCTTGTCCTGAACTGTGTCAGTGAGTGTGGTGCAATGTCTTTGGGTGATATATTTGTTATACGTTTGTAGCTGACAGTACATGTGAGATGTGGGTGTAAGGCTTGCAGCAGTGTGAATTATCTGAGGGCCAGGTGAAACTATGAAAGTGAGGCCTGAGTCAGGATTACCAGAGTGATGGGAGTGTTGTGCTTTGACCAGTGTGTGAGGATGGCAGCTGTGTTGGTGGAGTATGCCACTTGAAGATGCATTGAGCTTCTTGTCCCATGGTCTCCAAGTCCTCATGGCTTGATCTGCTCCCACTGCCTTCTGAGAGTTAGTTTAGAGCACTTCTTCAACTATCGTGAACAAAGCACATCTCCCCTCTTCAACCAAAGCCTCCAGTGCAGTATTTAAAAAATCTTAGCATCTGCTTTCCGCCATGTTGTGCCATTCTTGTATCTTTCCCACATCAGGATTGGTTGTAGTGTGGCTTTCAGTACCTGCCCCAGTCACACTGCAGCTCACCTTTAAGAGGCACAGGCTAGCTTTAAGAGGTGTGAACTTTTCACAACTTTGGGTCACTGGTATGCAGTCATTCAACAGCATAGTTGCCTCTATCATGTGCTGCAATTTTATAGATTATCAGGTGGCGTAAAGTTGGAATGCATTGGAAGTAACATGCAGTGGCAAATCCCTTATCTCGATCTTTGTGATTGTTATCAGGGTCTGCTGAGTATACCAAATATGCAGTAGATGTCATGTTAGCTGTTACATAAATACTTCTTGCTTTAATTATTTTATTATTCTAAATGTTATTCTCTTATAGTCAAAGTATCCTGTGTTAAATATGGAGATTGTTGATGATTATGTGCAAATATGCAGTTAAGGAGTTAGTCCTTTTAAATGCTACCTTCCCATGACTCATGAATTTGTGTGGGGCACTTTTACCTACAGATATTACAGGGAAGAGGTTCCAAGACAAATAATGTTATTTGAAAGTCTTTGGCAAGGTGAACTGATCAGAGGAGCAAAAAATAGCTGCGATACACAGAAAAGAGGGACCAAATTATGTTCTATTACAAAAGGAATGTTTAAAAAGGTGATTTTTTTAGTCTGCTTAGGCTATCTGTAAATACAGATTTTCTGTCAATAATAATGACCATTAAGTGGGGACACACAACTAAAACATCCATTTTAGGTAGGTGTTTTGTAGTTACTTAATTCCAGACCTCACATTGTAAACATGAACAGGCCATCAATCAAAGAAGACTTTAATTTAATTTGCAATAACTCAAGTTGCAGCATGCTTTTAACCCTTACAGTATTAATGATGGCACTTCTGTTAAATTTATAAATTCCCATTTTTCTGGCAGTATTCTATCTGAGGCAGGCATTCTGACATGATGCAATATTGCAGTCTAAAATTCTTTGTGCAGCTTTTTTAAAAAAAATTAAATTTGTTGAACAATGTAACATTAATGCCCACATTTAGTTTATTTATATTATTTTATTCCACTGCATTACTTCTTACATTGTTCCTGTACTTGCTTCTAAAAGTCCAAAATATTTTGTAATGTATGATGAATGTACAAACAAAATGTTCCTGTTCCAATCCATACAGTTCCAACTGTTGTGTGGAATAACCTCTGAGACCAGGTCTGAATATATTTAAAGTATGGCTGCTGATAGATTTTTAAAGAAGTAGTGAGTGGTTTTGGTTTTAATTGCCCAAAATTCCCTTGACTCGAGTTCTATTAGAATGGAAAATAACGAATGTAACACCTTTATTCAAAAAGCGAAGGACACAGAAAGCAGGAAACTATAGGCCAGTTAGCTTAACATCTATCAGAGGAAAGATATTAGAAGCTATTCGATGTTATAAGAATGATTCCTTAGAGATGTTTAAGGTATCAGGCAGAATCAACATGGTTTGTGAAAGGGGAAGTTATGTTTAACCAAATTATTGGAGATATTTGCAGAAGCAACGTGCTGTGGATAGAGGGGAACTGGTAGATGTACTGCATTTAGATTTCAAGAAGGCATTTGATAAGGTGTCTCATCAAACATTGTTCTGGAATAAGAGCTGATGGTGAAGGGATTAACATATTAACATTGGTAGCAGGTTGGCTTGCTAGCTGGAAACAGGAAGTAGGCATAAGTGGTACATTTTCTGTTTGGCAAGATGTAATTTCTTACAATTTACTTTATATAATTTACCTGGATTAGGTAACCAAATGTATGGCTGTTAATTTTTTTAATAATGCAAAGATAGGTTGGAAGGTAAGTTATGAAGATGTCATAACGAGGCTATAAAGAGATACAGCTAGGTTAATTGAGTAGGCAAAGTTCTGAAAAATGGAGTATAGGATGAGAAGATGTGAAATTGTCCATTTTGCCTGATGAATAACCAAGTGTATTATCTAAATGGAGAGAGGTTGCAGAGTCATGGAGTCACAGAGATATACAGCATGGAAACAGGCCCTTCAGTCCAATTCATCCATGCCGACCAGATATCCTAAACTAATCCAGTCCCCTTTGCCAACACTTGCCCCATATCCTTCCAAATCCTTCCTATTCATACACCCATCCAGATGCCTTTTAAATGCTGTAATTGCACCAGCCTCCACTACTTCCTCTGGCAGCTCATTCCACACACACACCACCCTAAGTGTGAAAACATTGCTCCTTGGGTCTCTTTTATGTCTTTCCCCTCTCAGCCTAAACCTATGCCCTCTAGTTCTGGACCTCCCACCCCAGGGAAAGGACCTTGTCTATTTACCCTAGCTATGTCCCTCATGATTTGATAAACCTCCATAAGGTCACTCCTCAGCCTCCAACATTCCAGGGAAAATAGCCCCAGTCTATTCAACCCCTCTCGCTCAAACTCTCCAACCTGGCAACATCCTCGTACATCTTTTCTGAATCCTTTCAAGTTACACAACATCCTTCCGATAGGAGGGAGACGAGAATTTCACATAATATACCAAAACTGGTCTAACCAATATCCTGTACAGCCACAATATGACTTTCCAACACCAATATTCGATGCTCTGACCAATAAAGGGAAGCATACCAAATGCCGCCTTCACTATCCTATCTGCGTGTGACTCCACTGTCAAGGAACCATGAACCTGCATTCCAAGGTCTCTGTTCAGCAACTCTCTAGGACCTTATCATTAAGTGTATAAGTTCTGCCCTGATTTGATGCCACCTGTCACTCCTTGGTGCATTGGCCCATATGATCAATGCTAACCAGTCTACCATGTGGAACCTTGTTGAACGCCTTACTGAAGTCATCAATCCTCTTCGTTACTTCTTCAAAAAACTCAATCAAGTCACTGAGACATGATTTTCCACACACACAATGTCATATTGACTATCTCTAATCAGTCCTTGCCTTTCCAAATACATGTAAATCCTGCCCTCTGGATTCCCTCCAACAACTTGCCCACTACTGATATCAGGCTCATTGATCTTTAGTCCCAGGCTTTTGCTTACCACCTTCCTTAAATAGTGGCACCATATTAGCCAACCTCCAGTCTTCTGTCACCTCTCTGTGACTATCGATAATACAAATAGCTCAGCAAGGGGTCCAGCAATCACTTTCCTAATTTCCCACAGAGTTCTCGGGTGCACCTAATCAGGTCTTGGGGATGTATCCACCAAGGATTTATGCAGTTTAAGACATCCAGCACCACCTCCTCTGTAATATGGTCATTTTTCAAGAGGTCACCATCTATTTCCCCACATTCTATATCTTCTACATCCATCTCCATAGTAAACACTAATGCAAAATACTTGGTTACTATTTCCCCCATCTCCTGCGTTTCCACACATAGGCTGCCTTGCTGATCTTTGAGGGGCCCTATTTTCTCCCTAGTTACCCTTTTGTCCTTCATGTATTTATAAAATCCCTTTGGATTCTCCTTAACCTTACTTGGCAAAACTATCTCATGTCCCCTTTTTGCCCTCATGATTTTCCTCAAGTGTACACCTATTGCCTTTATACTCTTCTAAGGATTCACTTGATCTCTGCGGTCTGTATCTGACAAATACTTCCTTTTCTTGACCAAAACCTCAATTTTTTTAGTCATCCAGCATGCTCTACATCTACCAGACTTGCCTTTCACCCTATCTTGTTATCTCATTTCTGAAGGCTTCCCATTTTCCAGCTGTCCCTTTACCTGCGAACATTCATCCCCAATCAGCTTTTGAAAGTTCTTGCCTAATACCTTCAAAACTAGCCTTTCTCCAATTTAGAACTTCAACTTTTAGATCTGGTCTATCCTTTCCCATCACTATTTTAAAACTAATAAAATTATGGTCGCTGGCCCCAGAAGTGCTCCTCCACTGACACCTCAGTCACCTGCTCTGCCTCCTTTCCCAAGAGTAGGTCAGGTTTTGCACCTTCTCTAGTAGATATATCCACATACTGAATCAGAAAATTTTCTTGTATACACTTAACAAATTCCTCTCCATCTAAACTCTTAACACTATGGCAGTCCTGGTCTATGTTTGGAATGTTAAAATCTCCTACATTACCCCTATTATTCTTACAGATAACTGAGATCTCCTTACAAATTTGTTTCTCAATTTCCTGCTAACTATTGTGGGGTGTATAGTACAATCTCAATAAGGTGATCATCCCTTTCTTATTTCTCAGTTCCATCTAATTAACTCCCCAGGACGTATTCCCAGGAATATCCTCCCTAAGTACAGCCATAATGTTATCCCTTTTAAAAAGAAACCACACCCTCTTGTCTTTGACCCCTATCTATCCTTCCAATAGTATTTGTATCCTGGAACATTAAGCTAACTGTCCTGTCCATCCCTGAGCCATGCTTCTGTAATTGCTATGATATCCCAGTCCCATGTTCCTAACCATGCCCTGAGTTCATCTGCATTCCCAGTTAGGTGCTTTGCATTGAAAAAAATGCAATTTATCAGTCTGATCTCGTTCTCTGCTTTGTCCCTGCCTGCCCTGACTGTTTGACTTGCTTCTTTTCTGAACTGTACCAGTTTCAGATTGATCTTTTTCCTGACTATCTCCCTGCCAACACCCCCCCCCCCCCACCTTACTAATTTAAATCCTTATGAACAGCTCTAGCAAATCTCCCTGCCATTATATCAATCTCCTTCCAATTCAGGTACAATTCGTCCTCCCTGTACAGGTCACCTTTACCCCAGAAGAGAGTCCAGTGATCCAAAAATGTGAATCCTTTTCTTCTGTACCAGCTCCTCAGCCACGCATTCATCTGCTCTATCCTCCTAGTTCGACTCTCACCAGCTTGTAATCCAGATTTTACTACCCTCTAGGAACTCCTCCTTAAATTCCTGCCTAACTTCCTATATTCTCCCTTCAGAATCTCATTCGTTTTCCTTCCGATTACATTAGTTCCAGTGACCTCTTGCTGGTCCCTCTCCCCTTTGAGAATATTCTGCACTCTCAGAGATATCCTTGATCCTGGCACCAGGGAGGCAACACATCATTCTGATTTCTCGCTGTCGGCTGCAGAAATGTCTGTGCCTCTGACCAGAAAGTCCCCTATTATAAGCAATCTCTTCGAACTTGACGTACCCCTCATTACATTAAAGACAGTCATAGTACCAGAAACCTGGCTGTTTGTGCTACATTGCCCTGAGAGTTCATCACCCCCTACATTTTCTGAAACAGCATACTTGTTTGAGATGGGGATCGCCACAGGAGTTTCCTGCACTACCCGCTTCCCTCTCTTACCTTTCCTGGCAGTCACCCATCTACCTAACTGTGCCCATTTTTTTCCCTTCCTCTAACTGCCATCCATTGCACCCCCATCTTCTGTGAATTCCCCATTGCCTTTAACCGTCTCTCCAACCAATCCATGTGATCTGATAGGATTCACAACCAGAGACATTTCCTGCAAATATAAATCAGTAACATGGAAACTCTCCCTAAACCCCCACATCCTACAGAAAGAACACGTCACTCTATTAAAGGCAATCTTTGCTCCTTAAAAGTTAGAGACCCAGAAAATAGCACCATCTTACTGCTCCAGGCTAACTTAGTACCTATGTTTTCTGTTTTTAAAATTTAATCAAGAGATAGATCTCAATAAAACATATAATTTAAAAAAAACAACTGTATTCACCATTGTAGATTTACATCAAGGTTACACTTAAAAACTGTGCACTTAGCTACTCATGTGAGTTCTTCCACACAGGTTCCTCCAAGGTCAGCTGTGAATTTCGTTGTTTGTTGATTTTTCTTCGACGCACTCTAATGTCCAGAGATACTTGAACTCAAACAGCAAAAGCAGTAGCTGTGCAGATTCACTGCTGTATCAGACAGTAGTGTAGGTTTCTTTTCTTTTTGAATTTTTTGTCTCTCACTTTCTCATTCTCTCTCTCTCTCTGACTCTCTCACCATGTGGTTTCTGTCTTTGTCTCTCATCTTCCTTTATAAAGTGCCATTGTTTTGATCTTTTATGCCCCAAATTTCACAAAACAATGAAAAGGTTTATAAAACAATAATTACTGCGCCTAGGATTAGAGGAAATCAGCTCCAACAGCTAAAATGCCTCAAAAAAGGAACAGCTCCTATAGCCACAAATCTTTCCTGTCCTTCATCTTTGATTACCCAGAATCCTTTGCTTTGAGATGCAGCAGGATCTGGGTGTCTTCATGCATGAATTACAAAGTGAGTATACGTACAACAAACAATTAGGAAAGGTAATTGAAAGCTATCATTTACTGCAAAGGGAAATTAAATACAAATGTGGAGAGGTTATGCCACATTATATAGAACACTGATGAGACTATATCCAGAGTACTTTGCTATATTTATCTATGGAATCCTTATCTAGATTCATTCTTATTTATGGAAGGATAAAAAGCAATGAAAGCAGTTCAGAGAAGTGATATTAATCTAATACCTGGAATGAATGGGTTTTGTATTGAGGAAAGGTTGGACAGGTTAAGCATATACTTGCTGGAGTTTAGAAGATTAAGCGGTGACTTGATTGAAACATGTATGATTGTGGATGTACCGATAGGGTACATGTGGAAATATTAGCTCAGATTTTCTGATAGCCAGATATGCACTTGTGAAGTGTGGTTGGGAGTTATGCATGGGGACCCTGTGGAATCTCTAGTTTTTAAAATTCATCTGTGGGAAATGGGTGTCACTGGCTGGCCAGCATTTATTTCCCATTCCTAGTTGCCCTTGAGAAGGTGGTGGTGAACTGCCTTCGTGAACCACTGCTGTCCACCTGCTGTAGGTTGACTCACAAACGTCATCAGGAAGGAAATTTCAGGATTTCACCAACAGTGAAGGAACAACAATATATTTCCAAGTCAGGACGGTGAGTGGCTTGGAGGAGAATTTGAAGGTGGTGGTGTTCCCAAGTATCTGCTGTCCTTGGTTTTCGAGATAGAAGTGGTTGTGGGTTTGGAAGGTGCTGTCTGAGGATCTTTGGTGAATTTCTATAGTGCATCTCGTAGATAATACACATTGCTGCTACTGACAGTCAGGGGTGGAGGGAATGGATGCTTGCGGATGTAATGCCGATCAAATGTGTTTTTGTTCTGAATGGTGTCAAGCTTCCTGAGCATTGTTAGAGCTGCACTTATTCAGGAAAATGGGGGTAAACTATTACACTACAGACTTGTGCCTTGTGGGTGGTGGTCAGGCTTTGGGGAGTCAGGAGGTGAGTTACTCACAATACTATTCCTAGCCTCTGACCTGATCTTGCAGCCACTGTGTTTCTGTGGTGAGTTTCTAATCAATGATGACCCCCCAGGATGTTGATAGTGGAGGATTCAGTGATGGTAACACCGTTGAATATCAAGGGGTGGTGGTTAGACTGTCTCTTGCTGATGATGGTCATCGCCTGGCATTTGTGTAGTACAAATGTTACTTGCCACTTGTCAGCCCAAGCCTGGAAATTGTCCAGCTGTTGTTGCATTTGAAATGGACTGCTTCAGTATCTGAGGAGGGTGGGTGAATCCAGAACTAGAGGGTATAGGTTTAGGGTGAGAGGGGAAAGATTTAAAAGGAACTTAAAGGGCAACTTTTTCATGTAGAGGTTGATGTGTGTATGGAAGGCATCTGGATGGGTATATGAATAAGTAGGGTTTAGAGGGATATGGGCCATGTGGTGGCAAATGGGACTAAATTACTTGAGGATATCTGGTCAGCATGGATGAGTTGGACCAAAGGGTCTGTTTCTGTGCTGTACATCTCTATGACTCTATGACTGGTGCTGAATATTGTGTAACCATCAGCAAACATGCCCAATTCTGACCTTATGATGGAGGGAAGGTCATTGATGAAACAACTGAAGTTGGTTAGACCTAGGACACCATCCTGAGGAACTCCTGCAGAGATGTCCTTGAACTGAGAACACTGACCTCCAACAGCCATAACTATCCCTCTGTGTGCAAGGTATAGCTCCAACTAGTGAAGAGCTTGCCCCCGATATTAGTTTTGCTAGGGCTCTCTGATGCCACACTTGGTCAAATGCCGCTTGATGTCAACGGCTGTCAATCTCAGCTCACCTTTGGAATTCAGCTCCTTTCTCCATGTTTGAACCAAGGCTGTAACAAGGTCAGGGGCTGAGTGGCCCTGGTGGAACCCAAACTGAGCGCCACTGAATAGATTATTGCTAAGCAGGAGTTGCTTGATAGCACTGTTGATGGCATCTCTCATTACTTTACTAATGGGGCAGTAATTGGCTAGGCTGGATTTGTCCTGCTTTTTATGTCCAAAGCATACTTGGGAAATTTTCCACATTGTTGGATAGATAGCAATGTTGTAACTGTACTAGAAAAGCTTGCTTAGGAGAATGGCAAGTTCTGGAGCACAAGTCTTTAGTACTATTGCCGGAATGTTGTCAGGAGCCATGGCCATCCACATCGCACTTCTGGCTGAAGATTGCTGCGTAAGCTTCAGACTTATCTTTTGTATTGATGTGTTGGGCTCTTCCATCACTGAGGATGGGGTTATTTGTACAGCCTCCTCCTTCAGTAAGTTGTTTATTTGTTCACCACTATTGGCAATTAGATGTGGCAGAACTACAGAGCTTAGTTCTGATCTGCTGGTTATGAGCTCACTTAACTCTACCACTTGTTGCTTGTGCTGTTTGGCATGCAAGTAGTCCTGTTTGGTGACTTCACCAGATTAACACCGCGTCTTCAGGTATGTCAGGTGCTGCTCCTGGCATGCCCTCCTGCATTCTCCATTGAACCAGGATTGATCCTCTGGCTTGATGGTAATGGTTAAGTAGGGGATATACTTGGCCATGACATTGCATGGTTATGCTGGAGTGCAATTCTGCTGCTGCTGATGGCCTAAGCACCTCATAGGTGTCCAGTCTGAGTTGCTAGATCTATCTGAAGTAAGTCCTGTTTAGCACGGTGATGGTGCTACACAACACAATGGAGGTTAGTCTCAAGATGAAGGGGAGACTTCGTCTCCACAAGGACTGTGCGGTGGTCTCTCTTACCAATACTGTCATGGACAGATACATCTGCAGCCGACAGATTGATAAGGATGAAGTCAAATATATTTTTCCCTCTTGTTGGTTCCTCACCACTTGTTGCTCACCCAGTTTCACAGCTATATCCTTAAGGATCTGATGAGCTAGATCAGTAGTGTTACTGCTGAGCCACTCTTGGTGGTGGACATTAAAATCCCTCAACCAGAGTAGATTTTGTCCCCTTACTATCCTCAGTGCTTCCTCCATGTGTTGCTCAAAATGGAGAAGCACCAATTCATAGCTGAGGGAGATTGATACATGATCATTAGTAGGAGGTTTCCTTGTTCATTCTCCTCTGGATCTGGAGTCAAAGTTGAGGACTCCCAGGCCAACTCCCACCCAACGTTATACCACTGTACCACCTCTGCTGGGTCTGTCTTGCCACTGTAGCTTGACTAGTCTGTGGGACAGCTCTCCCAACTTGAGGCTTGTGCCAAAAATGTTAGTAAGGAAGACTTTTCAGGGTCGACAGGGTTGTTTCTGCCAGGGGAGTTATCTGGTTTCATTTCTTTAAGACTTTGTAGTGATTGATATAACTGAATGGCTTGCCAGACCATTTCAGAGGGCAATTGAAGGGCAACTACATTGCTATGGGTCTGGAGTCACATGTAGGCCTGACGAGGTGAGGATGGCAATTTCCTGAAGAACATCAGTGAACCAGATGGGTTTTTTCTGTGGTCATCAGTAGATTCTTGATTCCAGATTTTTTTAAAAATTGAATTCAAATTCCCCTATCTGCTATGGCAGGATTCGTACCCAGAATATTAGCTGTATTTCTGCAATTTTTAGTTTAGCAATAATATCACTACACCATTGCCTCCCCTTGTAGCAGATTCAAAAGTAATTGCCTCAGAAATTAAAGACTCTACTGGGTAATTACCCAACACCTGGAAACCTCTGAAAACATCTAGTTAAATTGTAGAATTTGGAGGCTACCATTGCAGTTAAGTAAATAGTTATTAAGGAAACATTAGCATATTAAATATCTAGTCTAACTCCTGTGCAACTATTAAATAGATTCCCATCGTACCTTACTCAGACTCAACTATATCTCCCCCAAGACCCCTAGCATCCCTCCTAGACCCTGATCCAATGACATCGACAATTCTCTCAGCATCTGAGACGTCCTGTCACTGGATCTGAGCCCTTCTTTTGTGCCAGACTCAACACCTCCCACCCGCCTCTGCCGAGACTGAACCCCTCCCCCACCATTTTGCTCTGCTGGTGGATCCAACCCCCGTTCCTGATGCAACACCACCCCAACCCTTCCTTGCTGCTTAATGTGATCTCCATGGTCCTCTGCTAGATCTGACCTTGTTACATCTTCTGCTGGACCTGAACTATCCCTGGCCCCAGACCTATCTCCTGGGTGGCCAAAACGAAATCCCTGACTACTGCTAGACCCAATACCTTCCACCCACCCCAACCAACCCCAAACATGTCCATCACTTGGCCCCTTTGCCACTTTGTGGCCAGGCACCAATCAACTTCCGGGCACTCTACCCCCTATAGAACACAGTAACAGACTGTTGAGAAATGAGGAACAGGCTTTTTTTCCCCGACTGTTCTACAGCACATTGGACCTGACAGGATGGAAGTATGGCTCCACATTTCAGAAGGCGCCCTGATAGGAATCACCTGACAGAAATGCAGAACTCTAGTGCTACATACAAAAAGTGGAAGATTCTAGAGCTAGATGTCACCCTTCCAAGGCAGAGATAAAACAAACTTCTTTCTCCCTGTGGGTCATGAGATTTTGGAACTCTCTTCCTTGAAAGAAGGTGGAAGCAGAGTCTTTGCATCATTTTAAGATGAATTTATACAGATTCATTCTAACCAAAGAGGTTATTACTTGTGGGCAGGAATGAGGAAAGATGAAATCAGCCATGATTTTACTGAATGATGGAGCAGTCTCAAGGGACTGAGTGGCCTCATTCTGCTCCTAAACTGCCATTTTCATATTATTATTTCTCTCCATTCATGTATTGTATCTTAAGATACATTGCAAATAAAAAGGGTAATCAGAAGTAAATCAAAGACTGTGTGCATCAAAATGGCAGCTATTTAAGTCCTGGAGTGTTGACATGAGCATGAGCAGTCAGTAGCTATCAGACTGTTGCCGCCTTTTACTTTCGCCGAGTTGCTGTTATTGGCCTTCAATTTGTGAAGTCTGTGTTTGTCTAGCTGGCCTCATAGGATTGTATTGCACTTTAGTTGTTTACATTACAGATCTGCTTGCCTATTAGCAGAAACTTTGCATTTCAAGTGCCAATTCCACTTCTGTCCAGACCTTTCACCCAGTTAGAACCTGAAGATTTGCAGCAGCGCTGTTTGACTCTGAGCTTCAAGCTTCACTTCTGATTCATCAACGAGACTGCTTACATTCCCCTCTGGAGCATTCATTCACCTCCGGAATAACTTACTTTTACTTTTGCTGAAAACCTCAGCCCAATTTTCAATGTTTTCCTCTCCAGCTTTCAGAGCTTCTTTCTACACACTATATTATCAATAATTCCAATCATACAATTCAAGGTAACCTATTCCCACCAATTCTTCCTATTTCCTCATCCTCATTATGTAACCTTTAAAATTCTTACCTATGTTTTCAAATCCTTCACTCCACTCACTGTGCCCATTCCCACAATGTCTCCAGGATTCACCCCGATTCCAATCTACTCTGCAGCCATATTTTTCCAATTTTCCATCATGGTGGCAAATACTTTAGCCTCTCCTTTTGCTTTGGAAACACTTCTGAAGACTTATTAATCATTGCTCTATTCAGAAATATTCCTCACACTTCAACTGTTTGGCTCCATATTTATCTATTTCTCCACAGTTTAAGGTTCTTCACAGAAAATTACCAGAGAACATGCCATTAGGTGGTAGCAGCTAAAGAAAGAGAAATTTGCTGTTAGGATTAGACTGGAATCTGCATAAACTGATTAACTGCTTTAAAAAGGAACAAAAGCGCAGATGCTGGAAATCAGAAACAAAAACAGAAATGCTGGAAGATCTCAGCAGGTCTGGCAGCATCTGTGGAGAGAAATCAGAGTTGACATTTTGGTCCATTAAACCTTTTTCGGAACTGATGGTAACTAGGAAAAAGTTTTTTTTATGCCAATAATAGGGTGGATGGAAAGAGTAAGGAGTAAATGAAGGGTGGCGATATAGCCCAAAGAGAGAGGAAAACAGTTGCACAGACAATGGAGTGGATAACAGTCAGTCTAGGAGAATGAATAGCTACTAATGGAGACTATTAGTGGCTACAATTGGTTGTGTGTGACAACAAGGCCTGGTGTGTGGGGTTTGGGACAAGGACATTAGAGAAGGTACCTCAAGCCCTACAATTATTGTACTTGATATTGAGTCCAGAAGGTTGTGGAGTTTCCAAGTGGGAAATGAGGTGCTGTTCTTCCAGCTTGCACTGAGCTTTACCGGAGCACTAGAGCAAGCCTGAGACAGTGATGTAGGCCAAGGAACATGGTGTTGCGTTGATGTGGCAGGCAACTGGAAGTTCAGGATCTTTTCTGTGGGCAGAACGTAGGTGTTCTGCAAAGCAGTCACCCAGACTATGCTTCATTTCCTCAATGTAGAGGAGACCACATTGTGAGCAGCGAATGCAGTCGAATAGATTGTGGGAAGTCAGGTAAGGTGCTGTTTCACCTCAAAAGTGTGTTTGGGCCTTTGAATACTAAGGAGGGAGGATGTAAATGAGCAGGTGTTGGTGGTTGTGGGGAAAGATGCCTTGGTCTAAGGGGGTGGGGTGGGAAGTGTTAACAGTGAAGGATTGAGTGAACCAGGGTATTCCAGAGGTAAAGGGCACTGTGGAAAGCTGACAAGGGAGGGGGCGGGGAATATGTGGTTGGTGATGGCATCTTGCTGGAGGTGGCTAAATGGCTGCTAATGATCATCTGGATGTGGATACTGATGGGATGGTTGGTGAGGACGAGGGGGACCCTATCACTGTTGGTGGTGAGAAGGGAGGGGGGGTGAGGGCTGAATTGCGGGAAATGGGTCAATCTGGCTGAGGGCCTTGTCAACCATGGTGCTGGGGAATCCTTGGTTAAGAAAGAGGGTGGACATTTCAGATGCCCCCTGGTCGAAATTGGCATCATCATTAACTGCTTTACTGGCTATGCCTGTACATGTATAGCTGAGATGGGTGTGTAGTGTGAGGGAGATGGCTCTGGGGGAAAATGAACATTAATTTAGAGTTCTCTTGAACAGGTCCAGTTGAGCATTATATGCCTTGGCAGCATTATCAGGGAGTGCAGTTATTTCTGTATTTTCAAAAGGTAATGAAAACTGGAGGCATGTTGAGAGTGGACAAAAAGGGACAGCCATTATATTTAAAGGCTTTATTCTGTTAGCCTGCTTGGGCAAATAATAAACATCTAAAGTAAGTAAGTTGCATGATCACGACCGAGATGGTGAAGGACTCCAGTTTTGAAGTGTTTTAACTGCATATTTTTTTCAAAATGATAGTGTTATTAATTGGGTATCGAGCAGCTGGCATATTATGAATAAATTGGTCGGAAACCGGAGCCTAAATTCTAAATCCAACAACCGAGGTATAACAACAACAGTTTATCTATAACATAATCAAAAATCCCAAGATTCTTGAATAAGAAATATGGATCGGAAGTTAGGTCCACCTCAAACTTACAAATTACCTTGTATTTTAAAAGATTACTTCACCAATGAGGGAATTGCTGGATAGACCAGCTTTTGTTGTCCTTCCCTAATTAGCCTTGAGAAAGTGACAGTGAGGCACCTTCTCGAACCACTGCAGTCTCTGTGGTATTGATTTATGTCTCGTTACAGCACTTTGCGTCTTTTATGTTAAAATAGTTTTAGTATGTTGTGTAAATCAAATGAAGACCTTGTTCCCAAAATCTGACAAGTGACGCCTTATACTGAGTTCACCAATAATGGGGGAGGGTAAATGACAACTTTGGTTGCTCCTTGGCCATGATGCCCAGCGTTCTAATGCCCACTGGATGTGCAGGCGTTGCACCAATACTTAACAAGCTCCTATGTGTAACATAGGCGATGACAAGATCAGGCTGAGTTTCAGCAGAACCCCTTTCCCAGTGATCACAAGGAAAGCTGACAATGTCCAGATTCCCACATGAAGAACACCCTCCCCAAAAAAAAGGATTCAGATGACTGTCTATGGATCTGTCTGCCCGCGAGAGTCACTGCTTTCAGGAGTGGAGGAATCAGGAAGGAGAAAAAATTTGAAAGAAAATTGGTAAGTATAATTTTAATTGTTTTGACTGAAACAGCAGGTTGCCGCTGGGCTGATCAGATTTGTGTCAAATTCAACTTATTTTCATTCATGCCCACTGTTCGAACCAGAAGCTGAGCTTTTGTTGGCAAAGCCCACTGCACTGCCCTGTGACTGGGTGAAATACAGGGAGGCTGCTAATGCTCAGAACTCAGTGGAGAGGGGCAGTGACAGCCTTACCATTAATTACAATCTACTGCATCTAATTCATTCATCCTTTTCAGCCTCATGTAGTAGGACAGATAGGTCTGAGTGCACTTGAAAACGTAGGCATGATTTCATGTTCTTTATTCAGGGAATGCAGCCTGTTACTTTGCTGGTTGCGGCGTTTGATTGAATTGGCTTTTCAACAAAGCCAGTGTCACTCAGTAAGTGAATTTGTCGTATGTCTCATCAGGCAGCTGCTGCAGCAGCCAGCAATCTCCTAAAGGCACAACATCTCAGTTCGTCTGTAAACTAGTCTACCTAATTTATATATAGTGCCACTTCAAAGATGTTCTTTCCGTAAACAGATCTGGGGAAAAGGATACTTTGCCTCCCTATAATGGCCAATGCTGTCCGGTGCAACTCTGTGGTCTTTGGTACGGAGGCAGTGCGTTGGGTGGATGATGACTATATATACCGTAGTCACAACTGTTGAAGGTTTTGCCAGCAGCAAGGGTGTTCAGTATACAGCTTTTAAAATGTGCCATCAAATACATTCAGCAAAGCCCGGCGACTCATCAATCCCTTAAGCCGCTGAACAGCCGCACGCCCTATTTTTCACAATATCGAGGATTCCTTTTATTATTACAGCTATAACTTTAATGACAGCCATTGTCCCTGCCGGTTTCCCTTGGAAAAAAAAGATTGAAAGCAAACGGTAACAACAAGGTTTCATATTGACCACATGCCAGCTCCGCTCTCAAAATAACCAGCTGTACCTCTTACAATAAAGATAGGCAAATACTTTTTTTGAGGTGACTATTAACAGGAGTGTTTTGAATAACTTGTCAATCTGGTGTGAGAGCAGAATGGAAATAAAGGGCAGATGAAAAACGTTTGAGGATCAAACAAGAATGAGGGCATCCATGGCAGCAGGAAGTGACTGTAAGGGAGCTCGGAGTGACTGGAGTTCGCTGCTTATCGTTTTGAACTGCTGTGACATTGCAAAGGTGTGACGACGTTACACCAAGGCGTTTCAAGCTTCAGTTGATCCCTGCCATTGTAACTGTGAGTGTGTGCACACTGGCGCAGGGCGTGTTGTTTCACAAATGCCCAGCCTTTCCAGTTGTAACCACTAAGCAGCCCCAGGGTCTTTTGTGTCTATGCACTCTTTTTGCGCACCAGCGTGTTAACTGCTGTTGAATAATACTGACCTTTGAATAAAGGCTGAGATCCTGAGACTTTTTTTTCCCAGACATGCGGTGACCTTTCAAACCAGACTGGGGTGAGGGGAGGGTGTCGTTTGGACTTTGAACCGGCCAGTTCCTGCTGTGTTCCACTGTCTGCCAGGCTACTTTTATTGTGACACAGAGGAGCATTCTGTATGCAAAGCAGACAGAGCTGCCAGTTTGAACCTTTGCAAATCAATTTGTCTATAAGGCAAGTCCATTGGAGTGAAAGATGGTACAGCTGTAGTCGAGGTTAGCACACTGCGGGGCAAGAGGGAGCTAATGTTCCTAATGCATCTAAAGATTCCTTTTTTTTGCTGCCAAGCGGCTGTGGTTTTATGTACCCTTTGCCCTTCATTTATCTTGATGCAATATCTTCTTATCTTCATTTTTCTCGCTGTATCTTGGAACTGTTCACCGGTATCCCCTTTTGTGTACACAGTGCAGATGCTTTTTTGATCAATTTTGAATGAAGCTGTCAAATAACACCAGCTTCAATGTAACCTTGAGTGCAGAATTATTATTAATGATAAATCCAAATAATATTGATGCATACAGTGAAAGTGGTGGTTACATAAAAAAATGCCAATTGAGTTAGAAGATTTATTTGGAGTTTCAAACTTTCTGGTCAGTCAGCACAGAATAGCAAACTATTCATGTCCAGGCACATTGCTGGCTTCAGGCAACATAGATAAGCTCATAAAATGGACATATTTCTTGGACAGTAGCCCAAAGTACCAGTGGAATTTGTTTTGATTGGATTAAGTTATAAAGGTTTTATGTCAGCTGTTGGGTGAGGGGTGGAGGTGGGGGTTGGTGCGAGGATGGTATTTAGGAGCAGAGTGAAAATAGTATTTCCTGCACAGGACCAGCTCTACTTAAATAAATAAGTCAACCAAATGATAGTTAAAAATCACGCAACACCAAGTTATTGTCCAACAGGTTTATTTGGAAGCACTAGCTTTTGCAGCGCCGTTCCTTCATCAGGACACAATCGCCTGATGAAGGAGCAGCACTCTGAAAGCTAGTGCTTCCAATTACACCTGTTGGACTATAACCTGGCGTTGTGTGATTTTTAACTTTGTACACCCCAGTCCAACACCGGCATCTCCAAATCATAAATGATAGTTGGGAGTAAATGTTAGTTACATTTTTCTGTATTGTATTCCCTGAAAACTTTTAAAATACATGGTATATTGTTTTGCAATAATTTCAGTATAAAACATCCTTTGGAGTATTTTGATTAATAGATTGTTTGAATTTAATATGTTGAATTTAAGATGATCAGTTGGGCTCAGAATGTGGCTCAGTTAGATGACTAGAAGCTACTATCTTCATGTGCAGGGCCCTGTCCTTTACAAACAGAAAGAACATGTCCACACAATGTTGGGCAACACCCTTTCACCGTGCTAATTCCTTGACTGATCAGAGTTGACTTGCCTGGTTTGAATTTAAACAAAAACTTGGCAGTTTGGTGTACTCTTCATGGAAATGCCTCTACCAATGGGATTTACTTGCTAACCAGTTGGTACACTCAGCTCATGCAGTATAAATTGTTATTTCCATTGAGATTTGATTCTATCCTGATGAGTGCAAGATGAAGTTCTTTGACATGCTGTCTCTTTTTTCAGCAATATTCAGGTTCTGTATGACAAGACAACATTGAACTCAACTGATGATTGCCAATGGATAGGAAGTTTTCCTCTGTGAAAACACAGCATTCCCAGTGCAATGGTCTGAAATCCTGTCCCCAGATATTAGACTTAAAACTCTTCCAGTTTGTAGCAGTCAGAGGACACATACTGGGGATGAGACATGGTGTAGACTCCCATGCGTTCTGGTAGTTCAGCCCAGGTAAAATACTGATTATAATACTCTTGTCCTTGCTGTGCTACTTAAGAATACTTAGCGTCTGTTGAATTACGGAAGACATGTACTGAAGAAGAATCTTTTACTGTGGCTTCATTTTGCAATGAAACTACATAAGAGAGCTGATCATATAATAATTCTTCAATTATTTTTGGTATATTCTGTCTCATTAGTATATTACACACACAGACCCAATCCGTTATACTACACCCATCCGCCCCAACCAAAGTCCCTTATTTTACCCATATTATGACATCTCTTCTAAGTCTCTGATTTGCTTTTTTACAATGATAACTGGGTGTGGTGGTTTCACTAATGTACTTGAATGTGTTCTCTGTTCCTTTTGGGGAAGTTTGGGAATGCAGTGTCCTGGACTTTGCTAGATGGAAGGATACTTGACAGATAACTCTGGGTCAGCAATCAGGCTGTCATCTGGCTCTGTCAATGTACACACCATCTCTGGTCTGTTTGCTGCACTGATGACTGCTTCAATCGTGTAGAAAGTTGCTTCTTATGTAGAAACAAGATATGAGGTTGAGTGTCTGTTACTGGAAAAGCACAGCAGGTCAGGCAGCATCCGAGAAGCAGGAAAATCCCCATTTTGAGCCGAAGCCTTTCATCAGGTGAGGATGCTGCCTGACCTGCTGTGCTTTTCCAGTAACACACTCTCAACTCTGATCTCCAGCATCTGCAGACCTCATTGTCTCCTAGAAACAAGGTACATTTGTTCTGTCACACCATATCACTTTTGGTCTGAATGAGGTATGATTATGAATGTGCTGTCTGTAACAAACCTGGTCTCAAACTCAACCTGGCTCTTCTGGTTGGAGATCTGGTAGTTTCCAAACTTGTGACATTTGTCATAGTTCCACATCTCACTGTAAAGGTAATCTTTGTCTTTGTCCCTCATGTTTTTCACATCATCATCTTGGACACAGGGTAGGGACCTATGTGGGAGAGTTGGGAGCTGAATTCTCAGTCTCCTTCCCATGAAGAATTCATATGAAGCTACACCATTTTGAAGTGGATTTGCTCAGACATGAAAGTTTAATATCTTTGTTCTAGCTAAGCAATACTTTGACTGAAAGCGCTGCTCTTTCAGCTTTACCACTGGCTGATGGGTACTCTGATAAGCTGGGAGTATGGTTAAATCAATATGATGCCATTAACTTGTTAAAGTATTATTAGCAAACTGTGGTCCATTGTCTGAGATTACAAGATCTGGGACTCCAATTATTGGAAAGATCTGCTTCAACAACGTAATCACTGCCTCAGACGTGCGACCCTGCAGTTGCTTGAATTTTATCCATCGGGAATAATAATTACTACTATCAAGAATATTTGACTTCTGTGTCTGAAGATCTCCATCCAAAGACTCACCCAATGTCTTGATGGAAAGGAAGATGACATCTTGTTCCTAACAATGAATAGCACAAGTAATATAGCTTGATATCATCTCTTAGAATGATATTGGGAGACCTGGCCACTGAACAGAATATTAATCTCTCATCAGAAATAAATAGATCGTCCAGTAGAGTGTGTTCTCTCTGTTTATAGTACTGTATGAGAACGGATGTGTATTACATGAATGATAGCTAACAGAGTTGGCTAGATGGCTGATTGGCAATGTACAATGAAACCAATAGCACAAGCTTAATTCCTCAGCTGGCTGAGGTCACCACGAAGGGCAAGGTGCTTAACATCGGCCCTTACTTGAGGTGTGATGACCCTGAGTTTAAACTCATTTCCAGTTGTCTGCCTCTGAAGAGGGAGAGGTCTGTGGCCCCCTGGAACTATGCAACTTTCACTAAATCCTTTGATGCAGTCAGTCTGAATTGTTAGGCTTGTGGAAGCATTTTTGCTAATTTGAGTGTGACTAAGTATTGATGGTCTGTCTCTATCTTGAAGTCAGGACCAATAATTTGCAAACTATTCACAAGTCCATGTACAGAAAATGCTTCTTTCTGTATCACCACAGAACTCTGTTCAGTCTCTGTCAGTGAATGGGATGCACAGTAAATTCATCGACACTTTCTGTCCATCAATATTTGAAATTGTACAGCTTCAAATCTTACATCTGCAGCAATGATTGTCAGTAGTTCTGGTCATAATGAGCTAAAATATCAAGTATTATCACAATAACTTTAGTTTTCTCAAAAGGCCTCTCCCAGCGCAAAGTATTTTTCTGTTGTATCATTTGGCGTAGAGGCTCATTGAAGATAGCTAAGTTGGGTAGAATCTTTCAGATTCATGTTTGCCACAAAATCACTGGAGCTTTGTCATTCCGAGAAGCTGGAAACTCCTTAATTGCTTGTGTCTTCCCATTCAGACCCAGTTCACCACCCAAACCCTGAACTTACCATCTAACCTGCAAAGCGCTAGTCTCTATAGACATATTAGCATAGCCAATCCACCTACTATGCATATCTTTGGACTGTGGGAGAGGAAACCAGAGCACCTGGACGAAATTTACACAGACATGGGGAGAATGTGCAAACTCCACTCAGGCAATTGCCTGAGGCTGGAATCAAACCCAGATCCCTGGCACTTTGAGGCACCAGTGCTGATCACTGAGCTACCATAATACCATTGGGCATTATCCATGTGGGTATAACCTTTTAGGATGCTTGACATTGTCCTCAGGAAAATTTCTGCTGCTAAAGTGATGCTAAAGAGTAAACTTTTGAAAAAAAACTCCTCCAAACAATATAATAAACATTGCTGGCAACTTAGAAAAGTACAATTTCCATCCAGCTTTGTTAAAGTTGGACTGGCCCAATTTTTCTACACCTCCATCTACAGACGACATAGAATAAATATCAATTACAAACACTTTGTTCAGTTATAGAATCATAGAGTCACAGAGATATACAGCACGGAAACATGCTGACCAGATATCCCAACCCAATCTAGTCCCACCTGCCAGCACCCGGCCCATATACCTCCAAACTCTTCCTATTCATATACACATCCAAATATTGCAATTGTACCAGCTTCCACCACTTCCTCTGGCAGCTCATTTCATAGACATACCACCCTCTGCGTGAAAACGTTGCCCCTTAGGTCTCTTTTATATCTTTCCCCTTTCACCCTAAACCTATTCCCTCTAGTTCTGGACTCCCCGACCCCAGGGAAAAGACTTTACCTATTTATCCTATCCATGCCCCTCATAATTTTGTAAACCTCTATAAGGTCACCCCTCAGCCTCCAACGGTCCAGGGAAAACAGCCCCAGCCTATTCAGTCTCTCCCTGTAGCTCAGATCCTCCAACCCTGGCAACATCCTTGTAAAGCTTTTCTGAACCCTTTCAAATTTCACAACATCTTTCTGATAGGAAGGAGACCAGAATTGCACACAATATTCCAACAGTGGCCTAACCAATGTCCTATACAGCTGTAACATGACCTCCCACCTCCTGTACTCAATACTCTGACCAATAAAGGAAAGCATACCAAACGCCTTCTTCACTATCCTATCTACCTGCAACTCCATTTTCAAGGAGCTATGAACCAGCACTCCAAGGTCTCTTTGTTCAGCAATACTCCCTAGGACCTTACCATTAAGTGTATAAGTCCTGCTCAGATTTGCTTTCCCAAAATGCAGCACCTTGCATTTATCTGATTTAAACTCCATCTGCCACTTCTCAGCCCATTGGCCTATCTGGTCCAGATCCTGTTATAATCAGAGGTAACCATCTTCGCTGTCCACTACACTTCCAATTTTGGCATCATCTGCAAACTTTCTAACTGTACTTCTTATGCTTGCATCCAAATCATTTATGTAAATGACAAAGAGTAGAGAATCCAGCACCGATCCTTGAGGCACTCCACTGGTCACAGGCCTCGAGTCTGAAAAACAACCCTCCACCACCACCCTCTGTCTTCTACCTTTGAACCAGTTCTGTATCCAAATGGCAGTTCTCCCTGTATTCCATGAGATCTAACCTTGCTAACCAGTCTCCCATGGGGAACCTTGTCGAATGCCTTACTGAAGTCCATATAGATCACATCTACTGCTCTGCCCTCATCAATCCTCTTTGTTACTTCTTCAAAAAACTCAATCAAGTTTGTGAGACATGATTTCCCACACACAAAGCCATGTTGACTATCCCTAACATGGGATAGTCTTTGCCTTTCCAAATACATGTTCAACCTGTCCCTCAGTATTTCCTCCAACAACTTGCCCACCACCAAGGTCAGGCTCATCGGTCTTCTGGCACCTCACCTGTGACTATCGATGATGCAAATATCTTAGTAAGAGCCCAGCAATCACTTCTCTGGCTTCCAACAGAGTTCTCGGGTACACCTGATCAGGTCCTGGCATCTATCCACCTTTACCCGTTTCAAGACATCCAGCACATCCTTCTCTATAATCTGGACATTTTGCAAGATGTCACCATCTATTTCCCTACAGAATATATCTTCCATATCCTTTTCCACAGTAAATACTGATGCAAAATATTTAGTATCTCCCCCATTATCTGTGTCTCCACACAAAGGGCGCCTTGCTGATCTTTGAGGGATCCTATTCTCTCCCTAGTTACCCTTTTGTCCTTAATGTATTTGTAAAAACCCTTTGAATTCACCTTAATTCTATTTGGCAAAGCTATCTCATGTCCCCTTTCTGCCCTCCTGATTTCCCTCTTAAGTATACTCCTACTTCCTTTATACTCTTCTAAGGATTCACTCGATCTATCCTGTCTATACTTCACATATGCTTCCTTCTTTTTCTTAACCAAACCCTCAATTTCTTTCGTCATCCAGCATTTCCTATACCTACCAGCCTTTCCTTTCACCCTGACAGGAATATACTTTCTCTGGATTCTCATTATCTCATTTCTGAAGGCTTCCCATTTTCCAGCCGTCCCTTTACCTGCGAACATCTGCCTCCAATCAGCTTTCGAAATTTCTTGCCTAATACCGTCAAAATTGGCCTTTCTCCAATTTAGAACTTCAACTTTTAGATCTGGTCTAACCTTTTCCATCACTATTTTAAAACAAATAGAATTATGATCACTGGCCCCAAAGTGCCCCCCCACTGACACCTCAGTCACCTGCCCTGCCTTATTTCCCAAGAGTAGGTCACGTTTTCCACCTTCTCTAGTAGGTACATCCACATACTGAATCAGAAAATTGTCTTGTATGCACTTAAGAAATTCCTCTCCATCTAAACCTTTAACACTATGACAGTCCCAGTGGATGTTTGAAAAGTTAAAATCCTCTACCATAACTACCCTATTATTCTTACAGATAGCTGAGATCTCCTTACAAGTTTGTTTCTCAATTTCCCTCTGACTATTGGGGGGTCTATAATACAATCCCAATAAGGTGATCATCCCTTTCTTATTTCTCAGTTCCACCCAAATAACCTCCCTGGATGTATTTCCGGGACTATCCTCCCCCAGCACAGCTGTAATGCTATCCCTGATCAAAAATGCCACTCCCCCTCCTCTCTTGCCTCCCTTTTTATTCTTCCTGTAGCATTTGTATCCTGGAACACTAAGCTGCCAGTCCTGCCCATCTCTGAGCCATGTTTCTGTAATTGCTATGATCTCCCAGTTCCATGTTCCTAACCATGCCCTGAGTTCATCTGCCTTCCATGTTAGGCCTCGTGCATTAAAATAAATACAGTTTAATTTATTAGTCCTACCTTGTCCCTGTCTGCCCTGACTGTTTGACTCACTTCTGTTTTCAACTATACCAGTCTCAGATCGATGTCTTTCCTCACTATCTTCCTGGGTCCCACTCCTCCACCTTACTAGTTTAAATCCTCCTGAGCAGTTCTCGCAAATTTTCCTGCCAGTACATTAGTCTCCTTCCAATTTAGGTGCAATCCGTCCTTCTTGTACAGGTCACTTCTACCCATATACCCATCCAAATGCCTTTTAAATGTTGGAATTGTACTAGCCTCCATCCTTTGGCAGCTCATTCCATACACGTACTACCCTCAGAGTGAAAACGTTTCCCCTTAGGTCTCTTTTATATCTTTCCCCTCTCACCCTAAACCTATGCCCTCTAGTTCTGGACTCCCCAACCCCAGGGAAGAGACCTTGACTATTTATCCTATCCATGTCCCTCATGATTTTGTGTAGGATAGACACTGATTTGAACATATCTGGTGGGTTTTGGCTGCGGGACCATCCCCAACCTCCAGCTTGTTTATTCTCTCCACATGAAATAACCTTGTCTTTGACATCGAGTCAATTTCCTTCTTCATCTTCTGGAAAAATGGATGAGGTCCTTTTCTGGTTGTAACTTTATTTCAGCTCTTAGTCTCAGGATGTGGTAGGCTTTATTCAGCTTTTCCTAGTCCTGTAACAGCTCTGGAAATTCAGTTTTCAGGTTGATCATCTTACTGTTCCGGCAGCTATTTTTCCAAAAATCAGGTGTTGTGTCATTACAGGCTCTCCCACTTCAGAAAGAGCAGTCTGGTTTAGAATCACACACAAGCTTTCAGTGGTTTTTCTCTTCATATACTGAACACATGCATTTAATTGACCCATGATCTTGAGTTCTAAATTCCTAGCTCATATAGTTTTATGCACACTTGCTGAAGCAAGTTAAAAATCATGCAACACCAGGTTATAATCCAACAGGTTTATTTGGAAGCACTAGCTTTTGGAGTGCTGCTCCTTCATCAGGTGGTTTTAGATTAGATTAGATTACATTACAGTACAGAAACAGGCCCCTCGGCCCAACAAGTCCACACCGACCCACTACTCACCCATACCCCTACATTTACCCCTTACCTAACACTATGGGCAATTCACCTTTGGACTGTGGGAGGAAACTGGGGCAGACACGGGGAGAACGTGCAAACTCCACACAGTCAGTCGCCTGAGGCGGGAATTGAACCCGGGTCTCTGGCGCTGTGAGGCAGCAATGCTAACCACTGTGCCACTGTGCCGCCCACTAGAGTATAAGAATGTAGAGTATAAGCATGTAGGACACAGAATTTATAGCAAAAGTTTATAGTGCGATGTAACTAAAATTATATATTTGATAAAAAACAGGATTGTTTGTTAAGTCTCTCATCTTTTAGAATGGGCATGTTGGTTTCACTTCTTTCATATGTAAATTCCAGAACTTTCTTAAAGATACATTCTCAAGTTAACTTTAACAATAGGTGTCATGCTGGCCCAGATAATGCATTGAAGGTGTGAGGTGCCTGTGTGAGGCTGTCTGTGCCCCAATGTTCAGACTGATTCTATTTCTAAAAAAGGAGTTACAGACTCATACATGGGCTCAACAAACAATTCAGGTCTTTTTCAATATATCATTTCAGTTACATTACACTGTAAACTTTTGCTATAAATTCTGTGTCCTACGATCACATACTCCACAACCACCTGATGAAGGAGGAGCACTCCGAAAGCTAGTACTTCCAATTAAACCTGTTGGACTATAACGTGGTGTTGTGTGATTTTTAACTTTGTCCACCCCAGTCCAACACCGGCATCTTCAAATCATTGCTGAAGAAAACTTTTTATCAACCATAGTTCAACTGAAACTGCTGCACCGGAGTCTAACTTAAAGCAGGTCTTACTGTATTCTTGATCTTGCGAAGCAAAAGCATTGCCATAGCATTGATATTTTCTAGTTCATGAACCTGGCCATTTTTAAGGGCTTCTCTCTTGACTTTTTGGTACATGCTTTTTGCCGCAACACAGCTTAGAAGTGACCTTCCTCCTTGCAAAATTGGCCTTTTTTTCAGGATAGTTTCCATGCTTGTGGTTTTTTTTAGCTACGCCAAAAGCAACTCACTCAGATAGTTGATGTATGCTCTCCCTGTCTCCCCTGTTTATGTTTAACCATACTTTGCTTTTAAAGTTAACAATTGCCCTGAGTTGCGTGCTTTTGGGATAAGGTTCTTCCTTCACCCAATCACTGATTTCACCTCCTGGCCTCAGCTTGTCTGCTCAGTTGAATTGCCTTGTCCATGTTAATTCATTGCTTGACTGTAAGTAGTCAGACAATGCTTCATCTTAAAACTCTGAAAATAACTCTGTACTTGGTTAATTATTTTAAGCTGCCATACACACAGTTCTCTGCAAATCTGTATTGGGCTCTTGAAGACAGAAACATGGGAATATATTATGGGGAACAAGGAAATGGCAGAAGAATTGAATTGGTACTTCAGATCTGTGTTCATTGGGGAAGACACAAGCAATCTCCCTGAGGTAACAGTGGCTGAAGGACCTGAACTTAAGGAAATCTATATTTCCAGGAATTGGTGTTGGAGAGACTGTTAGGTCTGAAGGTTGATAAGTCCCCGGGGCCTGATGGTCTACATCCCAGGGTACTGAAGGAGGTGGCTCGAGAAATCGTGGATGCGTTGGTGACTATTTTCCAGAGTTCAGTAGATTCAGGATCAGTTCGTGTGGATTGGAGGGTAGTTAATGTTGTACCACCTTTTAAGAAAGGTGGGAGAGAGAAAGCAGGAAATTATAGACCAGTTAGTCTGACCTCAGTGGTGGGAAATATGCTGGAGTCTATTATAAAGGATGAAATTACGACACATCTGGAAAGTAGTAACAGGATATGTCAGAGTCAGCATGGATTTATGAAGGGGAAATCATGCTTGACTAATCTTCTGGAATTTTTTTGAGGATGTAACTCTGAAGATGGACGAGGGAGATCCAACAGATGTAGTGTACCTGGACTTTCAGAAAGCTTTTGATAAAGTCCCACATAGGAGGTTAGTGAGCAAAATTATTGGGGGCAAAGTACTAACTTGGATTGAAAGTTGGTTGGCTGACAGGAAACAAAGTGTAGTGATAAACGACTCCATTTCGGAATGGCGGGCAGTGACCAGTGGGTACCGCAGGGATCAGTGCTGGGACCGCAGCTTTTTACAATATATATCAATGATATAGAAGATGGTATTAGTAATAACATTAGCAAATTTGCTGATGATACTAAGCTGAGTGACAGGGTGAAATGTGAGGAGGATGTTAGGAGATTACAGGGTGACCTGGACAGGTTAGGTAAGTGGTCAGATGCATGGCAGATGCAGTTTAATGTGGATAAATGTATGGTTATCCACTTTGGTGGCAAGAACAGGAAAGCAGATTACTACCTAAATGGAATCAATTCAGGTAAAGGGGCAGTACAAAGAGATCTGGATGTTCTTGTACACCAGTCAATGAAGGTAAGCATGCAGGTACAGCAGGTAGTGAAGAAGGCTAATAGCATGCTGGCCTTCATAACAAGAGGGATTGAGTATAGAAGCAAAGAGGTTCTTCTGCAGCTGTACAGGGTCCTGGTGAGACCACACCTGGAGTATTGTGTGCAGTTCTAGTCTCCAAATTTGAGGAAAGACATTCTGGCTATTGAGGGAGTGCAGCGTAGGTTCACGAGGTCAATTCCTGGAATGGCGGGACTACCTTACGCTGAAAGACTGGAGGACTGGGCCTGTATACCCTTGAGTTTAGAAGACTGAGAGGGGATCTGATTGAGACATATAAGATTATTAAAGGATTGGATACTCTGGAGGCAGGAAACATGTTTCCGTTGATGGGTGAGTGCCGAACCAGAGGACACAGCTTAAAAATACGGGGTAGACCATTTAGGACAGAGATGGGGAGAAACTTCTTCACCCAGAGTGTGGAGGCTGTGTGGAATGCTCTGCCCCAGAGGGCAGTGGAGGCCGAGTCTCTGGATTAATTTAAGAAAGAGTTGGATAGAGCTCTCAAGGATAGTGGAATCAAGGGTTATGGAGATAAGGCAGGAACAGGATACTGATTAAGGATGATCAGCCATGATCATATTGAATGGTGGTGCAGGCTCGAAGGGCAGAATGGCCTACTCCTGCACCTATTGTCTATTGTCTATTGTATAGATCATTGAAAGAAGCATCAATATTCTAGCTTTACCACGAGTGTACTTATTAATTTAGCTTGCTCAACAGTGGGTGATTCTGTTGACTAAAGCAGGTGTCAAGTCTTTCTTTACTTTCTCATATATAGATTCTTCTTTGCCAGTCTCTTATCTGAATAGGATATTGTTTCCATAGCTGTCCATTGTATCCACCATTGTACTGACCTGTTCACCACTCAGCAAGATTGGAAGCAATACGATGCATTGTAAAACTTTCGCCTCAAACTGGCCAAGATTCTGCTTGATTGGTCCCTGTGATCTGTACGAAGCTTTGTGGTTATGGCACAGAATTTCCCATTTAGTTATTTCACTCAATGTCACCATATAATATTCTGGTATTGTTGTTCGTTTCAAGAATATTAGCTGAGTCTGCTGAAAGAAACATTTTACTGTGACTTTGTCTTGCCAGTGAGACTGCAAAAGAAAGCCAGATTGTGTAAGACCATAAAACACAGGAGCAGAAATAGTCCATTCAGCCCAATAAATCTGCTCCACCATTCAATGAGCACATGGCTGATCTGATAATCCTCAACTCCAGAGCTGTCCAGTTCCTCTGTAAAACAAGTTAGACAACTCCAATCAAAATGCTATGAATGAATTTGCCCAGGTGACCCACACAATGCTGAAACGGTCCAATCACTATGAACACAAGCCTGTACCAATATAAACAGTCTCAACTTTATTAGAAAACAAGTTACAACAACCTTTAATATTAAACATTACCATCACTTATACGATTTGGTCCCTTAAGCTTACAGTACTGCCTGAGTCTCTGGGAGTCACTCTTTCTCCCTCTGTCTCTGTGGGAGTGTGATGCTGCTTTCCCACTTCCTGTCTCTCTCCAGTCAGTCAGCTAGCCACTGTCTTTGGCCATGCTGGTCTCCTCAGAAAGTCCAAAAGGGTCCAAAAGAGATTGGTCTGCAGATGAACCCCGCTTTTGTACCTTTTTGATTGATTTTCTGGAACTTTCTATAGGTCTGATCAATCAGGGAAACACACTTAATAGTTTGAAACATTGTCAATCATTTGGATGGCTTGCTATGTTTGTTTGTTTGTGTAGCAGGGCCTGACGTCTTTCTGCCTCGGTCCTCCTTTGTTTGGTAGATAAATCTTTGGGGATATTTTTGTCCAGGATAACTGTTGCCTTTTACATTATGCTAATTTAATTGTTGTTTATACTGTGTCTGGTATGTGGGCTGTATACCTTCAGAGTTTTACTTGGCCAATGTAACCAATATCCCTTCCTTTTTGGCCAAGTTAGCAATCTGTCTATGTTTTAGTAGCTACACCAGTTTCTTACCTTTTTCCCATGATCCTGATTCACCTGCTGATTGAAAATCAGTCTGTATTAGGTTTGAACATACTTAAATGACCTAACTTCCATAGTCCTGTGCAGTAAAGAAATTCACAGATTCACCACCCTCTGAAAGAAGAAATTCCTCCTCATCTCTGTCTTAAATCTATAATCCTTATTCTGAGATTATGCCCTCTGGTCCTCGACTCTACTATAAGAGATTAACAATCTTTCCATATTTACCATGTCAAGTTTTGTAAAACATTCATTTTCATTCTACTAAACTTCGATGAGGATGGACCCAACCAACTCAACCTCACCTCATAAGACATTTGTGTGACGTGCATCACTTCCTGTGATGATGCATATTGTGTTTCATTAGCATATCACACAGTCAGACCTAAGCCATTATACTACCCTGATAACAGGGACACTGTCTTTGTGTGGGACTTTACCACCTCAAGAAGATTGGCCTACAGAGTCTGCAGGGGCCAGGATACTGTACAAGAATCAAACATTCACTTATGTCATAATTCACAGCTGACTATAGGCAGAGGGAATGGAGAACCAGAGCCCAATTCAGAAAATTATTGTTTAAACTCCAGCCAATACTGAGCCAAATGATCTTATCTGAGGCAGCCTGAGGGTGTTTATAGCACCAGTTCCTCTATGACACAGAGGCAAACTCAACGAGGTTTTGCATTTCTGCTTACTATGCAGCAGTAGTTACTCGATAGCGCATGTGGAAAATTGCTGGGTTGGTGTGGGATCAGATCCTCATATTCAAGCAGCAGTTGATACTACCTCGACACACATGAAGAATAGCGACAGGTATCAGTGATAACAAGGAGCCGACATCGCCAAGAGAGGAGGGCAAAAGATTGAAGAAAACATAAAGAAAGTAGACAAGCTTTTTCCATTTAGTAAAACAAATATAATGAGCTGCTTTAATAAGTTTAAATAGGACAGGAAAGGTAAGATAATAAATGCTGCAAAAATAAAGTAAATTCTCTTTCTGGATCTACATATTAAAAAGCAAATTATTCTAAAGAATAAATTGCTTAAAATATGCTACAGCAAAACCAAGGAAGCTGTTTTATATCCATTACTTTTTACTCACATTTAACCTCATATTTAACTCACTTTGTTTCTCATTAGAATTGCTTGTTTATTAGTTAAATCAGCAGGCAGATTCTGCATGAATGCACAGATAAGCAAAAGGATATTCCGTACTGTCTGAGGGACGGTCTCATTTAAACTGGACCAGAACAGAAAAACAAAAAGTTAGCAATTTTAGATGCTTAGCTAAACTGTCCTGTTTTATATAGAGAATTTTTTATAAAAGCAACAGTTCATCCTTAGTCATAGTTTGCAACAGAATAAAGTTAGCACAGACATTTAACTCCTTTTAAAAATTACTTGTTGGAACAGCTAGAATTTAGGGTTAGCTGTCAAAGTCTGGATGTTGGGCCCACTGCCCTATTGGAGAGACAGGCGTAAGCAAACAGGCAGCATTCTGAAAGCATTTTCACATTAGCCAGCTTTGAAGGTTAAAAAGCATTCTGTCGAGTGAACTGTAGGAGGCACAGCAAACAATACCACGACAACACAGAATCGTCCATTAGTTGTAGCCTACAAAACCCTGCCACTTTTATTTTAGTGAAGAACAATAAAAGTGTCAGCAGAAAGGTGGGGCTCAGTTTCTACTTTCTTGCTTGTAGGAAGAAATAAAGCAGCTAATTGAAATTCTTGAGAACTATGTTGCAGGCAGATGGTACAACCGCATACATGTATGTCCTTGAGAAACACTGCCATCAATTGTAGAAACTAATTAAACGGTAATCAAAAACGAAATGCAGACAACATATGGGGCCTTTCCTGAATCACTAAATTTTACATAACAAGTCCTTTCTCACCCTCCCATTTTCTCTCTTCCCTCCCACTCCATCCCCTGATCATAAAAAGGCAGCATTCTCTTCTGGCCTTCAGACCAATTAAGAAAAGCGTGGGGAACTTCAGTATTATGCAAAACTTGCGAAAGCAACAAAGTTTGCAATGACATGGAGGTTCAGCACTTCATTAAAGATGCATGAAAAAATGAGGTGGGAAGAACTGCTCTCCACCACTCATTATTAATGCCTTCATCCAGCTCGTCAACCCGTGATTAGACTCTCCTTCCCACCTGTCTAGGATATAGAAACTAAGAGTTGCATTCTATCAACTGAGGCAAAATAGTGTTACAAACAGATCTGGGGTAAGCTTCTCCAATGTGTTACTATGCTAGACAGGATTCCCCAAATCTCTAAGATTCTGGGTGAGGATGGATGAACTGGTTCTTCTTCATTCATCTGTCTCCTTCCATGCTCTCAACAAGGTTAGTTTAGAAAGGAGCCCTTCTTTTTGGGATACCTTTCTTCCAGACCAAATTAGTTTTATCTTTTTAAAGGAATCAATTTAACCAGGCTCTTTTGAGTTAACGATGGAGTGAGTTTATTAATTACTAATTGTGAGAAGAAATAATAACGCAATATAGATTAGGAATAAGAAGTAAGTCCAACGTAACTTAAAAATGAGAAAAAACATTATAATATTTCTCCAAGTTGTTTGTGAAGAGTGGATAGGACAATGTGGTGGCCATTACATAGGATGGTATGGGTAATTTTGATGGTAGTTGTACAGTGAATTTCGAGATTCTTGGTTTTTTTTTGCAGGCTGTCTAAAATGATTTGGTCCTGATTCCTTTTGAGGGTGGCTGGCTGGCTGTACTCAGGGTGAGAGTGTGTCTTTTGTGTTTAATTGTTTTTCTCAATCTGTGACCTTCACAGCACACTAGCCCATTCTCGAGTATATCAGGCCACCAACATACCAACAGATGTATTTGGTGTTTAACCCTCTTTTTGTACTATCCCTGTAAAGGCAAAACACAATCATATCTGCTGGAGAGGGCTTCCAGCTGGGGGGGGGGGGGGGGAGGTAAGCTAAGCAACTTCTTATTATCACTTCAATTCTGTTTGAAGTTTCCTTCACGCATCTATAGGTGTGACCTTCCATGGGTCCACACCGGACTCTGCCAGACAGTTACCTGGCTGTTGCAATCCTTACTTTATAAAGAAATGTTCAAATTAAAAGTTCAACGTGTCCAGAAATACTTTGGGATTCTGATCTATCATCATGACAGTCGTGGCAATTATTATGCAGTGTGAATGTAGACTTGAGGTAAAAACATAATTTATCCATCCCCTCCATTTCCTGATTTGTTTTCATTGTGTTGAGTTCGATTTTCAAACATTTTGAATTTCACAAAGTATCTTCCTAAGTTATTGTCTTTCCTTTATGCTTCCTAAGTACACTTGATCTCAGCTTTCATAGCTCTGCTGAAGACATCCAGCTCTGTTCTCTTTGCTACAACCACAGCTCCATTCTGCTTGTTTGACATTAACTTCCTCCAGTCTAACATTGGCAAGGTCCCATATGGTTAGTTCCCACGTTAGTCCCTTTCCTCCTTGGCTGAAGGTGAGACAAATGGTATGCACAATTATTTTTCTGTGTGACTCAGAGATGAACTTTAAGACTTTATCTAAAGGATAATCAGGATTGCTTAAATGCAATTCCACCTCTGCTCTTACTTCATTCCAGCCACTATACTCCCATTCACCTTTCATCACCTCCAAGCTTGACTTGTTCAGTACTCTGTTTGATGACTTCTCAACCTCCTACAGAAATACAATCCATTCAAAACCCTGGCACCTTATCTAATCCCACACTATCACTTCATTTTCTATCCAGAATCCCTTATTAGATTCAAGAGCCCACTCCTCATTTACTATCAGTCAAACATAGCTACCTCTAACTATAGTCCTATATGCAAGTGTATGCCCTCTACTTTTCTAGCAACAGATTTCAATGTATATGAGATCCCTGTCCCTAAACCCCTGCATCACCCTTCCTGTCTGCTCACTCTCTGAACTCATGCTTGTACTTGCTCACTCACCTCTTCTTTAGGTAACACCTCAACGTCTGCTTCATCCAAGTGTCAATTTTGATCTTGCGAATTGTTGCTGCAATAGAACTGGCAGCTCACCAATATTTTGCCTAATTCATGATTCTTCATGTGCATCCTAGACAAGACCAAAAACTATGACTGCAAGTATTTAAATTTATATAACACCTTTAGTGGAACCGTATGTTCCAAACATGAATACCATGTCTGTAACTGTATTCAGTGTGTGATGGTGAGGTGTAGGAGACAGGTCTGTAACGGTGTTCAGCGTGTGAGAGTGAGGTGTGGGAGACAGGTCTGTAATGGTGTGCAGTGTGTGAGGGTGAGGTGTGGGAGACAGGTCTGTAACTGTATTCAGTGTGTGATGGTGAGGTGTGGGAGACAGGTCTGTAACTGTGTGCAGTGTGTGAGGGGTGAGGTGTGGGAGACAGGTCTGTAACTGTGTGCAGTGTGTGAGGGTGAGGTGTGGGAGACAGGTCTGTAACTGTGTGCAGTGTGTGAGGGTGAGGTGTGGGAGACAGGTCTGTAACTGTATTCAGTGTGTGATGGTGAGGTGTGGGAGACAGGTCTGTAACTGTGTGCAGTGTGTGAGGGTGAGGTGTGGGAGACAGGTCTGTAACTGTGTGCAGTGTGTGAGGGTGAGGTGTGGGAGACAGGTCTGTAACTGTGTGCAGTGTGTGAGGGGTGAGGTGTGGGAGACAGGTCTGTAACTGTGTGCAGTGTGTGAGGGTGAGGTGTGGGAGACAGGTCTGTAACTGTGTGCAGTGTGTGAGGGTGAGGTGTGGGAGACAGGTCTGTAACTGTGTGCAGTGTGTGAGGGTGAGGTGTGGGAGACAGGTCTGTAACTGTGTGCAGTGTGTGAGGGTGAGGTGTGGAAGACAGGCCTGTAACTGTGTGCAGTGTGTGAGAGGTGAGGTGTGGGAGACAGGTTTGTAACTGTGTGCAGTGTGTGAGAGGTGAGGTGTGGGAGACAGGTCTGTAACTGTGTGCAGTGTGTGAGAGGTGAGGTGTGGGAGACAGGTCTGTAACTGTTCAGTGTGTGATGGTCAGATTTGGTGATTCGGCCTGTAGCTTTTGTCAGTGTGTGATTGTGAGATGAGGTACAGGAATTTTGATTTGTTGCCTGATTGTCAGTGTGAGCAGTGGTGGGGTGTGACTATCTGAGGAAAGCTGAGGTGCAGCTGCAGTTCATTAGAAAATTTCATTTAAACATGCATTCATTGAGTCGTGCACTGGTATGTACTTCTTACTATACCTTGTCCATCTCGATGAGCCTTGACTCCTGACATTAACCTCACCAGATCTCTTTGCTGCCTGTTTCCTGATGATACAGGCTCTGTTTCACTGCCTGTGCAATGTCTGAAAACCTCAGAGTCCACTTTCTGCCCATTATTGCCATTTGTCAATCTTTCTCAGGTCAGATTATCTTCCACGATGACTCCCAGCACCTGCTCCGGCTACAATGCATCTCTCCTTTAAAAGCTTCAGGCAGCTTTCATTTGGTGCCAACTATTCATGATATTGGCCCCTTGCTGATGTGTCCAGTCAATGAACAACACAGTTAGTGCTGGCTGGACACAAAGATAATTGAAATGATTCAGCAGCACAGAGTTGGAGTGCTGCCTACTCTGTGCTCAACAGGCATGGTTTAATCATGCATAGTAATCACTGTGCATGTTTTTGGGAGTTATCTAATTTAGCCCCTCTTGTGTGTCTGATTGAAGAAGAATGAGTTGAATTCAATGCCACGTAAACCATGAAATACCTTGTTTGAAATGGCGACTGTTTTCATTCGACACAATTGATTTTACGTAACTAAAATCAGACACTGAACAAAGTAGGTCAGAAATTAGCTCATGTAAATGATTAAGCTCCTGAGAATACTGAAAGTCCCTGACCTCAAATGTGAACGTTGAGAGATGCTAGATTTGTGTGACACATACCTATATTCTATTAAGCTTTGCTGTCGAGAGTGCAATCAGCACAGTGGCACCTTGGGGTGAAAGCTGTAATGCAGAATTAGAATTAAACCAACCACGTCTATGCTGTTCTTGGGTTTGAGGTTGGTAGATACCTGGAACTGCTGATACATCAGATGCAGTTGTTGGATTAGACTCACTTGTGACAGTCACAACCGAGCACTGGAGAGAGGTAGAAGGTGAAAGGAAGATGGAAGTTTTTATAGCATACGGTAATAGTGCCAGACAAGTTACAGTGACTTTTGGTTGCTATGCTAAAGGGATCATAACTGATTATTGCTATACTCAGTGTTACCTCCCACTGGTTGGTCATCTTCCTGGCTGTGTTACTGCATGGCCAATTGTCTTCAATTGTCCTGATCTCACAGTCCTCCCACTGTTTGCCTAAAACACTAATCTCTGTACAGAGCTTTCTCATGCCAAATTGAAAAACAATCTCTTCATTAACCGATTGAGTGGAGTTAGCACAGTGCTGAAAGAGGTCAATTGGTCAATGCCAGGATGCATGGTTCTTAACCATTAGTCGAACAATGTTTTCCCATATCGCCATATTTATAAATACAAACAGAAAATGTTCAAATAATTTTAATGATTGCAATGTTTAAAGTCCCTGTGGTGATTCTCCTGGGTAGCTGCCTGTAGTGTCCTGCAATTAGCTTTAATTTCTGGAGAGTCCAGGGTAATCCTGGCAGATTAACAATCCTAGTTATACCTATAATGAATGAATAGACTATTGACTGGTGATTGCAATTTGTGAAGGTTAATTTGTTTCTTAAAAAGACAATTCCTAAGATCTCTGGAATTCAAACATTTGCTTTGGTTTGTATTTGTCTATTAATTCGCCAAATCTTATCCTTGTAGGTGAGGTATTACGGCTATTATCTGTCTCACTTACAGCCACAGTGATACACAGATGGACAAACAGATGGACAGGGCCATTGGAGTAAAACCTGACAAGGTTGCCTCACCCACTCAGCAAGGTGAGACTGGAGCACCGTCGACGAAGTTTCAACCAACTGAAGCTATGTGGACATTCTCCCTTCTGAAGGGAATCAATGTAATGTAATTTTTTTTTAAAGTTAGTGCTTGAAAATTATGAGATTCATAACTTAAAACATTTAAATATTTGATATAAAAAAAGCTCTCTGGTAAGGCACATTTTCCGTAGAATTTCTCTGTGCGAATGCACTGTTTTTTTCTATCAAACTTTCATATGTAACACTTGAAGCTGTGCAATGCAGTGAGACATCTCCACTTGTCAGTAGTTAGATTCCCACTAAAATATTCTTTAAGGATATGCTATTTAATAATTGAAAGGGTCCTGTAGGAATTTCAGAGGACTTCTTTTTGTCTTATGAGATTTAATAGGACCCTGTCAGATTTGCAAATTCTATGGAGATTTTAGTAATGGGCTGCACTGTACTGGCTGGAAGGAAATGAAGGTAGGATATGCAAGAGAACTCAATGTCTGAGAGCAATTTTGTGGGTTAATTGAACTCTAGTATCCAATCAATGAAAGCAAATGAAGACATTCCACATAAACAGGCTAACAGCTAAATTACAAATTTAGTGTCAAATATATATGCCTATAAGAAATAAAAACCATCCCTTACCCATAATCTAAAGGAACACTTGATTTTCTGGGGGAGGGGTGGGGTAAGGTAAGCACTTGTGGGAACTGCTTAGAGCAGTGTAGTTTTTATAGGATGACCTCACGATTTTAAATTGTTATTGAAATGATTGCTGTGCATTCACACCTGCCACTTTTTGAATACTGCCAAGCAGACTTTGTTTTGTTTTTTTTTCACCTTTCAGGGATTTTTGGCTTGCAAGTTGGAAATTCTTGACAACTCATTTTCCACTCTTCTTAATTGGCCCCTTTAGAATTGCTTTTGGGTCACACCGCCCTTCCTGCTGGCCAACAAACAAGCTTTGCAGGGTTCGTGATAATGTGACAGATTATTCTTTTTTTAAAAAAAACACAATACTAATGAATGCATTGAGAGTTGTCAATAAACGAGTTTCTCCATTAAGAACATTTTTCAAAAATCAAATGATTACATAGGCCAATGATTGCTTGAACGCTTGCTTTTATGTAGCTATTTCTATTTTTTAAAATTTGACTGTATTTATTTAAGCGTTTTGTGCTGATGACATAATCCAGAGCAATGTCTTGGAGTATTTACTGAATCTGACAGTGTGCTGGAGCTCAATTAACATCAGTTGATACCATCATTAACCCAGAGTGTACGGCCTCAGCTGTCTATGCATTCATTCAGTTCCATCATACTGGAGGGCTTATTATCTCCTCTGAGGTGTATCTCTGATGATATTCTCAATATGCACTGTGCACGCAAAATCCTTTTAAAAGGTGTAGAAATAAAGAATGTCAGAATTTATCTGAATTCACTTTAACTGCTTTATTTTGTTAAATAAAAACAGTGGTCTTGCCAGTAAAATCTCATTTGTGGACGGGATTAAATCCCACCAATATTCTGAGCGAATATTCATGGTTAGTTTTGTTACCCAAGTTTATTTTGATTAGTGTCTTCCATCTTTTGGTTCTTCTTTACACTATGCATTGCTTTGTGGCTGAGAGAGTGAGCAAGTGGTCTAACCATCAGGAATCCATCCATTTGACTCTATAACTGGCCAGCAAGGAGGTCTATCTGCATGTGTGATGGAAAAACTCAGGGGTCTCCCATCCTAATGCTAATTTCCTGCTTGTGGGGAATTTATCTTACCTCCTGTTCTCTGTCTACCACTTGCTATGTAAAGATTCCTGGGAATGACCCCAATTCCTACCATTTATTAGACAATGATGCACCACCCTGGGTGCAAAATGAAAGTTTCTTTTAAATGCAGTTCTTCTCTTTTGTAGAGAATGTAAATGAAGTGGAATCCTGCAGTAGAGTGGACAGTAGAGTTGAACTGAACCTTGCTAGGTCTGACTGCATCATTACTGACACTTTAAGAATCAGTACTTGGAAATGGGAACAATTGGTATCTTTCAGGAATATGCTGCTCTTGGGGTTTCATTTGAATGGATTCTATTTTATTTACAGATTTTTACTTTCTTGCACGTGACATCATAATTGGCAGCTCATTTAACTCAGAATGAACCCTAGTGTTTCCAAAAATCAAAAGGACATAATTTACAGCATGTTCTTAGTAGTTCTGCGTGTTTGTTATGATTATAAAGTACAGCCAAAATTTGGTGAAATCCCTTTGTTTTATGTCACAAATGTAAAAAGAAAGCAGATTGCTCTCCACTTAAAAGAGTCATAGAAATAAACTTGTGAAGTGACAAATTGTTTTTTTTCACTCATACTACTTTAATCTTTCTGAACAATCATTAAGCTTGCCATGAAAATACTGAGCACCTTGTCATCCTTTTACAATGCTGTACCTAGACATTGTACTAACAGTGTATATATGCTGCTATGAAATGTATTCTGTTTCAGCGAGTCACCATGGATTCAGAAACATGTATTTTGTATTCCTTACAATAAAGTTTTTTTCTTTGCTGTATTAAAGTTAAGGTGTGCAGTGATGTTTGTTTGAAAGTTGTTATGGTGTAGCAGCTGAAAGGAGGAAGTAACTGATAAGATTGCACATTACATAACAACCTGACTGTCTTTGATATTTAGACTCTATCCCAGGATAATCTGGCCACTTAGTGTGTCATAGAGTCATAGAGATGTACAGCATGGAAACAGACCCTTCGGTCCAACCCGTCCATGCCGACCAGATATCCCAACCCAATCTAGTCCCACCTGCCAGCACCCGGCCCATATCCCTCAAAACCCTTCCTATTCATATACACATCCAAATGCCTCTTAAATGTTGCAATTGTACCAGCCTCCACCACTTCCTCTGGCAGGTCATTCCATACACGTACCACCCTCAGCATGAAAAAGTTGCCCCTTAGGTCTCTTTTATATCTCTGCCCTCTCACCCTAAACCTATGCCCTCTAGTTCTGGATTCCACCACCCCAGGGAAAAGTCCTTGTTTATTTATCCTATCCATGCCCCTCATGATTTTATAAATCACAATAAGGTCAGCCCTTAGCCTCCGATGCACCAGAGAAAAACAGCCCCAGCCTATTCAACCTCTCCCTATAGCTCAAATCCTCCAACATCCTTGTAAATCTTTTCTGAACCCTTTCAAGTTTCACAACATCTTTCCGATAGGAAGGAGACCAGAATTGCACACAATATTCCAACAGTGGCCTAACCAATGTCCTGTACAGCTGCAACATGACCTCCCAACTCCTGTACTCAATACTCAGACCAACCATGGAAAGCATACCAAACGCCTTCTTCACTATCTTATCTACCTGCAACTCCACTTTCAAGGAGCTATGAACCTGCACTCCAAGGTCTCTTTGTTCAGCAACACTCCCATTAAGTTACTCCCTTACCATTAAGTGTATAAGTCCTGCTAAGATTTGCTTTCCCAAAATGCAGCACCTCGCATTTATCTGAATTAAACACCATCTGCCATTTCTCAGCCCACTGGCCCATCTGGTCCAGATCCTGTTGTAATCTGAGGTAACCCTCTTCGCTGTCCACTACACCTCCAATTTTGGTGTCATCTGTAAACTTACTAACTATACCTCTTATGCTCGCATCTAAATCATTTATGTAAATGACAAAAAGTAGAGGATCCAGCACCGATCCTTGTAGCACTCCACTGGTCACAGGCTTCCAGTTTGAAAAACAACCCTCCATCACCACCCTCTGTCATTCTACTGGAGAATAGCGCCAAATTATAGCCTTGGTAGGCAGTGATGAGTTTTCATTCCTGTATTTGATTTGTATATGTTGTGAAGTTAAACTGATTTAATATAGTAAAAAGGTAATGTTGCCATATTCCTGCTGTCTCATTAGAGAATGACAACTGGTGGTGATTCAAACTGAGGGTCACCACACATTGAACAAGGGGAGAGATTGAGAAAGAATCCTTGGTAATCACAACAGATGCAGGAATGGAACCCACACAGTTGGCATCAGTCGGCATTGTAAGCAAGTTGTCCAGTCAACTGAGGTAACCAACTCCTCCCTAGTACTGGACAAACAGAAAAACATGCCAAAGGAATGTGTCACAATATCTGTCCTTTTGGTAATGTTTGTTCAGGCTAATAATGGGGAAACGACTGATCTTATCTCAGCATCTACAAAGTGACAGCATGTGTCTCCAGAGGAGAGTGTGGAAATTGCTGCCTCCTTCAGGCACTTGTGAAATTCACCTCCTTAGATTACTCCTGGTGCCTTGAGGTTTTGTTTTGTACATTTATGGATGTGGGCATCGCTGGCTGGGCCAGCATTTATTGCCCATCTCTAGTTGCTCTTGAGAAAGTAGTGGTGAATTGCCTTCTTGATCCACTGCTTTCATGTGCTGTAGATAGACCCACAATGCCCTAGGGAGGGAATTCCAGGATTTTTGCCCAATAACAATGAAGGAATAGTCATCCACTTCCAAGTCAGGATGGTGTGTGGCTTGGAGGAGAACTAAGAAGTGGTGCTGTTCTTACCTACTTGCTGAGTAGATGGTAATGGTTGTAGGTTTGAAAGATGGGAAGATACAACATCATATATTTCATTGTGGAGCCATAGGCAAGGCCTGCAATTCACTCTAGTTCTTGAAAGTAAAATGGCCATTTACTGAAATGGGACCCTCAGAGTCAAACCATCTCCACAAATGATCATGAAAGCTACTCGTGCTTGCATTTATAAAGTTACTTAAATGTCGGAAACTTTTTCAGTTAAGAGCAATTAATTCTGAGCCAAGGATTTGGCTTTTGACAGGTGAGGTATCGGCTAAGGAGAAGGAAGCCATCAATGATGAAAGCATAGGGTTTGTGATGGGGCTTTCGTGACCTCAAACTATCCCAGTACAGTTCTCAGTCGATCAATTACTTTTAAAGTGGAGTCACTGTTATAATATCGTGGAACAGAGCCGTATGCACACAATGAAAGTCCACATCATAAAATTACAATAAATAACCAGGTAACCTCCTTTAGTGATATTGGCTGAAAGACCACTTGTGGCTAGAAACCTCCTTATTTTTTGGCATTTTGGGATATTAATACCCATTAAGAAGAAAAGACAGAGACATTTGGTTTAGCATCTCACTCTGAACAACTGCAGCTAGGAAAATTCAGGGCCTCCTCCGTAATTACTAGATTGAGTGCTCAAATCACTACTACATGCTTGAATATGTGATCCTAAGGTGACAGTGCTACCCCTCGACATTGAAACTTCAGATTCATTCCCTGGTTTATGCCAAGTTAACTGAGATTTATTGGATCATTACAGTGGACCTTAGTGACCTTGAACAAAGAATCCAGCACCCTCATATTCTTCATTGCTCTTCAGTGGAAAAGTTGAAAAGTGAAGCTGTCACTTAGACAATGGTGGAATTCAACTGTTATGGCTCACCATGAATAATCTAAAATCAGCACCTACTGTATGTGAGAGTGGGTGAACCACCAGAAAGCATATCCATGAGAGTTTGGAGAAAATTGGAATAATTTAGTTTTATGTTCTATCCAAAAGCCTACAGGTCTGTTTGGAGTGAGATTTTCCAGATATATCAGCTTCTTTGTTCAATATTCCCAGTCCAATGGAACTACAAGTGGAAGTAAAGGCTTCTCAATATACAAACAATAAAACATGCAGAGAATCTCTTCTAAGGCATCAAAGTGTTCCACACAATGTACAAGCTTGTGTGGTATGGAATTTGCAAAGCTATTCTCCAAGTAACTTATTTTCTTTAGTGCTGTGATCATATGCATTTTAAACATAACACAAAAACTTCAACACAAATACTGAAATACTGAGCATAATGGTCAGGATATCCATGGTAATAATGTTGAATGTTTTCCTAACATGGAAGTAGTGTCTTGAACAACTGCATTTTCTGTGTTGAGATTAAACCTCATGAAAAATACCACAACTCTGCATTGTACATAGCTATTGACTGAACGTTCACATTATTAGTTTCAGTGGTGAAGACTTATCCACATTATTTATAAGAAATAAAAAAAACATATATGCTAATGAAAACCAAAAGAACTGCAGATGCTGGAAATTGTTTGGGAAGCTTAGCAGGTCTGGCAGCATCTGCGGAGAGATATCAGAGTTAACGTTTCGGGTCCAGTGACTGTCAGAACTCAGAATTGTTCCGAGGAAGGGCCACTGGACCCGAAAAGTTAACCCTGATTTCTCTTCACAGATGCTGCCATACATCCTGATGAAGCAGGTGTTCTTGAAGCCATAGGAGCAGCTACTGAAGTCCCCTCTGTTTTTGTTATTCCCATACATTTCCTTTTCAGCTCTGTGTGTGTTTGTACCTCTGTTTCATGTGCTGCACGGAGGCATTTCAATATCCCAGCTGATTGAGTTCCAGGCATGCAAAACAACATTCCAACATCATCCAGCTCTCTGCTGGCCATGAATGACATTCAGCAGACGTATTTGTATATAATGTATTTTTAATCTCTCATACTCCACATAACAAGATTATAGGAAGAGACACAATTTTTGTTGAAGAAATTGTTTTGTGTAATTTTACTCAAAAATAAGCAGCACCTGCACTGCACTTAAGGGAAAAAAGAATATTTTCTATCTTTGGGGAATGTAATGGAGAATAATACAAACACACACGGAGAACTGCTCAGTTGCACTGATACCTGGTTGGGTCACAAACTTCTTGTTGTAACAGCATGATGATGATGTGGCAAGGTTCCCTACTTCATTACAGTTCCTCGGGAAATAGTCTATCCCAAATTTGTCAAACTTCCAGGTGAGGAGGAATGGTCACATCCAAGGTCACTTCTTTATTCTAATCAGTCCCCTTGGTTGGTTGTAACTAGGCAGATGCCTTTCTCCTAAAGCAAATTATGTTTTACAAAGAGCCAATTTAAACAGGCTTTCTTGAGTTAGCAGAAAAATTATTTTATGAGTTACTAAATGCAAGAGGGATTAACAACACAACATACGTACAGACAGATTAAAATGGAGAGGTGAGTCCAAAAGATAAAAGTTTAGAAAAGAATGATGGATTTGTCTCTGGCTTCTGTGAAGCAATGACAATGAGCCATTACACTGGCTGTTACCAGTAGCACTAATGTTGATAGGTAAGCAGTCAATTTCAAGATACTTGATTTTACAGATTCGGTGAAATTCTTGTATCCTGCTTCCTATCATTGTTGGTTAACTTGCACCATTCAAAGATTAGAGTGGTGCTGGAAAAGCACAGCAGGTCAGGCAGCATCCGAGGAGCAGGAAAATCGACGTTTCTGGCAAAAGCCCTTTATCAGGACTCTTGATGGCATCTTGACTCTGATCTCCAGTATCTGCACTCATCACTTTCACCTTGCACCATTCAAAGCACGAGACTGCCCTTTCTCTTTACCTTTAATGCAGGGTATTCAATGACTGTCCTCAAGCTGTGACCTTCACAGCACACTAGACAATGCAGTAGCACATCGGTCTGCTAACAAATCCAGAACATGCATCGATTTGATATATACCAATTTTGTATATTCCTGGAAAGGTAAAATATAACTCTTGCCCATTCAATGCCTCTCCTCTGGGGATCGGAGTTTTCTGAAGTTTCCTTTTTCCTCGATCAGCCTGCCTTCCTCCCTCTCTCTGTCTCAGGGTTTGTTTCTGAGCAGACACACACTTGTGTGTAAGGGACCTGCAGCATTACTGAAGCCTCCCCCACCCCAATCAGTTCAATGGGATTCACAGCAATTACTTGCTAAGTTGTCTCCACGTTCAGGAGACTGGCAGCAGCACACGGCGTGCACGTCCCTGATCTCCAATCGTGCCCACCCCCTTCCCCCCCCCCCCCCCCCCCCACCTGTCTGCACACCATCCCAACCCCAGGCCATCACCTCCTCGCCCTCTGTCTGCTCACCCCACCCCACCCCCGGTCTGGCCCCTCCACTCCAAGCTCAGGCCACCATCCCACCTCACCCTCCATCTGCCCCCACTCTCATCCCACCCTCTGACCATCACCCCACCCACCCGCCCATCCATACCTCCCAATCATGTTCAACACTGGCCACGTCAGCCTCCACCCACTGTCTGCTTCCCCCTCCCCTGTCCATGTCCCAAGCCCCTGGCACAGCAGAGCCACCCCGCCCCTTCGCCTGCCATGTGCCCCCACCCTATCAGCCCCCATGAGACCCCCGTCCCTCTCAAACACATTCAATCCCGCCCACATCCCGTCCGCCCCCAACCCTGCTCCCACCATAGCCCCTTCGTCTGCCCCCAATCGTGTCATTAAGTGATCTTGCACATTGCCCTTCAAAAACCCATTCTTTCTTAGCACCCTAAGAGTTGCATCATTCACGGGTTCAGAGAGGGAATCTTTCAGCAGTCAGTGTATGGCATAATTTTGAAGTTATGTTATCGGCCAGTCTTACTGCTCTCTTTGTTAAGAGAAAACAGGTTCTTTTCAAAAGCTCCATATGTCTGCAAGTAATTCTGTGTTCTGTTTAATTGTCATGACAGCACAAAAAAACTCAAGGGAATATAATCAGAGAGAACAGTGCACTTTTACAAGTTATTTAAAGAAAATGTGATAATATCATGACCATGACTCATTACCCCAGATCACCTTGGACCTGTTGAACTTTTCATTCCAACACATATTTTTTAAAATGTCAACTGCTACAACCAAACCAATGACTGTGGATGTAATTTCCGTGGTGTCTGCAGAGAGAAAGAGACCATGTAATGTCACGCCTGATGAAGTATTGGGATTTTTTCTTGCATTTAGTGATTAATCATTTAACTTTTTTTTAATTCAAGACAGCTTGTTTGAAATTGATTATTTTGAAACATGCGTTCATGTAGTTTAGGAGAAAGGTACCCATGAGAATTAATCCTTTTCAAATAAAAAATGTTGCAACCAATTGTTGAGGGGGCAAGGGAAAATAAAGAAAAAGGAACCAGTTCATACCTTCTCACCAGAGGCTTTACAATTTGAGTTATTCCCCCAGAACTGTAACTCACGTGGAATCTGGTCATAATATTAATAATTCTTGTGGTTGTCTTTGTTTACAAGCAGTATATAGTAGGCCTGATGGACATTTCTTCAGACTTGAAAAGCTGCCGAGGTGAGTTCATGCATCAAAATTTACAAGATTATCTCAACATAACAGACTTTGGATGATCATGAAGTCAGCTTCTTGTAGTTTCTTTACTGTGGATCAGTCAACAATTTTAGTGGGCCTGAAATGGCACAAGCTTCAAAATCTTACAATGTTACAGCCTTCATATTTTACTTGTTGCCAATGTTGCTGCCATTTTCTGTGCCCCTCTTTTGTACAGGCAAAAGAGAAATGGCTAGAGATGACTGTTTTACCAAATGATTCCTTACACCTGTGTTTTCTTTACCAAATATGATGCTGTTCTTAGTCTGACATGTCACTTCACACTTTGTTGTTTCTGAGTTATTGTCCCATTGATAAATACATCCACTTTGGTGCTTTAAAATGACATCAGAATTTCAAGGAAACCAATCCAATTCAAGAAACCTTAATTTGGTTTTTCAGGATATATGTAATTAACACCTTGAAGTGAAATGCAGGTTTATTGTCTTTAGGACATTTACAGGCAGTGAGTCTGCACCTGCCTTACTTAGTTCATCGAAACCACAGATCATCTGACCTCTGGCAGCCATCTTGTCAGAGCTAGAAAAGAGAAAAGAATTCCACATGGAGCAAAGTTCATATTTTAAATAGCGAATTATTTAACAGTTTAATAGCAACATTCGTGCCATTTTATATGTAACTACAGACACTCCACTCCAATTAGAGGTGCATACATACATAACAAATTAACTCTGTTGTGTTGACCTGACTCACTCTATGTTCTGTTTAATTAGTGGAAAATATAGTGCAGATAAATTTTCAATAAATTTTGAAACAGAAAGAGAAATTGCTGAAGAAACAAAGCACATCTGTAGAAAGAATGCAGAATTAATAGTTTGAGTCCAGTGACCATTCATTAGGTCTTGATGAAGATATACCTTTCTAAAACTGGTAAAGGTGCCTTCTTTGTTCTCTCACCTGATTGGCTGTCCTTTGTGTCTAGAATAGAGAACCTACAATATAGAACAGTACAGCACAGGAATGGACCTTTCAACCCACAATGTTGTGCCGAACCTGACACCTAAATTAAGTTATTTCCTTCTGTCTGTTCTTGGTCTGTATTGCTCTATTTCTTGCATATGCTTATCTAAAAGCTTCTTAAATGCCACCTATCATATTTGCCTCCACCACCACCCCTGGTATTAGATATTTCAACACTGGAAAAAAGTTCTGACTGTCAACCCTATCTATGCATCTCATAATTTATAAACTTCTATCCACAGAGTCTGCCACATTGCTCTCATATGTTGATTTCTCTCCTGTTAGTATTGCTTCTGAATCACCAAGTAACATGGATCAGTACCTTATACTATTTAAGAAAATTCCCTTTGCAATTAATATCAACTTTAAATAGAACATTTCAAAATAAAAACAAATACCGATTCTCCATTTTAACGACATTATACTTTTTAATTAATTTCTCAGTCAAAGGTCACACACATAACAATGATACTTACCGCAATCCAAGAAGGACCTCTTTAACTATATAGACTGGCGTCTGATGCTGTCATGAAAGCTTCATCTGTCATTGATTTGGGGAGCAGTGATATGGCTCCCATGTCTGGTTAAACCTATTTGTGAACAGCAGCGAAAGCAACATGAAGCCCAGTAAAGTAATTCTGTACAGTTTCCTTGCAGCCATAACGAGGCAGTAATGTTCCTCCAAGGCTCCTCAAGGAAACCTTGGGTCTCAGTTGTCATGGGCCCCCTTCCCTCCTGTATGACTGGGATAGCCCTCCAAGGTCACGGCATACTCTGAGGATTGTTGGCCATGAATTCTTGGTGGCAGACTCCTGCCACCCGGTTATGATGGTCATACAGCAGTTACCTGTGGCCTCTCCCAGATGGGGATGGGCTTTCTTTTCTCACCAGAGCTACATTTTTTGATTCACATTATCTGGTGAGATCCATAAGGCCATTGTTTTTTTTTCGTTCTGTTACCATTGGTTTTAAGGGGTTTCAAATTATATAATCTCTCCTTTAAGTGGTCTAATTGAACATGCCTTTTCAGAGTCCTACAGGGAGCCATAACTAATGTTTGGCGGCAAATTTTATAATTTAGTGCTCTAGGAGCAGTGCCTTGCTCAATGACAGCGCAGTTCGAACAATTGAGCTCATAGGTCAATGGCCTCAGTTCACAATGTCTCAATTTTTTGCCTATGCATTTTAACGACTGGAATATTGGGAGAATTGTGACTAGTGCACTGACCTCTACATTTACTTGTTTGATTTGGCATCCTGTCGAGTGAAGCTCTCACTGGAAGCTCTAACTGTTAAGATTCATTCTTTTATCTTACTCCTACTCAGAGGCTACCTAAAGTGTCACAAGAAATGGACGTGCCCTTTAGATGATGCAGGAGACTCTACTCTGAAAGGAGAGACTGTCCTTGGCTGCTGGGAATGAAATAAGATGTTTTCTCATTATGTACAGGATGTGTATTTAGCAAAGTCAACCAATCAATGTGGTAAATCAAGCACAATGTTCCATCGCTTTAACGATAAGCTTGTAGAAATAATTAAAGAATATTCAATTTATTCTGGATTCATCCCTTCCACAACCCTGCTTTGTGCAAAACATTTCATTGTCTGGAAGGTCATGGGTGTACACTGCAACAGTTTGTACTAATGATACAAGTTCTGTAACTGAGCATTTTAATCTTTTTTTTTGTCAAAAATTATTTTATTCCGGAACAGAGGGAGGTGGAGTAATGCATGTCATTATTTGACACCTTCTCCCTACAGTCCTTTGGTTTGCTTTTGCAGGTTATTCACATGATCCATAATTGTTTTATCTGTGCAGAGAGTATACTGCTCTTTATATTTTCTTCAAATTCAGATTCTAACCTTGGTAATTGGTGATATTTTATCAAAGGCCAAAGGTTTGCAGGAAAATCTTTGATAGTGACTTTATAAGTTGATATTTTATTATACCTGGTGCTTTAGGCCCTCATCTGATTTCTGGTTTCATTTAATTTCCCTTTCAATTTTCTTATCAATTGTCCCAACATTGCTGCTCATAATGGCTTCCAGTTTTGCAATTTGGCTGCCATCTGCTCCCCACAAGAACCATTTTTAAAAAATCTATGATTTTGGACAGCAATCTTTGGCTGCTTGCCTTTGGAACATCATGACTGACCCTACATATAATCTCACACATAGTTATTCTCATTAATTCATACCTTACAATGTCTGAGACACCACTATCAACATCTAACAGTGGCTCAGGCACAACAGTATACAGTCAGGAGGGCGTTGCCCAAAGTGTCATTAACAATTGGACTCTGGACCCCATGGTGTCTCAAAGTATCATGTTAAACCTCCTGCTGATTCCCAACTACTGCCACCTGTGCTGATGAAGCCATGAGCACCAATTGGAAGATTCAGTGAGGATGGATTCTGGGTGGGGGCTTTGTTGTCCATCACCATGTATGGCTTGGGAGCTCTACTGTTGATCATGCTAGTCAGATCCAAAAGGATGTGGCTTCTATTCTGTGTCTGAACAGAAGGAGATCTGAAACATAGAGTGCTGAAGAAATTTGGCAGGTCTGGCAGCAGCTGTGAAGAGAGAAATGGAGTTGGTGAAGCTTGGATGAAGGTGTGATTAGTGATGAGGAGGCAGAGCCCTTGACAATGGAGTTGTGGGGGGGTGGGGGGGAGAGGGGGCGGAGGGGGGGCAGTAAAGGAGGAAGGGATAGAAAGATTCCATAAATTCCACCTTACATAATTTGCATTAGCATGTACCATTTCTCTAACAAGCCTTATTTCCGTAACTTTCCAGACCCTCCCATTACACATTAACCAGCTACCCCTGTCACCATCCTTGTCCCCATTTTAATATAAACTCCTGGCCTTGAATGTGCCTCCTATCACCACAGCTCACCTCTTTGTCTCTCAGTGCCCTCATCCCTGTCTCTGGTGCTCAATGTGTGACTCCCAACCCCAGGAGTAATTGCTCTCCAGCCCCATGACTAGGTTTGATGGGCAGAAAGGGAGCAGAACCCTGAGCACAGAGCTTGCACCTCCTTGACTGATGGTGCGCAGTTGCCCTGATATCTTGTGGGGCCTTACATCATGAGTATAGCTCACCTCCCTGGTCTGTAGTTGGATGGATCCTCTGATCACTGTGGACTGCTGATTGTGCCTAGTTCCTGGAATGCCTGCAGACTCCTTCCTTGACTGACGGTATCGAAACCCCTGAGTGACAGCGAGTCCCCTTGACTTGATGGAGGACAATCCCTCACATACTTTGAGGCATGGTCATTTGGTTGGGAAATCATGCAGTATGTTTATGGGGTGCAGGCAGCTAGCACACACAGCAAAATGTCCTCCCCCGGACTGATCCGCCAAGCCTGACAGGCAGCCTGGTTCTGTGTATGCACTAAACATTGAGTCAATACGGCCGTACCATGAACCTTTAGGCCTGATAGAATTGCCCTCATCCTAAAATGCAAGAAGAAGAGGGTGTGAGCAATTCATGTCAGGGCTAAATGATGGGGTGGCATGGTGGCTCAGTGTCTAGCACTGTTGCATCAAGGAACTGGGTTCGATTCCACCCAGGAGCAACTGTCTGTGTGGGTTTCCTCTAGGTGCTCCGGTTTCACCTCACAGTCCAAAGATGTGCAGGTTAGGCGGATTGGCCATGTTAAATTACCCATAGAGTCCAGGAATGTGCGGGTTATCTATGGGAAATGTGGTGTTACGGGGATGGGAAAGATTTGGGTGGGATGCTCTTTGGCAGGTCAATGGGTTGAATGGTCTGCTTCCACACTGCTGGGATTCTATGATTGAGAGCTAGGAGAAGTGAGCAGTCCTGAGAAGTAGGCTAGTCTAATCTGAAAGCTGAGAGTCTGTCCCTGTGTCCAAAGTGACCATAACCTTGCAGGAGCCTCTTGATGCCAGTCTCTGTTGAACCCCTAATTTTGGAAACATCCTGTAAATGGATTGGAGAGTTACCATGGGGGTTCTGAGAAGTTGGCATTTTTTAGGATGTCAGTGTCCATGAGCATGGCGTGTGCGCAGATGGTATCCTGGAGCCTGCCCTGACATTTTAATGCCAGGTGTACATTATGGCAGCTCAGAGGAGCAACGAGTGAGCTGAGGTCACTAGGTGCCCATTCTGACTCTCATGTTGAGAATTGTTGACATCTAGTTTCCTCATGGCCCATGACAGAATAGGAAGTTGCATGTTAATGAGGTAAAATTTGTTCTTTAAGAGGCTGTCAACAAATAATAGGCATCTTGACACTCCTCATTGAGAATCTCATCTCGACACCCTTAACTCAGTTTGAAAATACAACCAGCTGCTCCTGAAGTTGAGAAAGTCCTTGCCCAACCTTTCATGCAATTCTCCTATATTTTCCACCATAATGCATATTGTTCAGGTTGCTACAAGATACTGCCCAAAGACACTGATTGTCTCAAATCTTCAAGGTTTTAAACATATTAGAATAAAATATTAGAATCATCAATACATACCATCTTTTATTAGGAAAACAAGTTTGAACTTGTCAAAAGTCACATGATGAGAGAGGCATGTTGTTTGTAAACAGGTCGAGCAAAATGCTTCAAACTAGCTGCTAGTAATCAACGCCACCAAAAGTAATTAAGTTTTACCTTGAAAGCAGGAATTCTCTTCAGAAAGACTCTCTCAATTTGTTCAGTTTAACATTTGTCTGAGAAATAACTTTGTAGAAATTCAACTACAGGATATAGGGACCTGGGTTCAATTTCAGCCTTGGGTGGCTGTCCATATGGAGTTTCCACATTGTCCCTGTGTCTGCATGTGTTTCCTTTAGGTGCTCTGGTTTCCTCCTACAGTCCAAGGATGTGCAGGTTAGGTGGATTGGCCATGTTAAATGAAGGTTTGTGAGAATATGGTGAAGGGGTGGGATGCTATTGGACAGTGCAGTCTTGATGGGCTGTACAGCTTCTATCTGCACTGTAGGGATACTATGAAACCTCACGGCCTTCATTACAAGACCTTTGCTTCAATTTCGAAATGTCAAGACTGTCTAAAAACTGCTTTGTGGAATACACAGGTCATAAACAGAAACTAGTTTATTAATTTACAACAGTATACTGTCTTTACTGGTAATCAATATTGTTTAAAACTCACAAAATCTTGTTGTTGTAATGACTAAGATACACACTTCCTAGGTAAGAAAATACACATCCCTTTTATCATAAAACATACTGTTGATGGGCAGTAAAGGGAACACATAAATTGTGTTCATGAAATCAGCCTCTGCACACTGACTTTCCTGAGGCTTTATTGCTTCATACTTTGTTATTGTTTAGGTCAGAAACCCAAATGAGCCACAAAATGACATTACCAGTGGCATGGGCTGACAACCAATCTCCAGTGAGATGGCTGAGAAATGGGGGAGGACCTCCTTGGCACAGGAAGTGGGCACCTTTTTTCTCATTGCCCTTTATTACGCATCTTCTAATATCTCTTCAGAAAATGGCAAGCAAAACAGCGTCTCCTACCTGCCCATTAAATTGAGCCCAACACAAACCTGAGTCCCATCCTCTCCCTGCATCTGGTGCTGGTAGTTAGGTGCTGCTACTGACTCCAGGCCAGTTTCCTGCTTTTTGTACTGACATTGTATCATGTAAGTGTTGCTGCATGCAGCAGGATTGGGACCTGAAAATGAAGCACAATATTCTGACCCTGGATTGGAAATCGCACCCCAAGGGACAGGTTCCTTTTGTTTAGAAGACTTGTGTCTTCACCATGACCAGTAATAGTGTTGTTCTGTTTTTAATTTCTGTCCCTCTGTAAAAACTACATCAAATTTCACTAGTCATAACTGACTTCAATATTATCATGCTGCTCAATGAGATAAAAGAAGATAAAATTGAGTTTGGGCACTGTTAATAGATGAGAACAGAAAGAGACATATTAGATATAAATGGTGTGCCACTGGGGACTCACATCAGCTTTCTCCATAGTCTCCTGCAGTTTGCTTTGTTGTCTTCTTGGATTCAAGAGGCAATTCCTGATGGTGGAGAGATTTGATTTGATTTATTTATTGTCAAATGTACCTAAGTACAGTGAAAGTTGTGTTTATGAGCAGTACAAGCAGATCATAATAAGCAATGACATACAATTCATAGGGTGAAAAGAAACATAGAGAGAGGCATACATGTTACATTGCCCATGGCATGCACAAGTGGGCGGCACGGTGGCACAGTGGTTAGCACTGCTGCCTCACAGCGCCAGAGACCCGGGTTCAATTCCCGCCTCAGGCGACTGACTGTGTGGAGTTTGCACGTTCTCCCCGTGTCTGCGTGGGTTTCCTCCGGGTGCTCCGGTTTCTTCCCACAGTCCAAAGATGTGCAGGCCAGGTGAATTGGCCATGCTAAATTGCCCGTAGTGTTAGGTAAGGGGTAGATGTAGGGGTATGGGTGGGTTACGCTTCGGCGGGGCGGTGTGGACTTGTTGGGCCGAAGGGCCTGTTTCCACACTGTAAGTAATCTAATCTAATCTAATCAACATTCACAAGTTCAGCATTATTTGAGGCTAGACAGTCCATTCATCAGACTAATAATGACTGGGAAGAAGCTGTTCCTGAATCTGCTGGATCGTCTGTCTGACGGAAGAGGTTGTAGGAGATCATTACTGGGTGTGATGCTTCTTTGATAATATTGGCAGCCTTTCTGTGGCAACAGGCTGTGTAAATGGATTCCATGGATGGAAAGTTGGCTCCTGTGATATCCTGGGCTGTGCACACAACCTTCTGTAGTTTCTTATGGTCCTGGACAGAGCAGTTGCCAAACTAGTCCATGATGCATCTGGATAGTATGGTCTCAATGGTGCATCTGTAAATGTTGGTGAGGGTCCTTATGGACATGCTAAATTTCCTGAGGTGCCTGAGAAAGAAGACGCATTGTTGTGCCTTCTTGACCATTGCTTCTATGCGATTGTTGGTTATCCTCACACCGAGGAACTTGATGCTCTCTACCCTCTCAACCTCTGATCCGTTGATGTAAATGGGGGTGCATTCTCTTCCTTTCTTTCTGAAGGCAATGAACAGTTCTTTCGTTTTGCTGACATTGAGAAAGTGAGAGACGTTGTTCTCACTGCATCACGTCATCAACCTTCTATCTCCCTTCTGTATTTTGATTCGTCATTGTTAGATATCTGTCCTACCATGCTGGGGTCATCAGCAAACTTGTAGATAGCGTTTGCTTGGAATTTGGCGACAGTTATAGATGTACAGAGGGTAAAGTAGGGGGCTGAGGACATATCCTTTGGGGGGCTCCAGTGTTGACTGAATGTTTAGGTGTTGGATAGAGTGCTGATCAAGTGGGCTGCTTTGTCCTGGATGATGTTGAGCTTCTCGAGTGTTGTTGGAGCTGCACTCACCAGGCAAGTGGGGAGTATTCCATCACATTCCTGACTTGTGCCTTATAAATGGTTCTCACACGCAATAAACAGAATAGAATTTCAGATATAGAATCCCTACAGTGTGGAAGCAGGCTATTCAGCCCATCGAGTCACACCTACTCTATCCCTGTAACCCTGCATTTTCCATGGCTAATCCACCTAACCTGCATATCCTTTGACTGTGGGGGGAAACCAAAGCACACGGAGGAAATCCACGCGGGGAGAATGTACAAACTCCACACAGACAATCACCCCTAAAGGTGGAATCGAATCTAGGCCCCTGGCGCAGTGAGGCAGCAGTGCTAACCACTGAGCAACTGTGCTACTCACTCCCCCCCACCCCACCCCCCCACCCCCCCACCCCCCCACAACTGAGCCACCAGTCTGCTGCCAATATTGAATGACTGTTAAGATGCCTGTTAAGAGTCAGGTGACTTTTGCAATTTTGACAGAGACTTAAAAGTTACTCAAGTCTCTAATCTTCTTAATTGAGTGACAATGGATTCTGTGCCTCCTTTTGATGGATATACAAAGGTAGAAACCATTTATGTAATTTAATCTCCTATTATTAGTAAACCTACAAGTGCAGACTTCATATCACTAAGTTTGGAACTTAACAAATACAAAGTGTTAAAGTCAGTTCATCATAATCAGGTGTAAATAACTCATCGCCCACTTCCCCACAGTGTAACAATGGCTTCAGACTTCCAAATCATTTGGAATGTACAGTATAAGCATTTGTCGGTGGCAGGGGCACTTGATATAAACTGTCTTCAGATGACAAACTTTTATTCCCAAAACCAAGGAGAAACTAATTCAGTCTGCAAACCACATTGCAGAGACAGCAGCAGACAGGACAACAACAGTTAAAAATTGGGACCTGCAATATCTGCCTGTTCCTCCTCAAGCCCTGGTATGGAGAAACAACCTCCTACTCCATCTCTTCAAGGGAATCCTAAAATAATCCTAATATACAACTCCAACTTTTGAATCCACCTAGTCTATCCTTCAGGAGTGAAAACTCCATCTTCAATGGGCCTGTAACACATGATCTTTCCTAAGATGAACCAAACACATGAATTATGAACGATTCTTTCCTTCGTAATGTGTAAAAATTCTCTTTACCTGATTTTTCCTTAAGTGAGTGTATGAGTGCTGACTGAGTGATGTAATGTTGGAGTTTTGGGTTTTGGAGTGAATATATGAGTAAAGAATTATTTTTGTTTAAACCCATGAGAGCTTACTGCTAGGTTTTCAAATTGACCACACATTCAGGGGTAAGGAAACACATGCATCTTCCTTTCTAAACCAGACCATGGACAGTAAGGCCACGGAGTCAGGGTTTCGGTTCTCTCTCAATTCTACCTATAGTATGTTTGATAGGGCTTAGATGTCAGGAGGTGAGTTAATCACTCCAGAAATTTCAGCCTTCGCTCTTCCCTTGCAGTCACAGTATATATGTGGCTGATCCAATTAAATTCTGGTGAATGAAAACCTCCAGAATAGTGTGGTGAGGATTCAGTGGTCCTCACGCTATTGTGTATTAAGGAGAAATGTTTAGATTCACTCTTGTTCAATGTTGTTATTACCTGGCAGTTGCATCATGTAAATATTCGTTGTCACTTAATAAAGCAATCATGAGTATAGTTCAGTGCTTATTGTGTGGTGTCAAGATTAGAGTGGTGCTGGAAATGTACAGCAGGTCAGGCAGCATCCTAGGAGCAGGGAAATTGACGTTTCGGGATGAGCCTGATGAAGGGCTCCTGCTCAAAACATCGATTTTCCTGCTCCTCGGATGCTGCCTGACCTGCTGTGCATTTCCAGCACCACTCTAATCTTGACTCTAATCTCCAGTATCTGCAGTCCTCCCTTTCGCCCCACTTATTGTGTGATACCTGTCTCAACCCCATTCTTCTGTCTTCTCCCCATAACTCTTGATTCCCTTACTGATCAAGAACATATCTAAAGACACTCAATGACTTGGCCTCCACAGTCTTCTGTGGTATTGAGTTCCACTGATTCAGCACTCTCTGGCTGAAGAAATTCTTCTTCATTTCAGGTATAAAGAGTCAGCCTTTCATTCTGAGGCTGTGCCCTTGGGTTCTAGTCTCTAATGGAACAATCATCTCCACATCCAGGCCTCTCAGTGTTCTGTAAGTTTCAATCAGATCGCCCCTCGTCCTTCGAAACTCCATCAAGTCCTTAATCGCTCCTCATATTCATAGAATCATACAGTGTGGAAACAGGCGATTTGGCCCAACAAGTCCACACTGACCCTCCGAAGAGTATCGCACCTAGACCCATTCCCTTACCCCATTTACCCCTGACTAATGCACCTAACCTACACATCCCTGAACACTATGGGAAATTTAGCATGGCCAATTCACCTAACCAACATATTTTTTGATTGTGGGAGGAAATCAGAGCACCTGGAGGAAACCCATGCAGAGAATGTGGAGGGAGAATGTGCAAACTTCACACAGATAGTCGCCTGAGGTTGGAATTGAAGCGGGGTTTCTGGCACTGTGCGGGAGCCGTGCTGCCCATATTAAAAACCCTTCATCCCTGGATCATTCTTTTGAATCTCCTCTAGACCCCCTCCAAGACCAGCACATGCTTCCTTAGAGTCAAGAGTGGGGTGCTGGAAAACACAACAGGTCAGGCAGCATCCAAGGAGCAGGGGACATAGATTTAAGGTGAAGTGTGGAAGGTATAGGGGGGATGTCAGGGGTAGGTTCTTTACCCAGAGAGTGGTGGGGGCATGGAATGCGCTGCCTGTGGGAGTGGCAGAGTCAGAATCATTGGTGACCTTTAAGTGGCAATTGGATAGGTACATGGATAGGTGCTTAAGCTAGGACAAATGTTTGGCACAACATCATGGGCTGAAGGGCCTGTTCTGTGCTGTATTGTTCTATGTTCTATGTTCTATGTTCTAATCAACGTTTTAGGTAAGAGCCCTTCATCAGGAATCATCCTTCCTTAGATACCAGGAGCAAAACTTCTCACAATATTCCAAATGCAGTCAGAACAGAGCATCAGCAGAACATCCCCACTTTTATATTCTATTCTTTTTAAGATGAATGCAAACGTTGCATTTGCTTATCTAACTGCCAACTGAATCTGCGTGTGAAACTTAAATGAATCCTAAACCAAGATTCCTAAGTCCTTTTGTGTTTCAGATTTCTGAAGCCTTTCCCCATTTAGAAAGTAGTCTATGTCTCTAGCTTTCCTACCAAAGTACATAACCTCACAATTTTCCACATCGTATTCCAACTGCCCCTTTTTTGCCTACTCTCTGAGCCTGTCCAAGTGGAGATCATGCCTGACAAATCTATTCGAATTCTTTAAGGAGGTAATGAGTAATTTAGATAAAGGAGAGCCGCCCCCTCACTTCCCTAACACTATCTTGTTCCTTCACTTATCTTTGTGTCATCTGCAAACTTAACAACAATGCCCTCAGTTCCTTCATTCAGATCATTAATTTATAGCGTGAATAGTGTGGTCCCAACCCTGACCCCTGTGCAACTCCACTACTCACTGGCAGCCAGTCTGCAAAAGACCCCTTTATCCCTATGCTTTGCCTTCTGCCAGTCAGCCAATCCTCTATCCATGCTAGTACCTTGCTCCTGATACCATGGGCTGTTATCTTATTTAGTAGCCTCTATGCAACACCTTGTCAAAGGACCTCTGGAAATAGATCATGCCCACTGGCTCTCCTTTGTCTAACTTGCTCATTACTTCCTTAAAGAACTCTAATAGATTGTCAGGCATGACTTCCACTTGACAAAGTTGTGCTGACTCTGCCCTATTTTCCCATTCACTTTCAAGTACTCCGCAATCTCATCCTTACAAACAGATTTCAAAATCTGCCTAATGACCAAGGCCACACTACCCGGTCTCTCGTTTCTTTGCCATTGCTGCTCCACTGTCTTCCCTGCTAGACTCTCCTTCTGATCCTGTCTACCCAGCTCCTCCCTCATATCTTTGTGGTTACTTTTACTCAGTTGTAATATGGTTACATCTGATTCCATTTCTCAAACCACAGTGTAAATTCTATCATATTATGATCAATGCCCCTTAGGGCTTCCTTCACCTTAAACTCCCTAATAAAGTCTGCCTCATTACACATCACCAGCTGGAGAATTGCCTGTTCCCCAATGGGGCTCCACCCCAAGCTGCTCCAAAAAAAAACATCTGATAGACATTTTACAAATTCTTTTTCTTGGGATCTACTACCAATTTGATTTTTCCAGTCCTCCTGCACATTGAAGTCCTCATGATAAGGTAATCGTGCATTTCTTACATGCCTTTACTATCTCCTGCTTTATTTGCTGCACCACATCCTGACTACTGCTAAGAAGCCTGGACACAACTCCCATCAGGGTCTTTTTACCTATGTGGTTCTTCAAATTGACCCACACAGATTGTATGCCTGCTGACCCAATATTGCTTCTTAGTATCGATTTAATTTCCTTTCTTACTAAGAAGAGAACCCCACCCACTGCCCATCTGCCTGTCTTTTCAAACAATGCGTATCCTTGGATATTTAGCTCCCAGCCCTGATTCCTTTGCAGTCACATCATACCTGCCAAAATCACTCTGCACTACAAACTCATTTACCTTGTTTCCTATACTGTGTGCATTTAAGTACAAAATCCTCAGCTCTGGGTTGACCACCCCTCTTCTCATAGTTGTTCCTTTATCTGCTGTAGCTGAAGTTGGGTTCCTAACCTTTTCCATACTCTTTATCCTAATATTTGTTCTGGAAACTTTAATAACCTCTCCTGAGCCTTTTCCCATTTAAACTAACTTAAAGCCCTTGTTACCACACTATTTAGCCTTCCTGCTAGAGTCCTGGTCCCAAATCTGCTCAGGTGGAGCATGTCCTAATGGGAGAGTTCCTTTCAATCTCAATACTGATGCTAGTGCCCCATGAAATGGAACCTGTCTTTCCCACACCACTCATTTAGCCACATGTTTACTTTCCAATCTTCTTATGTCTATGCCAATTTGTATGTAGCTTGGTTACTGTTGTGATTGGAGCCAGGTAGACCTTGTTGACTGAGATTCTTGATTAGGGTTGTTAACCTGGGCCAGTCAGGAAGCTCTGGTTGACCTTGTGGATCCGGTCCTGGGCCTGACCAAACTGGCCATAAACAGGTCCGGGCAGCGGGCTGTGGAGGGGGTCGTTAGGGCAGACTGCCTGTCCCTCTTCTGCGGTTACGTTAGAGCCCGGGTGTCTCTGGAGAAGGAGCACGCGGTGTCCATCGACACCCTGGAGTTGTTCAGGGAGAGGTGGGCGCCACAGGGAGTGGAGTGCATTATTTCCCCCTCCAACTCTATTTTGATTTAATCCCCGCCCTGCCTTTCACTGTTTGATCACACAGCATTGCCCTTTGATGTGAAGGGCACTGCTTGCCACAGGCCACTCGGGTGTTTTCTTTCTTCCTGGTGGTGGAAACTGAATAAAGATTCGTGCACCTTGTGTCTTTCACTGTGTCTCACACCTGCACACACACAACATGGAAAAAAAATTAACAGGGGATGAGCATTGTCCTCTGAGAAGGGCACTGCTTGTCACTGACCACTAGAATGTTTCCTTTCTTGGTGATGGTACATAACTAAAGATTTATACACTTGTTTTTTCATTGTGTCCGACACCTACACACACATGATATGGGTGCAGGGGGAAAAAAAGAATAAAAAAAGAAAAAAAAAGAAAAAAGAAACAATGAGAAAGTTTGCAGAAAAAATAAACACTACCACTGTCAGGCAGTAGTATGGGGGAAAGAAACCAAAAAGAAAAAGAAAAAAATTAACAGGGGATTTAGAATCTCCTCAGTTCTGGAGACCAACTTCAAGCTGGCTGTCCACAGCCAGTATATTATGCACAAGGGTGACTTGGTGACGGGATACCGGCCTCTGTGAGTTATTTCAGTTAATAATCCACAAGTTGTAACCATTGAGATCCTGTTTTTTAAATCTTTTCCCTAATTCTTGATATTCCCAAAAACGGACCTGTTGCCCAATATGGACTACAAAACTGGATCTTCCTCCTCCCACTCCAATGTCCTGCAAAGAGGGTTTGAGATAGAACATAGAACATAGAAGAATACAGCGCAGTACAGGCCCTTCGGCCCTCGATGTTGCGCCGATCAAAGCCCACCTAACCTACAATAACCCACTATCCTCCATATACCTATCCAATGCCCGCTTAAATACCCATAAAGAGGGAGAGTCCACTACTGCTACTGGCAGGGCATTCCATGAACTTACGACTCGCTGAGTGAAGAACCTACCCCTAACATCAGTCCTATATCTACCCCCCCTTAATTTAAAGCTATGCCCCCTTGTAATAGCTGACTCCATACGTGGAAAAAGGTTCTCACTGTCAACCCTATCTAACCCCCTAATCATCTTGTACACCTCTATCAAATCACCCCTAAACCTTCTTTTCTCCAATGAAAACAACCCCAAGTGCCTCAGCCTTTCCTCATAGGATCTTCCTACCATACCAGGCAACATCCTGGTAAACTTCCTCTACACCCGTTCCAGTGCCTCCACATCCTTCCTATAGTATGGCGACCAAAACTGCACACAATATTCCAGATGCGGCCGCACCAGAGTCTTATACAACTGCAGCATGACCTCAGGACTCCGGAACTCAATTCCTCTACCAATAAAAGCCAGTACACCATATGCCTTCTTCACTGCACTATTTACCTGGGTGGCAACTTTCAGAGATCTGTGTACATGGACACCAAGATCCCTCTGCTCTTCCACACTACCAAGTATCCGACCATTAGCCCAGTAATCCATCTTTTTGTTACTCTGTTGCTTGGCATGAGGCAGGCAACATCCCATACGGGACTCTTGAAGCTGCTTAAAAAAAAGGAAGCTAATTGTATCTCCAATTATAGAATCTCTCACCACTGCCAGTTTTCTTTTTTGTTCTCTCTGATTGAATGGCAGTCTGTACCACAGCACAGTCGTCGCTTTGCCCATCCTCCCCACAGTTCTTGTCCTCATCCACCCAGGGAAAAAGAATCTCATACCTGTTGGACAGATATGGAGCAAAGCCCTAAGGAACTCTCTGACAATGTCTTGGGACTGCATTGATTGACTTTCGATAACCATCATCATCTTCCTTTGTGCAATGCCTGACTTCACCGACTGGTGTGTTGACCTCTTTACTGTTTTAATTTTGCTCGGGCTCCTTGACGCCAAACTGGGTCAAATGCTGCTTTGCTATCAGGGGCATTAACTCTCACCTCACCTCTGGAACTTGACTATTTGTCTCATGCTATAATGAGGTCTGGAGCTGAGTGATCCTGGAGGAGTTCAAGGTGAGCATCAGGGAGTAGATTATTGCTGATTACGTGCTGCTCGATGGCACAGTCAAGAACACCTTTCATCACTTTGCTGATGATTGCAAGCAACCGATTAGGGCAGTAACTGTCTCGATTTATATGTGCCCTGTTTTTTAATATAGGACATTGCTGGGCAATTTTTCTCAGAAGAAGGTTCATATGAAATGCTAGCAATCTGAAACATTGGGCTTAATTCTCCCATTTCTTGACTAAGGGCAGAATCTTACAAGGGTCTGAGTGTTGTGGGCAGAAATAGAGTGTGGCAGAGCAAGTGCACCAAGGTTCATCCCTGTGTCAAGATCATCATATTCCATCTTTTATGCTTTTCACAAGTGACATGGTGAGATTTTTGCAAGGCAGCTAAATGATAAAGGATTATTTCTTGGTAAACTCTGGCTAATGGCATAACACCTTTCATTGATAGCCTCCTATCTTACCAAACTCATCAAACAAGTTTGACATTAGGAAGACTCGACAAGGGAACTGGGGCTTGTAGCTGGTAGATTTAGCTGTCTGCTTTCTCCGAACCATCCCGATACTAGACTCTGGGGTCACGATCCACTGGGAACAAGATGAACATTCCCTTTGTCCACAGACGTTGCCAAGTGGCATCAGCCAACCTGTTGTGACCATCCTGACATTTTGACTAATCACTGACACTGCTGTCCTGGGAGCACAGACTTATCTTACAGGGTGCATCAGGGACTTGCACTGAATGGCTGCAGAAAGGGCAAATGGCATCGAGGCAGGTACTCAGTTTACAGGCTGAACTAGGCTGCATTGTTGGGCTGTTGTCTGCTGTCTTAATGTTCACTAACCGAGTACTTACCTGCTTGCCATTGCTAAGTCATGCAGTCACACAAGAGGCAGCTTGCCCTGATAGTCAGCATTTCTCAAACTAGGGGGCACAATGTTTGCACTGTAGCAGTGTGCCATGTCAATCTCACACTTGCACCATGTGCCAGCAGCTTATACAGCAAACTGACAGCATGTGGACCAAATAGACAGCCATGTCTCAATGTCTTAGGGGTGCAGCCTTCACTGAAATCCATGCAGGTTCCTGTCAGTCAGGGATTCCTAGTACAGTATGACAAGGGCAATCTCTGTTACCAGCCCAGGGGATTGGCCAGTTCAAGGGTCTGGTCGAAGTTTTCATTGTTAGGGGTCTGTGCTCTGCAGTCCAGGGACGAGGGGAAAGCGAGGCCTGCAGGTGCTGGAGATCAGAGTCGAGAATGTGGTGCTGGAAAAGCACAGCTGGTCAGGCAGCATCAGAGGTAGGGCATGCTCAACCTGTTGGCTCTATAGTGAAAAGCCAGGGAATGCAGATGTACCACCAGTCAGGGCTCTGGGTACATTTGGTCTAGGGCTGTCCAGTCATGCCAGTCAAAGGGGTGAGCCATGATTGGTCTGTCAGCCCCATCACTGAAAAGAAGTGTGGAAGGGGTGGACCAATAAAGGGCATTACCACAGGACTGAACCTTGGCAAGTTAGTCTTCAGGATGGGAATTGGATCTCTGGGCACAGTGCGCTGGGGACAGCAGGATTTGCACTGGGTGGGGTATATGGTAAAGCCTGTTTGGAAAGGCAGTAATGCAGGAGGAGGGGTTGGTGGGTGAAGAGGGTGCAGGATTACCCTGGCTTCATGGGATGAGGCAGTGAATGACCACACCTGGCATGGCCACCTCATATCCTGGGGCTGACTGGCAAAGGTAGGCAGGTGTGAGCACATGTATATGGATTGGGTGGGGACTTGGGGAAGCGTGAAGCCTGTGGCATTAATGGGCTGGGTTACTGGATATGGCATGTGGGTATTTGGGGGTTGATTGGCCCTTACCGGCTGAGGCTGGAAGCCATTGCCAGAGGAGGGCTCACTGTCACCTTCCATCATGCTGGAAATCCAAAGTGTGTGAAGGGCAAGAAAATAGCTATGACTACAGCGGGATGGGGTAAATGACTTGACCTTTGAGGGAGGCCATTGCTGTAAACACCAATCATAGGGTTTTTAAAGGGAAAGAACATTGGTCACAGGCCCATGCAATGTACAGAACATGAGCTGCCTACTCGCTGCAATCCTACAGCGTTGACCTTCTCTGTACGTGGTACTTCACTGACGCAGCCACTGGTAGATAACTATGACTTTACACTAAGAGAGCCAAACATTAGGAATGTCGAACGAGGTGGAACAAAGATGTTATCAAGACCCAAAGCCATGTATATGCATTGTTTCCCTTGCTTTCAATGGTATGTAGGCTCTTAGTGCCTCACCTGTGGCCATGAACTGTTGCCCAAGAGACACACTAACACATGAAAGTTAGCATTAGGAACATTTGTTGCACAAAGTGACAGTGCTGTCCAAACCTTCTTCCTTTGTGCTACCAAAGTACCCTCAATCTTCCTCTACCTCCCAATGCATTGTAGAGCAATGTTCTGAAGCTGGAGTGGACTGAACCTGCTCAGAAGCTGAGGACGTTGACCCTGGAGACTTGGTGTGGTGACCCCTGGGGACACTTTTGTCTAGATGGGGGCCAGACACACCTAAAGTCTTCTTGCCAGAGGCAAGTTGACCCTCCTTTGTTTAGACTTCCAAGAGTTGGAGGGGGACAGGCGGGGAGGAAGTGAAGGGAGAAAGTGAGCACTGCAGTGCTAGAGACCAGAGCTGGAGTGTGGTGCTGGAAAAGCACAGCCAGTCAGGCAGCATCTGAAGAGCAGGAGAAATTGTCATTTCAAGCCCAAGTGAAGGGCTAGGCCATCTCTGCAGTGTCCTGAGTGAAAAATACAGAGGGTCCTATGTGTGGATGAACCACCAATTGGGGCCTCCTGGCACTGTCTTTACCTCCTTGCTCCTGTATATAGGCCAAGATTCCCTGTCCCTCTGTCTCCATGACTTCAGTCTTGATGACCAGTGGATGGGGCAATAAAGTACATGGCTCTGTGCATCTCCAGCAGCCCCTGAGGGAGCTGGGCCTGTGTCTCCATGGCAACCACTAACCTGTCCATGAAGACAGACAAATGGTCACATGATTCACTGCACTGCTGCAGCTTCTGGGCAATGAAGGCCATTCTCTTCCACATCCCTGTCTGCTGCTGCAGTTCATCCCTATGCCTGTGGGTGAAATACCTGATCGCAGATACCTCATGGTCCTCTCCTGAGAAGGTGCCCAGTCTTCAACAGTCCTCCAAATGTCAGTGGCCTTGGCTGTTTCTCCCTCAGCCAGCTGCAAAGCTGCCCCAGTGAGGTGCTCACCAGCTTAGGTACAGACACTCTCTATGTTATGGGATGTCAATATCTAAGCTGGTGAGGGTTGCAGGAGGCAGCCTTGATGATGCTTCCTCTGAGTACTCAGAACTTGCATCCTCAGAAGTCGAGGAGGCTGGTTCTGCAGGGACCAGGTATTACCCTGCAAAGGGCATGGGGGAGGCTATTGTAGTTTGCAAGACAAAAGAGAGAGACGTCACAGCCAGTGGTATGATGGGGTGTACGGTGAATGAGAGTGACAATGGAGTTACTGGGAGAGTGGTACTGGCATGAAGATTAGTACTTCCATATTTGGCAGGACATGGATGTTTTGGTATTCCCGCAGAAGCAGTCCTAGTCTTCTCATGCGATGGTCAGGATTCTCTCCTCATGAGGGAGGAGGACATGGATGTGGGCTACCCTCCCATCTGGATAAGCTCCCTCTGCCCTAAAGGGTTGTCTTCTCTTGCAATGGGAAAAAAGGGGAGAATGAGTGGGCTGTTAATGCTGGTATACGTGGGAATTAGCTGGCGAAAGTGTATTGAAGGACTGAGAAAGAAGCACAGAGGGCACTCAGGGTTAGTGTTATGGGAGATGGCGGAGGAGTGAGACAACAGGTTGCAGGCAATAGTATCAGCACAGCGGTATAAGCCTCAGTGGAAGATAGAACTAAGAGTGAGTGTGAGGTGAGAGAAGAGTGTGTCACATACCCTGATGGAACGGAGAAAGTCATTTATTGGCAGTGCCACCTTCCACTTTTCTGGCATGTTCTTAATCTTTATGTCAAGGAGAAGGGCATAACTCGTCTGAATGCACAGCAGCCTTTTGAAGTTGGCACCGATGCAAGGGATACTGTTTTGTGGGTGAAAATCTCTGAGTGGCACATGATTCTGGTAATGGTGTGTTGTAAGATGGAATGGAATTTAGATGTCGGAGATGCAACAGAAGCAGGGTGGGGTAATTACTGATGTGAGTTTGATAAGATAGAATGAGAAAACACTTGATGTAACCCAAACTTAGTCATACAAGAGTAAGTTTCAGCCTTTTAGGGGATGGAGATTTTGTTGGCAATTTCCCATTGCTCTCTGTTACAAATTTTTCCCGTGGAAACCTCTGCTGCCCACCTTATTGGTTATGCATTTGATGTGGTCCACGTTGACTTTAGTAAGGCAGATTGACCAAGAAAGTAAGTGCTCTGGGATCCAAGGCAAAGTGGCACATTGGATCCAAAACTGAGTGAGAAACTGAGGGTGATGGCACAGTGATGTTTCCATGACTGGTAGTCTGTTTCTAGTGGAGTTCTGCAGGACATGGTGCTGGGGACCTTACTGTTTGTGATGCACGTTCATGTTTGGACTTAAATGTCGGGTGTGTTATCCCGAAGTTCGCAGATGACACAAAGATTAGTTGGGCGGTAAATAGCGAGGAAGATTACTCAGGTGGGCAGAGCAGTGGCAACTGGAATTCCAACCCTGAAAAGAGTGTGGTAATGCATTTGGGGAAGGCTAGCAAGGTAAGGAAACAGACACTGGAAAGTACTGAAAATCAGAGCCTCCTTGGTGTGCATTTTCATAGACTGCTGAAGTTAGTGCAGTAGGTAGATAAAGTGGTTAAAAAGGCATAGCAATATTAAACAATGCAAGGTTATGGTGGAAAAGTATAAAACTCTGGTTAGGTATTGTGTGCTGTCCTGGTCTCTGCATTATAAGAAGGATGTGGCAGCACAAGGGGTGCAGAGGAGATTTACCAGGATGCTGCCTGGGCTGGAGGGCCTGAGCTGAGGAATGATTGACATAAGCTGGGATTGTTTTCATGAAGCAGCAAAAGTTGCCAGAAGTCCTGATGGACGTGTTTAAAATTATGAGGGGTAGAAGTACGGTGAGGAGAAAGGCAGTTTTCCCAGAAACACAGATAACAATTACCAGGGAGATAAATTTATGATAAGGTATTGAAGGTTAAGAGGAGAGTTGAGGAGAAGTTTGTGGAAATCTCCCATGCTATACCAGACCCCCAGCCTTACCAATTAGAGTTGCCATCTTTCACAAACATTGTCCTATCTTTGACAGAGTCTAATGCCTTCAATCCCTACATTTGAAATTGCCATTTATACTGACACAATGTGGACTGCCCCATATAATTCCTTTGATGTTTACTGCTCAAACCCTGATTGACCAGAGACCAACTCCCAGGCTGATTCTTCTATAGCTCCCCAAATGACCTACCCACAATCCCAGAGCTGGTCAGATATAACCTGAGGGACAGACCAATGCTCAGTCCTCAGGCTGGAAGGACAAGGATCTCCCAGACCCTAATTGCACTAGGCATTGACTAACCATGGCTGATCGCCAACACTGAGATCAAATAATACCCTTGTGTTTGGCCACATCCCCTGACTGAGACAGTTCCCCTTCACTCGACTAAGGGCTAGTCTCCTTAGATTCTCAGACATGGCCACTAGGTTGAAGTATGTATGATGTGTTTGTTGCATCAGCTGCTGACACGTATTGCAGGTTTGACATTGATATAGCACAGTGCCGTAAAAACAACACATTCACCATCCTGCCATGACTGTTCAAAGCTGGCTAACATGATAAGTTGTTTGGCTTTCTGTCTGAAACATGTGTTGCTGGAAAAGCGCAGCAGGTCAGGCAGCATCAAAGGAGTAGAAGAATCGACGTTTCGGGCATAAGCCCTTCTTCAGGAATGAGGAGGGTCCTCATTCCTGAAGAAGGGCTTATGCCCGAAACGTCGCTTCTCCTGCTCCTTGGATGCTGCCTGACCTGCTGCGCTTTTCCAGCAACACATTTTTCAGCTCTGATCTCCAGCATCTGCAGTCCTCACTTTCTCCTGGCTTTCTGTCTGGACTAAGAAACAAGGCAGGACAGAGATGCTATGAGCCTGTAATATCTAATTGAAGTGGCAATGGGCTAAGTGTTAGAGATGCAGTGAGGATCCAAATAAAGTCAAATTTTCTGAGCGGTAAGACAGCAAATGAAGATCCTTGAGATGCATCCTGTGCAGATGCTTAAGATGGATGAGTATCCCTGAGTGCCCTAGAAGGGAGGTTGCAATATGTAGTATCAGTGAGCGTCAGTGAAGAGCTGACATGTACTCTGAGTTAGTCTTAGATAAGATATGATGATGCAGTGAGGCTGGTGACTAACTGATGTTGATTTCTGCAGACAAAGAGTGAAGGTGTCCCACTGTCAATGGAGCATGCAATAAGATGCTGGTGAATAAACCATGAGGTTGATGCCTGAGGATAAAGCCAGTCAGCAGCAGCCAGCAGTTAACTACTCTGATTTTCAAGGCAAAAGTGAGGACTGCAGATGCTGGAGATCAGAGTCAAGATTAGAGTGGTGCTGAAAAAGCACAGCAGGACAGGCAGCATCCGAGGAGCAGGAAAATTGATGACGTTTCGGGCAGGAGCCCTTCATCAGGAATGAGGTTGGGACCCTCCGGGGTGGAGAGATGGATGAGTGTCCCTGAGTGACCTAGAAGGAAGTTTGCAGTATGTAGTGTCAGTGAGCTTCAGTGAAGAGCTCTCCACACCAGAGACTCACAGCCTCATTCCTGATGAAGGACTCCTGCCCGAAACATCGATTTTCCTGTTCCTCGGATGCTACCTGACCTGCTATGCTTTTCCAGCATGACTCTAATCTTTACTCTGATTTTCAAGTCTGGTATAGGCACTGTCTATTTTCTCATTAGTGCCTGGGAGAACTCCAGCTCCATATAAATGAGGTGGGATTATTAAGATGCAAATGCATGGAACTAAGGACCTTGCTGCTTACTGGCAAGATTTTCATCGAGCCTTTCAAACCTTCAATGGAAGGTCAAATTACATTCTCTCGATATCGAGAATCAGATTTTCTCATTCTCACTGTATTCACCCACATTTCTTACCATTGTTTCACGCCTCTCAAAGGCTGGGAAAATTCCATCCATTACTTTGGGTTGTCTCTCCACAGGTGCCACCAGGCCAGCTGAGTATTTTCAAAATTTTCTGTATTTATTTCAGATTTTCAGCAGCATTTTGTCTATGCATTCCAATATACCTTGTGTTCAGTTTTCTGCAGTGGACATATTAGCAAAATACACCAACCACGATATTCAAAATTTTCCATTAAAAGGTTCCATGAATTGAGATAATGAAAATTGTTCAAGTCAAACAAGAGTCAGCCATAACAATGCAAGTATACAATACTACATAATTAGTATTCCAGTTCGTGATGTTAATTAGAATTTCTGGTCAGCATAACATGTCAATGTTTATCACAGAATTATTATAGTGCAGGAGGAGGCCAGTTGACCCATCAAACTTGTATTAGTTCTATTATCCAATCTGGCTCTATTATATAGTGTAAATCTCCTATCTTTTCTGCACATCACTGCACATGATTACTATCCATGAAACCACTCAATGTCCTCTTGAATACCTCAAATAAAGAAAATAACAACAAGTAAAGGTTTCCAGAATAGGATCATTTCCATTCCTTCCTGACACTATACGCAATGTACTCTGCACAACCTGCTCCTAACACATTTAATCTGTTAAGAAAAGGCTTTGCAAACTTGCAGAATGTCAATTTATCTTATTCATCATTGGTTCATATGCTGTGGCAACATAGATTCTGTTTCACCATCATTTCAACATAACATCCACATTTCTCAGCAATCTCCTGTACTTTGTTTTTGTTATAAATCTTGATTTACTGTTCTGCTTTATATCAACAGTATAATTGAAGATCGTTTCTCCCTCTGAAACCTCTTGGAGCTGAGGACAGCTACAGAGTCTGGCTAAATTATCTTTTTTGGTTATAATATCTTCCTTAGACTGAAAGGGCTATAATTGACACTAAGAAACTTCCTCTAAGACAAACAATATTAATTGTTGGTTTAGTCTGGTAATTGCTCATCTAGGTACAAGGCTCAGTTCTGTTGCTTCACACATTGGCACATGGATAGAAACTACATGTACCACAGGGGGTTTGGAGCTATAGAAGCAGGGTTGACCATCCTTGTCACTTTTTTATAGCAGTTTGTCCATTTAGTCCATGATATTATATGTACTCTTTAGAATGAGGCTTCACTATTTTAATCATCAAACTTCATAATTGAAAACAGTGAAGATATAACGCACTACTTACTTAATTAAAATATTATTTTGAATAAACATTATTGACTACATTATCTGTTTAGGCAATTATTAAGACAACAGTTAAAATAGACAATATTCACCTAAATATCATAAAGTTCATTATGGTGGAATTTTAATCTTAAGAGAAATCTACCAGAATAGAACTCTAATTAAATTACTGTACAAAATCTAATATTTCATTTACTTTTAGTTCATGTGTTGCTTTACAAATTAGTTATCTTGTAAGGATAATTTTTTAAATTAAAAATGATTGAAGTGTCTTGGCTATAATTAAGCAAGCAAAGCTATGTAACTCTCATTTTAGAGTGATTGAGCTAGCTCGCAAACATCATCTGTAGTTTCTTCAAAGAAACACTTGAAGTTTACTAAAATAATCATTCAAAACCTGCAAATAAAGATTTTGAAATTTCTCTGAATTTGACCTATACCAGAAAGCAATCACTTTTGCCACAATATGCTAACACAGATAAAGGCTACTATTTTCTGTTTTCTTTCGAGTATCTTTCAACAAGAATTGTTTTCCTTTGCCCTGCATATCCTGGTAATATATCCTGAAATATGCTTGTAATTTCTCACATGTTCCAACTATGGCAATCTTTTACCTCTCTACTCCCCTTTTTAAAACTGTCCTTGTGCATTTGTTGGTGATTTTATCGCTAACAAGTAACTGAGTCATTCAGAACGATTATTGACAGATCTGACAAAACTCCAAAATAGCTGTGATGCAAACAATGCTTCAGATCTGAGTTGTTTAAAAAATGTAAGAACATTTTAATTACTACAAAAATATTTAAATATATCTCACCATTTTTGAAGGGACAGTGAGGATTGAATGGAGAATTAGAAATGTTCCCCTCCTAGGTGTATTCCTACTGCATACTATTCTAACAAGTGGTGGAAATCATTTGTTATTTAGTGATGAAATTGTGCGTCACTCCTTAAAGCATTAAATTAGTCTAACTTATACAATGCTACAAATATAGAATACTGCGCTATACATATTTCCCTGACTAGCTGAAATCTAATTAATTAAAAATACAATCGAAAAAGTCCTGTGAATATTTAACAAATTTTAAATATGACTGATCAAAAATCATGTTTGGGACACATTGTACTTGTTTCATTTATTCAATAGTAAAGGCAGTCTCCATGGGTAGAGCAGGCTGCAAAGCCTGACAGCTGTGCCTAAGCTGGATTCAATTTCATGGAAAACAAAACTGTTTAAATCAAAGACAATTCTACTTGGAGAAAGATGTACCTTCTGGAAATGAATAGAAAAAGGCCTCATAGTACCATCAGCTGGCCGAGTGAATCAATAGCACAAGCAGTGGCTTTGTACAGCCATTCAGTATCTTATTTATTTTCCCTTAGTATTTGAATGCACCTGCATAGTTGTCCAGCTCTGTGGTAAGTGCCCTTTCATTGTTGTTAATGGCTGAAGATGTTAATGACCTCTACCTTTATATCTTGACTCAATCCACATTCTCTATTTTGCCAGCTATAGACACCTGTTCAGGCTCTTACATTCACTTTCTGCATTATAAACTTGCATTAGGCATTCCTTTTTAAAATGACTTTGTACTTTTGCAAAGACAAACAAACAAACATGGATCTGAGATTACTTCTGTTAGTTTATCCCTCTTTCTGTTTGCTAAACATTAATTGCTGATCTTTTCTGCCACTCAATACTCCCAGCTAATTATCCTGCCATAAATCTTTCAGCTCTACATGCCAGCAATTGTGGGATATCAATGGCTCTTTCAGGTACTAGCTGCTTGTCAGTCAAGCAGGACTCAGCTGCAGCTTGGGATGATGAGTATTAGCTCCCCGCTGGGATGATTCTCCCAATCTCCCAGCTTCCAACAGGAGCTCTGAGGGATTCGCCACACTTCTACCTGTTACCTTAATCTCCAATTTTTTTCTTTCCTTCTTCGCCTTAATGCTGCTATTTCAGCTGGAAAGAGTTTTTTTTTCCCAATAAGGCACTTCTGCAGAGCCACTGGGTTAACACTTTCCTTCCCAAAGCTGACATTGCAAGCAATTCTCTTTAAGCCCCATTGTCCTGTGTCTCTGAATTTGAAAGTGATTGATGCCAGTTTGTATTCATCTGGTGCACATTCAGCTACTGAAATCATTTAGGTTAACCTTCAAATGTTGCTTTTCTTTGTGCCTTTCAACTGACCTATTTTCTAACAAGTAGCATCTGGGAAAAAAAAGTGATTTTACTTTCCTATTGTTGAACGCAATAAAATAGTAATGGAGTAAAATGGAGTTCGATGTCTGTATATGAATTGTAATATTATGGAGCATTTTCTAATGCAAGTTAAAGATTTGTTGTATTATGTAGCTGCAAGATTGTAGATTAAGCTGAGACCTTTGCTCACTTACAAATTCATAATTTGTTTGCACTTTGACCCTGTGCATACTTTTTCTTCTTCTCTCACCTGATTTATTTTAAATGATTGAACATCCCTTGCATTAGTACACTAAACAATACAACTGAAGAACTGCGGATGCTGGAAATCTGAAATAAAGCCAGAAATTGCTGTAGAAACTCAGCAGATCTAGCAGCACCTGTGGAGAGAAAGCCGAGTTAACATTTTGGGTCCAGTGACCCTTCTAAAAGATGCTGCCAAACCTGCTGAGCTTCTCCAGCAATTTGTGCTTTTACGCCCGCCCACCATCTGTGGGAATAAGGATCTGATGAATGATCATGACGTGAAATGTTAACTCGGTTTTTTTCACTCGAGATGCTGTCGGATCTGCTGAGTGTTTCCAGCCTACGTTGCTTTAATTTCAGTTTTCTTGACATCATCATTTTACCTTTATGCCCATGGGACCACCTCCATTACTTTTCAGCAGACTTGAATATGAAGCAGCCTGTGTTGGTTAATATGATGGGCCCATTGCATCGGTTGGTTTCATTCTCGCACACCTTCTGACAAATGTCATCCTAAGATTTAGCTGAAGCCTCTGATCCCATGCTCCACTTTCTAGTGTTTGTGTACAGATAATATTTGGTTGCCTTAGCCATCTGTGAATCTGCAATAAGTTCCACTTAAATCCATCTGGAAATGTAATTTAGTGAAGGAAACAGAATAAATGGAGATTCACTGAAATCTTGGAACATACTGAACTTGAATTCCAGGTCTAGATCTCTGGGTAAGGATGGTATCCATTTTCTTCCCTTACAGTGGTTTGATTGACAGGTTATTTTCCAATTTTGACAACATGACACCTTATTTCTCTCCAAGAGGACAGGTAAAACCTCTATGATCAGTCCACCAAGGGGGAGTGGAACAGCAATAAATGCTTCAGGTCAATGACCTTTCATCACAGGTAGGGCAAGTTAGAAATCATTGAATCATAGAATCCCTATAGTGAGGAAACAGGCCATTTGGCCCAACAAGTCCACACTGACCCTCTGAAGAGTAACCCACTCAGACTCATTCCCCTACTCTATTACTCGATGTTTACCCCTGACTAATGCATCTAACCTACACAAGCCTGAACACTATGGGCAATTGAGCATGACCAATTCACCTAACCTACACATCTTCGGATTGTGAAGGAAACTGGAGCACCCAGAGGAAACCCACACAGACCAGGTGGTAAAGTATGTTAGAATGGCTGACACGCTATCCCTTTCATCTGTCTGCCCTTTGTGAGGTCAACACTTGGCTCCCCCTTAGCATCTCCTCATGGTTCCACATCTGCAATTGTGAATCCTTGTGGAGGTGATGCTGTCGAGATCCTGGAATATTCCACCCTGCTGAGCTTTGGAGTTCCAAAGCTGGGTCTCAGCTGAGATTCTGACTGTTCAGGAATTTTCAGTCTACACTGAGTTTTATTGAATTCTACTGGAGCAAACCTGAACTATGACAACTAACCAGCTCAAATGGAGGCATTGAAAGTTCAAAGTTACACCAGATGAATTAGATCCACATCCACTTGCAAAATGCTTTTTGGTCTAATTAGCTATTTAAATAAGTAAAATCACCATAGTCATACTCTTGCATTAGAGAGAGATGACTGGTCTATCCAAGTGGCACGGTGGCACAATAGTTAGCACTGCTATCTCACAGCGCCAGAGACCTGGGTTCAATTCCGGCTTTGGTCAACTATCTGTGTGGAGTTTGCAGATTCTCCCTGTATCTGCGTGGGTTTCCTTTGGGTGCTCCGGTTTCCTCCCACAGTCCAAAGATGTGCAGGTTAGGTGAATTGGCCATGCTAAATTGCCCGTAGTGTTAGGTGAAGGGGTAAATGTAGGGGTATGGGTGGGTTGCGCTTTGGCGGGTCGGTGTGGACTTGTTGGGCCGAAGGGTCTGTTTCCACACTGTAAGTAATCTAATCTATTATAATCTGAGGGCCACCATGCCTCGGGTGAGGGGTGGGATTCAGAGGGAGAGTAACCTTAGTTAGTACAGGAATTGAACACATGCTGGGAACATCACTCACCAGCTCTTCCTGCTTCTCGGATTCTGCATGACCTGCTGTGCTTTTTCAGGACCACATACTCTCGACACCAACTCTCCAGCCAACTGAGCTAACCAACTTGCAAAATATTTACAACAATAAGAAGTTGGCCATTCAGCCCATCGAGACTGCCCCATCATTCCATGAGGTCATGGCTGGTTGGATCATTCTCAATTCAATTTTCCTGCATTTTCTCTATAAGCTTTGATTAAAAATATCGCTAGCTCAGCCTTGCATACACCTCACCAGCCCTTTGTGGTAAAGAATTCCACAGATTCACTACCTTCTGAAAAAAAAAGTCCCCCTTCTCTGTATCATATATGCGACCCTTTATTTTGAGATGATGACCTCTGATCCTAGGCTCCCCCACAAGGGGAGACAACCCCTCCACATCTACCCTGTCAAGTCCCCTAAGAATTTTATATATTTCAATAAGGTCACATTTCAATCTTCCATATTCCAACAAGTACACTCCCAATCTACTCAACCTCTCGTCATTAGACATTCCTCCATACCCGGTATCAGCTTAATGAATCGTCTCTAGATTGCCTCCAATGCTAATATATCCTCCCTTTGATAAGGGTCCAAACCTGTGTGCAGTATTCCAGCTGTGGTCTGACTAGTGCTTTGTGCAGTTTTAACAAAACTTTCCTACTTTTTACATTGATTTTAAAATCAGATTTCACATTAATTCAAATTTGCCCTGAATGTAAAGCTCATAAGGAGGTTTTGGCTCTTTAAAAATAAAAATGTGTTGCTGGAAAAGCGCAGCAGGTCAGGCAGCATCCAAGGAGCAGGAGAATCGACGTTTTGGGCATGAGCCCTTCTTCAGGAATGAGGAAAGTGTGTCCAGCAGGCTAAGATAAAAGGTAGGGAGGAGGGACTTGGGGGAGGGGTGTTGGAAATGTGATAGGTGGAAGGAGGTTAAGGTGAGGGTGATAGGCCAGAGTGGGGGTGGGGGCGGAGAGGTCAGGAAGAAGATTGCAGGTTAGGAAGGTGGTGCTGAGTTCGAGGGTTGGGACTGAGACAAGGTGGGGGGAAGCGAAATGAGGAAACTGGAGAAATCTGAGTTCATTCCTTGTGGTTGGAGGGTTCCTAGGCGGAAGATGAGGCGCTCTTCCTCCAACCGTCGTGTTGCTATGGTCTGGCGATGGAAGAGTCCAAGGACCTGCATGTCCTTGGTGGAGTGGGAGGGGGAGTTGAAGTGTTGAGCCACGGGGTGGTTGGATTGGTTGGTCCGGGTGTCCCAGAGGTGTTCTCTGAAACGTTCTGCAAGTAGGCGGCCTGTCTCCCCAATATAGAGGAGGCCACATTGGGTGCAGCGGATGCAGTAAATGACGTGTGTGGAAGTGCAGGTAAATTTGTGGCGGATATGGAAGGACTCCTTGGGGCCTTGGAGGGAAGTGTGGGGGGAAGTGTGGCCGCAAGTTTTGCATTTCTTGAGGTTGCAGGGGAAGGTGCCGGGAGTGGAGGTTGGGGGTTGGTGGGAGGTGTGGACCCGATGAGGGAGTCACGGAGGGAGTGGTCTTTTTGGAATGCTGATAGGGGAGGGGAGGGAAATATATCCCTGGTGGTGGGGTCTGTTTAGAGGTGGCGGAAATGACGACGGATGATACGATGTATATGGAGGTTGGTGGGGTGGTAGGTTTCTCTAGTTTCCTTATTTCCCCTCCCCCCACCTTGTCTCAGTCCCAACCCTCGAACTCAGCACCACCTTCCTAACCTGCAATCTTCTTCCTGACCTCTCCGCCCCCACCCCCACTCCGGCCTATCACCCTCACCTTAACCTCCTTCCACCTATCACATTTCCATCTCCCTTCCCCCAAATCTCTCCTCCCTACTTTTTATCTTAGCCTGCTTGGCACACCCTCCTCATTCCTGAAGAAGGGCTCATGCCTGAAACGTCGATTCTCCTGCTCCTTGGATGCTGCCTGACCTGCTGCGCTTTTCCAGCAACACATTTTCAGCTCTGATCTCCAGCATCTGCAGTCCTCACTTTCTCCTCTTTAAAAATGAAACTGGCTAATGTTGCCACAGACACTCATGCTATTGGTGTCTACTCCTTTCTAACTGGGTCTTCTGACATTTTGATTTTCTTCTGTTACCAGTTTAAGTGTACAAATGTGATAATATTGGGGATTTGATGCAGATTTATTCAGGTGAAAAAGCCAATATTGAAAGACAAGAAGAGAATATTATGAACCTTCAAAGGTTTGATTGCCAACTGGTTGCAAAAAACAGCAAAAAGAGAAAATGCTGGAAATATCAAACAGGCAGTACCAAGAGGGAGTGGAACAGCAATAAGTGCTTGAGGTCAATGACCTTTCATCACAGGTAGGGCAAGTTAGAAATCATCGAATCATAGAACCCCTGCAGTGTGGAAACAAGCCATTTGGCCCAACAAGTCCACACTGACCCTCTGAAGAGTAACCCACTCAGACTCATTCCCCTACCCTTTTACTCGACGTTTACACCTGACTAATGCATCTAACCTACACAAGCCTGAACACTATGGGCAATTGAGCATGACCAATTCACCTAACCTACACATCTTTGGATTGTGGAGGAAACTGGAGCACCTGGAGAAAACCCACACAGACATGGGGGGAAATGTATGAATTTTAAACAAATGAAATGCCAAGGATGAAAAAAAAAGAGTAAAAGGGAAGGTGTGTGACAGCTGTGAAGCACGGCAGATTAAATAATAAAAGGATTGGTGCAAGGTCAAGGGTATCGTAATAGAACAAGTAAAGAAACAAAAAAGGTCTCAAAATAATATATCAATGGTGATTGACAAATAGCCGCTATGAGAAAGCAAAGAAATTACAAAACACAACAATAAAACTAGGCAGTGTTTACTGACACTGCCAACTGCAGCCAACTGCGCATGTGTGCTCATTACCAAATACAAAGTTCCACACACTGACATCATCATGCAGACATTCCATATGATATCAGGCACAAATGCATTATTGCACATGTGCAGGGAAGTGCACACATTTTTGAACTGGGCTTCAGTGGTGAGGAGAAGGGACATAATATGGGGACTTCTCTGGAGTCTGAAGGGAAAAGGACCCAGAGGCTTGAGGGATGACAAAGAGACAGCAATCCTGGGATGGGGTGGCGCAAGGAGGGTCCATATGCCAGGAGGCCCTCTCCCTCCCTGCCACCTTCTGCAATCCCCCATCATTGTTTTCCACACCCAATCCTCTCTGGCTCCCTCCCGGATTCCAGTGTCCCTCCCTCTTCCCAGTCCCTGCCATCTCCCTTCCCCACCTCCCTACCCCTCCCTCACCCCCCTGCCCCCGCACCCCCCCCCCCACCCCACCGTTCTCTCTTCCTGCTGTCCCAATCTATCTCCATGTTACCCAGCATCAAGCATCACCTCAGGGCCTGTTCCATGGGAACTAGCTTCATGCACCCTTACCTATGGACATTGGTACTTGTCAACTGCTCACAACTAACATGGTACCTCTCCAATTCACTTTTGAAGCTACCGAGGAAGCATAGACATATGTTGCAGGGACACTGGCAACTAGCACTGAGAGGCTTCTGCCAGGATATTTTGCACTCATTGATACACCCAACTCTGTGGTTGGACTAGGCTGTGTCTTAGGGTTGCTTGCTCAGTTAGGGCCCCCTGCATGCTCACAGCATCAATGCCACATCCTGCCTGCTGTGCCATGTCATGCCAGTTAGTGCTTTGGGATACATCAGCCAAAGACTATTAGTGCTGCTATATTGATGAGCTCTTTTGTGCAGTCACATAGTCAGGCTGCTTGTCAATAGGGACCTATTGGGGAGGGGTGGGCACAGAAATATTGCTGCATGGCACAGTGAAACATTATGTGCTAACTGTTTGCGCGACCAACACATATGTGCATTCAACCAAGCGGCCATGTTGGACACTGAGTGGGGACTTGTCCACAGTTCAGTCTGGGGGAGGAGTGATCTCAGTCAGGGGGACCTGGTATCAGTCATGGGCACAGTCCAGGGGCTTGGCCACAGTCAGTCATCCATTTGGAGCAATCACCATCAGGGGATCTATCCCCACACCATCCAGGGAGTGGGCAGCTATCAGTCTAATAGGACTAGTGGCAGTCATGTTTCATCAGTTGGGGAGCTGCAAAGTCTGTGGTCAGGGGTCAGGTCAGTCCTGTCTATGGGTTTGTTGTCAAAGTCAGTTTGGGGTCTTGGAGTTCTGTTTATCAGTTATTAAAGGAGATTAAAGGGAGGTGTTTAAGGGCTGAGGAGGGAACATGTCCAAAAGTGGTGGGGGGGTGCTTAACACCGTGGAAGGGAAAGCAGAGGCATTTGTGGAGGTGGGAAGGGTGGTGCTGAGGAACATTCAAGTTGTCTGGGGTTATGCGGAACAGCATAAGGGCCTTGTAGGCTGCAGGAGGGGGGTGGTGAGAGACAGTGACATTCACTGCTCCCTCCTCAGATGGAGCATAGTGGAGCAGGGTGGGTATCATTAAGGTTTAAAGCTGGGGTTCAGGGGGCAGGGAGGAAGCTGGAGGTAGTGTTCAATGTGATGACTGCCAATATTGGGGGATGGGTGGAAATGGGCTTTTGGGGTACTGTGAGGCAAAAGGAGAGTTGGAGGCTCTGGGGAGGTACCTGATAACTGGGCAGAGTTCACTGGTATCCAGCTTAAAATGCCTTTCCTGCCATCACTTACCATTCTCTGGCTGCGCAAAGCAGCTGAACAATGGCTGGGACAGTGCCCAGGGTGGGCGGTGCCAGTGTCAATTTGATGGATAAGAGTTCAGGATCCACCTTTGCTGGACCATGGGACTAAAGGCACGAACTTCACAACATTTCATTTACGAACATTTTTTCACACATTTACAATGCAAAGTGCATGTGCTTATGCATCAAATGTCAATCAAAGGTAGATTCCACCATGCCTTTGGTGCTGTTTAATGTAACATTGTCATCTCAGTGATGCAGAACTTCGTGGCAATAATATAAAAAGGAGGCTAATGCTGGGCAGAAGCAGCCTAATACCTAAAGAACGCTTCAACGATGTTGTGGGATGACGGGAACATCACAGCATCATACATTATATAAATATGATGATGGACTTGAATGAATGCAAAAGAAAGTGGATCCAGACAGACTGGTGCTGTGCTCTGCACAAGTGAAGCAAGCAATAAGGTGATGTGATAGATGAGCTGGTGGAATGAGATGACCTGTTTGAGAAGAAAGATGAGGACATTGATGTGGAAGAAGCTCTCCTTGTGGATGACAGAGCTCAGCTGCATCAGGCCGTACAAGGCAGACAGGACCCGACTGACCCCAGGTTCCTGTCGGTGTGAGCTGGCTGCAGAAGACCATCAAGAATCGCCAAGGGCACATTTGGTTCACATCATCAGGTTGAACTGCAGGCCATATTCATTTCCTTTGTGCTCCCTTTTGCTGGCTTCAATAAAAAAGTCATATCTGAACGAGTCCAATTGCTTGCCTGCATGTGATGGTCATCTACTGGACACTAACAAGATGTGAGTAACCACTCAACATCAGGAGTGTTGGGACTCAGAGAGGGTGTTTAGAAGGGATGTAGGTATGGACAGGTAAGTTGTGTGGTCTCATCATTAAACAGTGACCAGGGTGAGAGGATGGGGTTGCATATGTGAACGAGTGTCATGAATATCATCTATGAACCACGGATACCATGAATTAGTGGCTCAAAGATGGCAGAGATGCAAGGAATACCAGTCTTTGGGCAGATATCTACTGGGTGATGAGTTATTCTGGGGATGGCACATGGTAAGATGGAGCTAGATTTGGATGTGTGGGATGCCGTTGAGATGTAATAGGTGGTTAATGAGATGTGTTTGTTGAGATATAGTGAGAAATTGCACTTGACTTCGTGACAGGAATCTCTCCAAAAAACCCAACACAGTTTACACTTTGTCAAAATAACATAAGGATCAGCCCATCATCTATTATTGACAAAAGGCAAGATAACTCTGAACTAGCATTTATGATAAAGAATCTAAACTAAATATGAAATAGAAATGATTCTGTTATGAAGATGTTATGCTTAAAACAATTTGTGACTTTATTTTTTTTGTATAATTTTCAGTATAATAGCAACAGGGGATGGGTGTTGAGAATTTGTTTATTTTCGCCAGTAGTTTTTGTAGCAGAGACCAGGTAGAGTCCTTACAGTGCGGAAGCAGGCCGTTTGTATTCCACTTACCCATCCCCCTGCTCTATCCCTGTATTCCCCATGGCTAACCAACCTAACTTGGACATCTTTGGACTGTGGGAGGAAACCCACTCAGACAGTGAGAGAATGTGCAAACTCCACACAGACAGTCACCCAAAGGTGGAACTGAAGCCAGGTTCCTAGTGCTGTGAGGCAGCAGCGCTAACCACTGAACCACTGTGCCACCCCTAGGATAAGGCATTCGAAGATTGTCCTAGAACATTTGGACTGAGTGAGTATTTAATTTGTTTTATCATGATATCTAAATCAACTGCAATATTTCATCTTGCAATCAAATATCATGAATTGGAACACTGATTGTAAATCGTGTCCTGGAGCAGTAGAATACCATGACCTCGGAACTCGTTTATGCTGTATTTGATTTGCCGGTGAGAAATTACGAACTAAGAGTCCAAGATGGTGGCATCCAGCACACATTCTGCCCCACGTGCCATTTGGCAAAGGACATCTGAAACTGCGTTCAGACCTTTTGTATGTGATAACTGCGTTCAGAGTGACTGTGGATGAACTGGTGGTCCAGCTCTATACCAGTTCTGAAAATCATTTCAGAACTCCCCTTTCCACATAGCAGGGCCTCCCATCTAACTCAACAATAAGGGCAGTTGCCTGTGATGGACTGTTAAGTTAGTAACAGGCTGTGTGGGATCTTACAGCAGGCGCACATGGTTCACGCTATAGTCATCATGTTAAAATGACACCCTAGGTAGAATATTGAGTGGGCCTCTGTGACAGGAATTCATGCCTAATGCATGCTGGCATACTGCTGCTATCCAATTTTATCCCCGCTGCGAATGATGCATACTTACATAATTTTGATAGAAATAAAACATAACATCACAAACAATGGACACAGGTCAGCAAACAGTGGACAGGTCAGCAGGGACCAATTGCAGTGTCCAGTGTATGCTGAATTAGCTAGTCTCGGGCAGGGCATCATGAGGAATGCTACAATTGGTCTCAATATTCTTCAGATATGATGCAGAAGAAATCTCACCCAAAATTATTTTTTCCTATTACAATTCAGTAGCTTGTTTTGGGATGGGTTTATGAGGTCAAGATTGTGATTCATTATATGGCCATTCATCACAGAATGCTCCAGCGCACACGCACACACACACACACACACAAACTGGGACTGGCTCATAGTAAAATAGAGCTTTGCAAGAATACTAGGGATGGGACAATGTGGAATAAATTATAATAGAACATAGAGTTTTTTTTTAAAAAAGCATGCTTAAGAACGTTTTATGGGACTCATGCCTGTAAACCAGTGGGACTCACTGGCACAGTTTAAGTATTCTGATAGTAGCATATGCAGACTGACAACAACAATGGAGAAGTGCAGGATGATATGATTCACTGGGATAAGACTAAAGCCACCGATTCAAAACAAGCAAATGAAAGCCCTGAGCTGCACAGCTAATGTGCAAACTTGTTTCCGTCCTCTATGGTTCCATCATTTATTCAGGAGGTAGGAGCAGGAGATGGGGACTAGCATTTGCTTGATACTCAATTATACATTAGTGTACATCACTTGGCAATCTGTTCATATCAATTTAATTGGATTTTAATATTGCCTCTGATCTTGTTGTCTAATTAACAGTACTGGCTGGCAATAAAGCATAACCACACACTATGTAACACCTTTGATCCCTGCCATATGTAGCTCCTTCATTGATTACCACATTTTCAGAAATTCCACTTTCTCAATATGGGCTGTGATAAATGGGAGAAAAAGCACATTCGCAATGTGATAAAAAAACACATGCACTTGCAACTTCATTTATTTTTGTTGTCGTTCTCTTTTGATTAAGAACAATAAAAAAAACTGCTTGTCCTAAATATTGTATGCAAATATAACTCTGGGCATGCATCTAATAATGCCAGGGGACCGTTCCGGTGCCTGCTTTGGCCTAGCTGGCACCACTCTAGGAGAGATTAAGCTTGCTAGATGAGCCAACGCATGATTGGTATTTTTAGTGTGCCAGGAAAGCTCGGCGTATCTGTTACAAATGTCATAAATTATTTCTTGACCATTAGCAGTTTTTATGCATCAGAGCTGTTCTTGAGGCATATTAAATCAGTCACAGGGAAAAACACGCCAGGACATCTGGGGCTGCCAGATTATTCAGTTAATTTCTATTCCCATGAACCTGGAGGTGTTAATTTGGAAGCACAACAGCAGAGTATGAAGAATGCTAATACGTCATTTGAATGATTAATGCAATCAGGGGATTTGTGGGACCTTTGTTTACTTTTTAATTTTTTGACATGGCACAGTGACGAGAAGAAACGCTAATTTGAACCTAAAGGCAGGTTGAATTTCTGTTTACACCTTGTGACTCCACAATGGGGTACAGGAAAGTTTGGGGGGGGGGCTAGGAAAGAGACGGACAATTGACCGGCATTGCTTTTGTTCTTAAAATGGGCACAGCAAAGGAGACAGATGAAATTGTTTGTGTGTCATTGAACTGAGGCCTCATGAGAAAGAAGGCTGATGGAAGCTGCAGACTCGCGGTGAGTAGAAAGCCAGGAGAGCAAGGGCAAAGGAGCCACTGTCTACTTAAAGAAAAAGGGGCATTTAAAAAATAATATTGTCAACTGCAGTGTGAAAGAGTTTGATATGAAAAGCTTTTCACAGAAGACAAGGATTCTAGCTTTCTACCAGTGAGTACAGGAATATGCAGTTCGTCGCAAGTGCTTCATTGAAAGGAATGCAAATTCCAACCAAAATATTGTGTATCCTGCCTGCTAGTATGTTGCAATTACTATTAAGTTCCACTCTCTTTATTAAGACATTTCAAAGTCAGAGCAAAATTTTCCATACATTTACAATGACAACGTCTTTTTATACCAAGCCCTTATCTTGATGAGTTACCTGTAAGTGTGGTTTAAACCCTGCTCATGCAGTTCAAGTGCACATGATCATGTTTTAATCGCCTTCTTGGCGGAGGTTGGTATCAACTTGTGTTAAAGAGGTCAAAGGGTTTCCAGGGAAATTCATAGAGGGCTCACTATTTGTCAGGTAAAACCAGATAAACCCAATAGCGAGGTCAAATTTGAATTATTCAATTAGTTTTAGTCATTTAATTTGTGGTTATGGAATGTTTCTTGATTGTTAATAATAGGTATATTAATTCAGCAGCTCATGCTTTGGCCAAGAATTGTATGTGAATATTAGTCCCAGTGGGCTTTCTGAAATACCTCAGCAAAGTAGGGTATTATATCTGTGTCTGCACAAGATGAAAAGAGCTCATGGGGAACCTGAGGGTTGGGAGGGGGTACAAGATTTCCTGAGTATGGAGTGTGTAGTGCAAATGTAAATGGGTTCTTCCCAGATCTATTCGCCATTTCATCGCATTTATACTGAGGCTGCAAATTTCAGTTGCTTGTATTTTTTGGCGGTACTGGCGCCCATTCACGTACAAAATATACATTGGGCACACTGTTCTGGTACTGACATCACCAGGTGTCACTGTGACAAACATGTTAATGTGGGAACTGTAAATGTGCCCTAGAAGAATGCAGAGTAGGTCAACTGTGTCGTCAGTCAGTGTCTGGCATTGGCTTGAATCTAGCGATGTCCATTTTCCCCTTTAATACTCCAAGTTAACCTCTTTTAATCTCATCCAGCTGAAAATGAGTTTGGCAGTCAGAAGAGCATCCATCTGTGCTATTTATGAGAATTATAGAGTAGAAACATGCCCTTTGATCCATACCGACCAAGTCTCCCAAACTAAACTTATCCCACTTGACTGTGTTTCTCCCACATCCCTTTAAGCCTTTCTTATTCGCGTGCCTATCCAAATGTTTTTTTAAATGTTGCAAATGCTAACCACCCTGTGTGAAAAAGTTGCCCCTCAAGTCCATTCTAAATCTTTCTCCTCATTCACCTTATCTATACCCCTTATGATTTTATAAACCTCTATAATCTCAGCCATCAACCTCCTACGCTCGTGTGAAAAAAAGTCACAGCCTATCCTTATAACTTAAACTCTCTCAGTCCCGGCAACATCATTAACTAATTTCAAGTTATTTGCCAGTGGATTGATAAAGCCTGCTGGATGAATTAGCATTTAAGTTGGTGAATCTACAAGGCTTGGTGTGGAGCTTGGTGAAGGACCGGTTCTTCCTGCGAGATTTCTGCTCAGACCACTTGCTCTCAATCCTGAGACCGACAGTTTATATTTGACTTCACATGCAGCATGGCAGTGAGAATGAGCTGGTGCAGAGCAGGAGAAGCTGCTCAAAGAAGGAGGAGGAAGATAACAGGCCTCTCAACCACAGGCCATGGAATCCCAATGTCTTTGGAAGCACTTATCCTCTCCCAACCTCAGTGAGGAGCAGGGTGCATGATGCCTCTGTTTCACTCAACAGGCACTTACAGGAATCTGTTATTTTGTAGCCGGAAGGAGGAATGACAACACGGCTGCCAATATTTGTGCAAATATCTGTGGCCTTGAACTTGTTTGTGTTGGCTCCAATCCATGTTGAAACAGGTGACATTTTCAGCTTTCAGCTTGCCATTTACTATTGTACAAAAGAAGTGGCCGAATGCTGGGCTCCAGGGAGGCTGAATGCATTTCGTTCTCTCCTGCAAGAGAACTGCAGGTAGAGTGAGCACACCAGCTTTTCAGAATTGCAGGCTTCTCTATGGTGTGGGATTGCCAATGACACTGCACATAAGTCACTTTGTGGATGCGGTATGTGAATTTAAAATGTACCACACCACAGAGAGTCAGTGTGTAAGATCCTGTCAGTGTGTGACCGTGCTCTGCCTAGCATAGGGTCAATGCCAGTTATACTGGCAGCGATAATGATGACTTTTAAACTGTGCCAGTATAGTCTACCATCACCACTTGAGCCCCCATGGGAAATCAGAGGGTGGCTATTGGGTGGTAGTTAAGGGCTATTTACTATATGCCATGGTTCATGACCATGCTGTGAATTCCATGCACAACTGAGCAGCAGGTATATAATGAGAGTTATACAAGTGTCATTGAAGAAAACCACTGGCAGTTTAACCACTTCTGTTGCTTGAACTACTCTGGAAGATCCCTGGAATAATTGACAGGGCATGATTCAACATGGTATGTTGATGTTGCTTTCTACATCTTGAGGACATTGCCTTTGTTACTAGGAACGTAGCAGGCAGCTGAGGAGGAAGTGGAGGAAAACAAAGTTAAGGGAAAAGCGGAAGCATAGGTGGAAGAGTTGAGAGAGTCAACAAAGTCTCTTTCTGAGAGGACTATCTATGATTGCTCATCTGATTACATTATATCGAATGCCACCTCCATTCCTCATTTACTAACAGCTCTACACCACTCAGCAAGTATGCCCATTAACCTTCTTTTTCTGTACTCTACTTTGACTGAGTCTTCTGCAACAGAACTCAAATGGACTTGCCACATAAACACAATGGCTATAAGAGCAGGTCAGAGGCTAGAAATATGCAGTGAATAACTCACCATCTGACTGCTGTCCACCAATGCCAAGGCACAAGTCAGGAGTGTGATGGAATACTCCCCGCTTGCCTGGATGGATGCAGCTCCAACAACATTCAAGAAGCTTGACACCATCCAGGACAAGACAGTCCCCTTGATTCGCACCACATCCACAAACATCCTTTACCACTGATGCTCAGTTTAAAGTCCTATCCATAGCCTTAGTATTGTGGTTCACCAGAACTCTGGTCCCAGTATGATTAAAATGGAGCCTGTCCTATCAGAACAACTCCCTCCTTCTCTAGTACTTGTGCTAATGTCCCATCAATTTGAATCCGTTTCTCCAACACCAATCTTTGAGCCACAGATTTACCACTTTGATTTTGATGACTCTCTGCCAATTAGCTTGCAGTTTAGGTAGTAATATGGAGGTTATTATCTCTTTGATTCTGCTCTTTAATTTAGCCTGAGCTACACATATTCCTTCAGCAGAACCTCTTTCCTCTTTCACATTGGTATTGTAGGTACCTACCTGAATCACAACAACTGGCTCATTTCCACTCCAAGTTCCTCTGCAAGCTATATGAGATATACTGAACCAGCGCACTGGGCAGGCAACATGGCCTTCAGGACCTCAATCCTGACCACAGAGAACATTGTCTATTCTCCTGAATATACTGTCACTGATTACAGCTACACTTCCTTTTTCATCTCCCCTTGTGAATGGCTCCATGCACCACAATACTATGGATAGTTTTCTCATCCTTCCTATAGCACCCTCTTTCATCCACACAGGGAACAAGTATCTCAAACCCGTTAGACAATCTTAAGGGCTGATGTTCCTTCAACACTACCTCCTGGATCCCTCTAACCACCTTGCTTGTTGTCACAGTGTCCTGTCCCTGAACACTGACCGAATTCCTGGTAGTCAATCTAAGGGGTATGACTGCCTCCTGAAAAACAGCATCCAGATAACTTTCCCCATTCCCGATACATTACAGTGTTCGAAACTCAGACTCTAACTCATCAGCTCTGAACCAGGGTTCCTCAAGCAGCCAATACTTGCTGTAGATGTGGTCATTATGAACCACAATGGAATCCACCAGCTCCCACATCATGTGGGTACAACCCATCGCCTGGGCTGGCATCACTATTTTGTTTACTTCATTCTTCACTTGTTTTCTGAAAAAATTCCTACTGATCTTTTAATTCTTTTATTTTCATTCTGAAAGTGACCCATAACGGATAGTAAATTTAGCAGGTATTACCAACCAATGAGCTTACGATTTTCCTGTGACGTCAGTCTTTGTTTTGTGTTCCCCGATCCTGGGTTGTTAATTTATCTCAGGCTGTTTGTCTCAGTCTGGATATGATTTCTCCTTCCTGGCCATGCAAATCTTACCGATGATGTCAGACATTGGCTCTTGAACTGACATAAGGATGGGCCTATTCCCCACTGGTTAGTCCTGCAGCAGTGACTGTGTGCCATCTTGTAAAGAAAGTGTGTTGTTGAGTGTGGTGCAATGTGTTTTGGTGATGTTGCTGTTCAGATTAGATAGCTGTCTGTCTGTGCAAGCTGTAAGATGAAGGTGTGAGACTTTCAGCAGTGCAAGCATGATGGTTAGAAAGTAATGAATATTAGCTCAGAATTGTGACTGATGGATGTATTGGTGGGTGACTAATGGTGATGCAGTGCTGTGAGCAGAGTGTGCGGCTGGTGGTGCAATTGATAAGATATGGCATTTGAAGATGCATTTCTGACCTCATGATGCATGAGGACATAGAATTTCAAATCATACCTCCTTGAAGTTCAACAGGATTACCAACTTAATTGCTTTAGCAATGACCTACCCCCCAACATAAGATAAGAGGTCGGATTATTTGCTTACAGTTGTATGGTGTTCAGTGCGATATACAACTCCTCAGATACTGAAAATATCTGGTCTGCATCCAGCAAACTCTGGGCAACATTCAAATTCAGGCTGATAGGAGATCAAAAAAAAAATCAGCATTACGTAAGTGTCAGACAATAAATATCACCATCAAGATAGCAGTTAACCACCTCTCTGGGACATTCTACAGCCTTACTATTGCTAAATGGCCTTCCAGCACCCCCTTTCACCAGCCTAATCAACACTACGATCTGTTCCCTGGGATTTACACCAAGACAAATATCGACTGAGCCTGGAGGACAATCAGCTCGATGAAAGACACTCTCTGGTCTGCCCAGAACTTGTCGGTCTTCCAGAACAAGGAGTTGACTTTGACTGAGTGTTGCAGACTCCAAGGTCCAGGACTACATGCTGAGGGATGGACTAAAGTTTGGGGCAGCTTCCTCCAAGGTGCAGTGAGGAAAGACCACAAGCAGAGGTCTTCCTGTTAAAGTTACTTGGGGGTCTGTTCAATTACTGGACCCTCCTCATGCCTCAATAAATGTAAATATAATCTTATACATGTAAGAGATGCCTTTGGTTTGTTGGAATAGAGTTGAAAAGTGTGGTGCTGGAAAGGCGCAGCAGGCCAGGCAGCAACCGAGGAGCAGGAGAATCGACGCTTCGGGCATAAGCCCTTCTTCAGGAATGAGGCTGGTGTGCCAAGCGGGCTGAGATAAAAGTTGTAGGGGGGCGGAATTTGGGGGAGGGGCACTGGGAATACGATAGGTGGAAGGAGGTGAGGGTGAGGGTGATCGGCTGGAGAGGGGGTGGGGGCAGAGAGATCGGGAAGAAGATTGCAGGTCAAAAGGGCGGTGCTGAATCCAGGGGTTGGGACTGAGATAAGGTGGCGAGAGGGGAAATGAGGAAGCTGGAGAAATCTACATTCATCCCGTGTGGTTGGAGGGTTCCTAGGTGGGAAGATGAGGCGCTCTTCCTCCAGGTGTCGTGTGGCCAGGGTCTGGCGATGGAGGGGTCCATTGGGGCCTTGGATGGAGGTGAGGGGGGAGGTGTGGGCGCAAGTTTTGCACTTCTTGCGGTTGCAGAGGAAGGTGCTGGGAGTGGAGGTGGGGTTGGTGGGGGGTGTGGACCTGACGAGGGAGTCGCGTAGGGAGTGGTCTCTCCGGAACGCTGATGGGGTGAGGAGGGAAATATATCCCTGGTGGTGGGGTCTGTTTGGAGGTGGCGGAATTGATAGAGTCAAACTCAAATATTTGTTTGTTTACTTGATATACTACTGTATAGGATCAAACTGCATTTGTGGCAATATATAAAAAGAGATTTCTTAATAAATAAAGTATATTTTTGAAATAAAAATATCAGAAACTGATCGAGACGGTCTATACCATAAATTATAGTTATGAGAGGGGGTCAGAGGTGAGTAATTTTGTGACCACACATCTCGTGTCTTCTTGATGCCTGTTTACCTGGCTCATGTCAGGAATAAGTGAGGACTGCAGATGCTGGAGCTCAGAATCGAAAAGTGTGGTGCTGGAAAAGCACAGCAGGTCAGGCAACATCCGAGGAACAGGGGAGTCAATGTTTCAGGCATAAGCGCTTCATCAGGAATCGTGGGGTTTCCTGATGAAGGGCTTATGCTCGAAACGTCAATTCTCCTGCTCCTCAGATGCTGCCTGACCTGCTAAGCTTTTTCAGCGCCACACTTTTTGACTCATGCCAGGAATGTGATGCAATACTGTACACTTACTGGATAGGTGTGGTCTGAAAACATTTGAGAACTTGGACACAATCCAATACAAAACAGCCTGCTTGTTTGGCACCCCATCTAACACTTCCAATACTCACTTCCTTCAGAGTTGCAACTGTATGTACTATTTACAAGATGTACTGCAGCAACTCACTCAAGTTTCTTCAATGGCACCTTCTAAATCCAAAAACCTACCTCCAAGCTACACCCCATCATGACTTACAACTGTATGCGTGTCTTTCACCATCACTGATTGAAAATGCTAAAACTCTGTTCTGAACAGAGCACCTACACTACAAGCATTGCAGTGCTTCAAGATGTTAGCTCACCATCACTTTTTCAAGGCAAGTAAAGATGGCTTCTATGGTTTGGCTTTGTCAAGTGAATTAAAAACAAAGAAACTTGACCAATTTTATTAACTGGCATTATCTGTACTAAAATTGGAGAGTTGCCAGTACGTAATGAATGTTACCTTGATTCAGGGCAGCTTGATGATCAGGGGCAATGGTCGAGGAACTTGGTAGCTGGGGAGATCTTAAAACTGACTCTTCATGACTCCAAAAAAGATATTAAGATAAACTACCATTTTGTTTTCTGAGTGGCATCCAGCACAGAACCATTGGTTTGGCGGCTGTAGTGGCTTGTGCTTGAGCCATCTTCATTACCTTCAATAAAGCTCATAATCATCTAAGAGTTTAAAGACAACACCAGATCCTGATTATGAAATCATGGTGGATGCTGGGGACACAAGTTTGAGATACGTAGTTCTGGCTGCTTACGTTGAGGACAGTATGAACTTTTCAATGAAAATTCACTGAAAGCCTAGTTGCCAGGCTTTTTCTTTGCTGAGGGGCCTCTTTCCTGATTAAGGGCTTATGCTCGAAACATCGATTCTCCTGCTCTTCGGTTGCTGCCTGACCTGCTGTGCCTTTCAGCACCATGCTCTTGACTCTGATCTCCAGCATCTGCAGTCCTCACTTTCTCCTACTATCCATTCATGATGAAAAACAGGAGAGAGTAAGACCAGAAATGCCTTCATTATAATGTGATGTATGAAATCTTGCTGCAAATTGGTTGTGGGGGCTTGCCAATACTATATCACTGATTTCCATTCCAAAGAATTTGACTGGCTGAAAAGTGCTTTGGGAGCCTTGTGGTGCTATAAGAATGAAATCACTTTTTTTTTCTGTGTTCTTGACCAATATCTAACAGTATTGAGTACAAATTAAGGCAGGAACTGACCCCAATTTAAAATTGATTGGGACAAGAAGGAAGCTGTGCTGTGGACATAGTAATTTTTAAACACATGATTTTTTGTTTTCAAAAGCCCTCAATGAAAATTTATAATTTATACAAATTATTTTTGTGTACTCCAGAAAAATAAAAGACACAATTCACTGTGAGGATATTTAAGTGCTGCTTCTGTTGATGCATTACACCTCTCTTGTGCATGACACTGAATTCGGGGTCATAGTTAATACAATGCATGACTGTGACAAAATACAAGAGGACATTAATAATCTTGTAAAATGGGCATGTTATTGGGAAATTAGTTTCAATACAGATAAGTGTGAGGTGATACTGTTTTGCAAGAAGAATAAAGAGGACAAATACTATCTAAATAGAATAGAGGGGCAGGCAAATCCAAGGGTAGATATATACAAATCACCAGAAGCAATGATATAGGTTAATAAGACCATTAAAAGTGCAATCAAAGCTTAATTTCTACAGGAATGGGATTGATAAGCATTGAAGTTATGTTAAACTTGTGCAGAACCTTGACTAGAATTTGAGTTCAATGAATAATTCTGGTCTGTCTCATATATTAAAAGCATGTATGAGGATTGGAAATAATGCAAGATTATATTACAAGTATGATATTAGAAATGAAAAGTTGTGCCTATTAAGAAAGATTGAGCAAGGTCTAATAAATAAACCATTGAAGTTTTAAAATTGATCCCTTGGTAGAAAAAGCTTGAGTATTGCTTAAAAGAAAGATATGCTGTCAAATGCTATTCTTGCAAAGATCTGGACAGACACAAGAATGCCAAACTTCAAAGGGTCAAATGATTTCATGAGAAAAAGTCTCTGACTCATTAGCAAGTTGATTCTGATTTCTTGAGTCATTGCCGTGGAGAATACTGCAAAATGCTACTGTCCAACATGCTTTTGTTCTTGTCAAAAAAGACATAATACCCTGAATATGTTCCTTTTTCCTGTAGAGAGTAGGTCTATGTGTCTGAATATTTGTAAACTTCTAGTAGGCATAAGTTAACTATATTTTGAAACTTACAGGTAATCTTTCATTTCATTGTTGGTGCATTTCTTAACTTGCTTAATATTATTTAGAAAGTGTTTTCCACTCTTAGAATCACATCTTATATCAGAAAAGTTCTGAATTCTGCAAGCATAGTTTCATTGTACTCAGCCAATCATGAGAAGCTGAAGGGACATCTGATTGGTATGATTTGCCAGTCATCAGAATGTATCTCTTACATGGCTAGTTTGCACTGGCACTGAAATTCATGTATCACATTACCTCATTACTGTGTTCCACGGGAGCCCTTCAACGCCCAGCTCTTGCCAACATTTTGGACAATTTCCATGAGAATCGAGTTTTCAATGGCATGACCTCTAACCTCCAAACCTTTGCATACTTCTGATACGTAGATGATACATTCATCCTAATAGAGTCTGAATTCTGTTGTTATCTCCTAATGCACCTTAAATGACTCCATCTCACATTCAAATTCACCTTTCACAAGGAAAAGGCTAACAAGCCCCTTTTCTCGATGCACATATTGAAAATCTGCCAATGAATTCCCGACTCACATTTGCAATCGATTTTCACTTGTCAATATATGCCTGGGATTGGTACAGCTGCATGCTTTTTTAAGATTGACTTTCTTGTTAAATTTGTGAGCAGGTTTGAGTGAGTTTTTCAACCAAAATAGGGTGCATCAAAGTGATCTTCCAGGATAATGGTGAATGACTGTGTATCATGCATGCTCATTAGTGGATGGAAGGCTGCCACTTTCAGACTTAAAAAGTGCTAGCCTATCTCAAATTACCCTGAAAGGACAAACTAGCTCAAAACGTTTAGCAACAGTGAAACTCCTTACTTTATGCTGCTGTTATGCAGTAGCAACATGAGTGGGGTTTTCCACTTACTGGATGCAGCCTTCAAGCCTAAAAGATGATGTGCCAATTAATAATGTGGCATATGAATTGCAATGCCAGCTACGAAACTATGCACTAGTGTCCGGCAGATCACATCAAACAGCAAATCTCTTTGGCAATAAGCAGAGCATTGACTATATTCAACAAATCCATGTTTGTAAAATGTAAGATATGACTCAAATCATCCAAGAGCACCAATCACTGTTGAATTTATTCTTTTTATGCTTTGTCCAGGCTGCATTGCTGTGTCATACTTCGGATGCCTGAGTCTTTGGAAACATGCAGCATAATTTCAATCAAACTGAATCCCTGTAGTTGAGGACAGTCAGGACCTTTTTTAATAGCATGAACTGCCATATTCTAAAATGTTCACTCATTCACTAACACAGTGTGGAACTGTTAACATTTTAGTGTGGTTCAGGTAAGCAGTGGGTGAGGTAAATAGGGAAGAGGGTATGGAAGAGGACAGGTGACAAGGGTGAATTGTGGCAAGGTGGATTGGATAACAGGGTGGACTTAGTAACATGGTAGTAGAATAGAGTGGCAAGGTAGATAGGGTGAGCTGGATGGTAGGATAGGTAAGATGGCAGACAGTAATGCAGAGGGAAAAACCAATAGGAAAACAGTAACACTAGGAAATGAACATTCTGATCATACTGGGCACTGTTACATATAAACATAGAAGATAGGAGCAAAAATAGGCCAGTCAACACATGGAGCCTTCTCTGACATTTCAGATGATCATGGCTGATCATTGAGCTCAATGCCTTAATCCTGCTGCTCCCCAGATCCCTTGATCCCTTTCACTGCAAAAGCTAGATCAATGTCCTTCTTGAAAACATAACATTTTAGCCTTAACCACTTTCTGTGGAAGTCAATTCCAAAGGCTGACCACCCTTTGAATGAAGACATTGCTCCTCATCTCAGCCCTGAAATGTTTACCCTTCTCCTTAAACTGTGATCCTTGATTCTGGATTCCCCCAATATTGAGCATCTAATCTGTCTAGCCCTGATAGAATTTTATAGCTTTCTATAAATTCCCCCATCATTCTTGTAGACTCCAGTGAATTCATTCATAACTGATTCAATTTCTCCTCATACATCGATCCTGCCATCCCAGGGATCAATTCAGTAAACCTTTGCTGCACTCTCTCTCTCAAAAGAATGACCTTCCTTAGAAAAGGAGACCAAAACAGCACACAATATTCCAGGTGTAGCTTCATCAATACCCAGTGAAATTGCAGTAAGATATCCATGTTCCTGCACTCTAATCCTCTTGCTGTGAAGGCCTACATACAGCTTGTCTTCTTTAAGGCCTGCTGTACCTGCATGCTTATTTTCAGCAGCTGCTGCATGGGGACATCCAGGTCTTGTTGAACATTCCCCTTTCTCATTTTACAGCCATTCTAAGAATAATCTACCTTTGTATTATTGCTACCAAAATAGATAACCTCACAATTATCCAAATGATGTAGGCATCCACCATACATTTACCCACTCACTTAGCCTGTCCAAATCACACTTCAACATCTCTACATCCTTTCCATAGCTCGACCCTTCCACCCTGTTTTACGCCCTCTGCAAATATTGAAATATTACATTTAGTCTCCCTATCTAAATTATTAAAAGATATTGTGAACAGCTGGGGTTAGATGGTTTTAGCAGGCTTAGGAGAATTCCAAGTGGGTTTGGGTCAGGTACGTTTGAGGAATCAGGTCTTGGTTGGGAGGGGTTGAATAGTTAAGAGGGTCAGTGTGAGTCACTCTGGGTTCTGTTTTATATTTAGCCACTAGGTAGAGGTGAATTCAATGTAATTAACTTTTCCCGGTTCATTATTAAGGTTAGCAAGTCAGAACCCTCTGACATTTCTCACTCTTCGAAGTTCTTGAGAAGATTTGTAGTTCAGGTTGTGGATCAGGTTGCTGGTTTGCTCACTCATCTGGCAAGTTTGTTTGCAGACATTTTGTCACTATGCTATGTAACATCAGCAGTGTGCCTCTGGTGAAGCGTTGGTGTTCTATCCTGCTTGCTAATTATGTGTCCCAGTGTGCTGAGGTGTGTGGTATCATTCCTGGTTTTGTTTCTTAGTTTTTGGTATATAGGATCTAACTCTATATGTTTGTTAATGGAGTTCTTGTTTGAGTGCCAGGCTTCCAGTAATTCCTGTGCATGTCTTTGTTTGGCTTGTCCTAGGATGGATAAATTATCCCAGTCAAATTGATGTCCTCCTTTGTCCATGTGTGCGGACGCAAGTGACAGTTGATCATGTCTCTTGGTGGCTAGTTGGCGATCACGTACCCTGATGGCTAGTTTTCTTCCAGTTTGCCCTATGTAATGTTTCTGGCAGTCTTTACATGGTATAACACTAGCCATCAGGGTACACAAATACCAACTAGCCACATATTGCCCAGATTGTTCACGGCATGAGCCCTGAAAAAGGGCTCATGCCCGAAACGTCGATTCTCCTGCTCCTTGGATGCTGCCTGACCTGCTGCGCTTTTCCAGCAACACATTTTCAGCTCTGATCTCCAGCATCTGCAGTCCTCACTTTCTCCTAGAAGATTGTCCAGATTTACCTGGTTGTACCTCACAGATGTATAAGGTTTGAATCTTGGAATATGATAGTACAGGAAGAAGCCTTTTATGTTGGTTGATCTATCTAATTACCTCCACTCCCCTTGCTCTTCATGATAGCCCAAATATATAAATAACTCCCTTTCTAGTATTTATCCAATTGCCTTTTAGTAATTATTATTGAAAGCGCTTCCATTAGCCTTTCCAATAGTCTATTCCAGATCATACCAACCTGCTGTGTAATTTTGTTTTAATCATGTTACCTCCAATTCTTTTGTCACTTACCTGATATTGGTGACTTTTGTTGCCTGACCTTTCAGCCATTGGAAACAGTTTCTCCTTAATTTGCTATCAAGACCCTTCATGATTTGAATACTTGTCGCAAATCTCCTTTAATCTTTTCTGCTCTAAGGTGAATAAATTCTATTTACTTAGTCGCTTCACATAACGTTTGGTCCTATTCTAATAAAACTCTCAAAAACTATGGCATTCTTCCAAATTAGCCGCAATATTCCTGCTGGGGCCAAACCAGTGTTTTTTAAAGGTTCAAACTAAAAATAGAAAATACTTTACATGCCACTGTTCCCTTTAATATTTTTGGAGTGTGCAGGCAATTTCTTACAATAACCCCTTTATATTTTTATGTTGTAGTGTACACATGGCCATTTATAGGGTCTGACTTATGCATGATCTGCATGGGGTCTTGTGCATTGCCACACAAATGTACAACTGTGTGATTCAGAAGGTACATTGATGCCAGCGCTGATCCCCAGGGGATGCCACTGCACATGTCAACCCAGCCTGAAAACCAACCTTAGATCACTCATGGTGCTCTCCTTTGTGTCCCTTATCAATTTTATATCAGTGGTGTTATTACTACTGTAATCTGAAGGGATTTGATTTTGGTTCACCATTTGATGGATGACATCCACAAAATTCATTTGCATTATCCTCAACAACCCTGCCTTTTATTTCACCACCAACTCATCCAAGTTGGTCAAATGATTTGTGCTGCTACCTTTAACTTTATGAACTCAAACATTTGCATTTCCTCCATTTTCTCCCTAAATGTCTCTTGAAATGCTTCCCATCATTGACTATGAGGCTGATTGACCAACAATTTTAGGGTTGATGCGGCTCTCTCTTTTTGAGTAGTGGTGTGCATTTGCAATTCGCTTGTCCTCCCGTCTTTGTAGAGGATTCAAAAGCTTGTGGTCAGAGTTTCCACATTATTGTATTTACTTCCCTCAGCAAACTAGAATACATCCCAAACAAGTCCATGACTGGCTGAGAGATACCAACCTCTGCTTTGTTTTTATTTTCCTGCACCTCCGTCCTCAGACCCCACCCCTCCAACCGTAACAAGGACAGAACGCCCCTGGTGCTCACCTTCCACCCTACCAACCTTCACATAAACCAAATCATCCGCCGACATTTCCGCCACCTCCAAACAGACCCCACCACCAGGATATATTTCCCTCCCCACCCCTTTCCGCCTTCCGCAAAGACCGTTCCCTCCGTGACTACCTGGTCAGGTCCACGCCCCCCTACAATCCACCCTCCCATCCTGGCACTTTCCCCTGCCACCGCAGGAACTGTAAAACCTGCACCCACACCTCCTCCCTCACCTCTATCCAAGGCCCTAAAGGAGCCTTCCACATCCATCAAAGTTTTACTTGCACATCTACTAATATCATTTATTGTATCCGTTGGTCCCGATGCAGTCTCCTCTATATTGGGGAGACTGGGCGCCTCCTAGCAGAGCGCTTTAGGGAACATCTCCGGGATACCTGCACCAATCAACCACACCGCTCCGTAGCCCAACATTTCAACTCCCCCTCCCACTCTGCCGAGGACATGGAGGTCCTCGGCCTCCTTCACCGCCGCTCCCTCACCACCAGACGCCTGGAGGAAGAACGCCTCATCTTCCACCTCGGAACACTTCAACCCCAGGGCATCAATGTGGACTTCAACAGTTTCCTCATTTCCCCTTCCCCCACCTCACCCTAGTTCTAAACTTCCAGCTCAGCACTGTCCCCATGACTTGTCCGGACTTGTCCTACCGGCCTATCTCCTTTTCCACCTATCCACTCCACTCTCTCCTCCCTGACCTTCATCCCCTCCCCCACTCACCCATTGTACTCTATGCTACTTTCTCCCCAACCCCACCCTCCTCTAGCTTATCTCTCCACGCTTCAGGCTCACTGCCTTTATTCTTGATGAAGGACTTTTGCCCGAAACGTCGATTTCGAAGCTCCTTGGATGCTGCCTGAACTGCTGTGCTCTTCCAGCACCACTCATCCAGAATCTAGTTTCCAGCATCTGCAGTCATTGTTTTTACCTCGTTTGTTTTTATTTTGTCTAATGTCTAAATAATTGTCTAATTTTGTCTACCATATTGTATTTCATTGAAATATTTACAGTATTCCCCGTATTAGTGAAAACGTGTGCAATGTATTAAACTTGCTACTGGGGATAATTACAAGATTGTCATCTTTGAGATCCTGCTCTTTTACCTTTGTCCCCAGGGTCCCGAAATACTGTTTGCTGGACCTCAACTCTCTCCTTGCCCATGCCACTGATTTCAATATGGAGTCTAACCTTTTTGCTGAATGTTATATTGGTTAGAAATGATGTCCTTGACTCTGGCACTGTCAAAATAACTCATTATATAGGAGTCATGTTAATGACAGCTGAAGCAATTGTCTGCCATCCTGAATAGCAAAACCCCTGTGACATTTACCTTTCTATGCCACTCTGTGATACCCCTGCTAATATTTGGGACATAATCCTCAGGGGGCAGTTTTCTGTTGAGCAGGGTATTGTCAGCCCGTCATTAGTTTGTAGTCACAAGAGATCACAGTAAAGTCTGTTTTGACTTACCTCATCCTCCCTCTTTAAATGACTGTAGTTTGAATACCTTTTGCATCTATGGGTGTGACAATCCATGGATCTCTCTCTCCAGACAACCACATAATTTATACCTACAGCCATTTTTCGCCATATCGGATCTCTTTCAAAAACCACATCTTGGAATTGCAAATAACAAATGTCCACACTATTTTGGAGTTCTGATCTGTTGTCATGTTACTGCTTACTAACCTTTTGAACTCTGGCTGTGGAGTGACCAGAAATGTGCAATCTTGGAAAAGTTTAACCTCCTGTATGCTCTCCAGAAATATCATATTGTCTTGAAGCTGGATGCAATTCCTGCACATGTTATCCACTGTACATGAAGAGATTCCAAGTTCACACATAGTTCAGAAATTACAAGCCATAGATTTCAACTATTCCAACATCTTGCTAAAAATCCATCTATTTTATGTCCCTTCTACCATATATATTTTAGTTTAGTATTCCCTTAATTACATTTATTATTTATCTTTACCAGATTTTTATCTCACACAATTTGTATCCCTTTATTGGGCTGACAAGACGAAAGCAACATTTGCACCAGTCAAATGCCGGGTAATGCCCATCATTATTTAACATGCATCTAACAATTGCCCCATGATATTCATTAGCATTACTGTTGCTGAATCCCTCACTATCAACATGCTGGGGATTACCATTGATAAGAAATTGAACTGGACTCACCATATAATTTAGGGCCTTGGATAGAGGTGAGGGAGGAGGTGTGGGTGCAGGTTTTACAGTTCCTGCGGTGGCAGGGGAAAGTGCCAGGATGGGAGGATGGGTTGTAGGGGGGCGTGGACCTGACCAGGTAGTCACGGAGGGAGCGGTCTTTGTGGAAGGCGGAAAGGGGTGGGGAGGGAAATATATCCCTGGTGGTGGGATCTGTTTGGAGGTGGCGGAAATGTCTGCAGATGATTTGGTTTATGCGAAGGTTGGTAGGGTGACCACAACAGCAGGTTAGGGATTAGGAATTCTGCAGTGAGTAACTCATCTTCTGACTCTCCTAAGGCTGTGCACCATCTATAACGCATACGTCAGGAGTGTGATGGAATGATCCCACATGCCTGGATAAGTGTAGCTCCAACAATACTCAAACATCCAGGACAAGTAACCCACTTGATTGGCATCACATCCACAAGTGTTCATTCCCTCCACCATTGATGCTCAATATTAAAAGTGTGTACTACTTACAAAATGCACTGTAGAAATTCACCAAAATGTCCTTCGCATCTTTCAAACCCATGGCCATTACCATTCAGAAGGTCAAAGGCAGCAGATACATGGAACACCACCACCTGCAAATTCCCCTCAAAACCACTCACCATTCTGATGTGGAAATGTATCAGCTTTTGTTCAGTATTGCTGGGTCAAAATCTTGAAACTCCCTCCCTCACAGCATTGTGGTTCTCCCGAAAGCGAATGGACTGCAGTGGTTCAAGAAAGCAGCTCACCGACACCTTCTCACTGTGTGAAGAACTTTTTGTTATTAGCTCATAAATTACTTTTTATTGTTTGGACTGATGGCCCTTAACCGATTCCCAATATTTAAACTAAATAAACGTTAAAATAAACCATTTTTAAACTGCTATGCACATGTGTTATCTGAAGTATTAATTTGGAATATCATTGACGGGACATCTTAGACTTATTAGAAAAAGTCATTTGCAAAGCAAAGCAGACTGACTAAAGCAAAGAAAAATGTTGTATTTCCAAATAACACCAGTTGTTTGCCTGGAGCTATTTCAGAACAAAGTCACGTGACCCTGTTTACAGGTATAATAAAGCTACTGGATTGGAACAGTCAGAAAGATAACCTGCCTGGAGCAACAGCATTTGGTACATTTCTCTCATCTCTTTTATCTTTCTCTGAACCCCAACTCACCAAAGTATTTATGTTGAAAACTGACGGAAGGCCTCATCACTGCAAGTGAAGGATACATACAGGAGAATTTGAAACTCACACCACTATTTCTGGAAAAGTAACTACAGCCAGCTACAACTGATCCAGGAAGACTTTGCAGTGTTGACAGCTCATGAACAAAGTAACATTGGCTACAGACCAACATTTGGACATACTGTAAATAATTCATTTTCTTGGATTTAACTGTTACTTAGCCGAAGAACTTATAAATAACAATTGCAGAGTTTTTGTATTATTTTCCCCAGACTTGGTGGTTGTGTGCATATTGACATGATTTGTTGTTAAGAAGAGTGGTTGGATATTTTTGCACATGTCAAGCTTTGTTAATCATCTTTGCATGAGATTGAGTAAGTTCTTTATTTGTTACTGAAGGAACCTGTATGATTTGTTTCTGAATGTGCTAAGTTCTATACAGCCTGATATATATATTATATATTTATGTTTACAATTGGCAACATTGCCTCCCTTTTGTCACTCAGCCTTTTATTTATAACCAGTAGAGGAATGGGATCAGAAAACAAATTGGTACACTGTCTACAACAATGTCATTTACTACCTTGTACTGTACATCTGTGTCATAACATCCCTTAGATCATTCCTTCCCAGTATGAAAAGTTCAAATTTCTCCTGTCTTCTCATATAACACAGGTCCTGGCATCAGGGGTCAGATTTATGATCCCTCCAGGGAATTTGCTGTGAATCTGTGGAATACTTGAGCACGAATCCTGCTTCAACCTTTTGGTCTCTTTCAAATTCATTCTCATTTATTTCAACATCCATGGATAATGCTTTCGTTCAATCCTCCTCCAAATGCCCAATGGTTTCTATTTGTTTGCATTCAATTTTGTCTTTCATGTTTGCTTCACTCACATATTTTAATTTGTTCTGGAATTTCAATTCCATTGGCTTCCTGATATTGGCATCACCTTCAAATTTGACTAATTTGCAAATGAGTTTCAGAATCCACACCAAGAAGTTAAATTAGCAGTGTCAATTGTCTCACATTGAGTGCTAATGTATCCCATTGAGCGCTTTTCCTTATGCTGATATTATACTTGTAACTAGTACCCATTGTTTTCTGCCAGTCATTACTAATTCAGGTGTAAATGTTACCTTCAGTTTTGAGTGTAATTAGTCATGCTGTATGTAGAACATTATCAAATAAATTTTGGAAAACCTGGTGGGGTTTATCCGAGTCAATAGGGATTGACACATTCTCAAAACAGTTAAGCAGCTCGATCAGACAGGACCAACCTCAACAACATCCATCAGGTCACCCTTTTTAACCCTGGGTATGACATTAGCCAGTCTTCAGTTTATTGGTCCAGGATCCATTAACTCCTTCAGGATGATTGTTAGTGACTCACTCATCTCATCACTAGCTTTTCTTAACACTCTTGGATAAAAGAACATTGTATTGTTGTGCACCAGGCCAAGTTCTTCAGGCTATAATACTTTAAGCCAATGAATCCACTTTGATTTCAGAAGCTGAAAGCTATAGCTAAAGAAGCTGGAAACCCAAATATTGTAGCTTATAGTTTTAGTGGATTTTTGCATTAATCAGTTACTGGGCACTTTACATCTTCTAAACAGATCCTTTTGTAAAAAAAAACTGATCCTCTCACTAAGCGAAAACTATACTTAGAAACAGAAAGCCAGAACATGTGTGACAGGGAAAGCAGGTTTCAGGTATTAGATGTGGGTGGCTAGATGTGTGGGTGAGTGTGTAGTTAATAAGCTTACCTCAGGCGTCTGTTCTAACATTATGTATATGTGTACGTGTTAACATGACTTTAAGAGCACCCAGTGCATTTTTTGTTAAAGTGGAACACAACATTAATTAGAATTATAGATTCCAACTGGCTCTGAGAAGCTTTGCATTGACTCTGTCATATATCATTTAATGCAAGACAATTCTCGTTTCAACATGAAGGCACTCATAGTGGCCTTTTACATAGCCGTGCTGATATAATGGCCTGGAAATTTACCAGGACACATTAGACATACAGTACAGGGAGGTAGAAACTGAGTTTCAGACAGGAAATCTGCAGATTTGTCTTTCACTGCATAGCGGTGAGTTTAACTCCACGGTACTTTGACGTTGACAGGTCCTGTGCCCGGAAGTCAGCATTATTGATGGATTTGGCTTTTTTTGGAGCAGAGATCATGCCACAGCAGCCCACAGGACCAGTTAACCAAGATATATAATCCCTGGGGGCATTTAGTGGAGAGTAGGGAGGGTGTGGTTATGGAAAGGGAGAGGCTGTTGATCCTGATAGGACTTGTTTTGAGAGATTCAGTTTCTCCTATAAGAAAGGCCAAACCCATGTTGGGCAAGAGGTCTCTATCCCCGACATCTGGGTTTTTGCTGCTGAATAGGAGTGAGGGCGGATTGGGAGTGGCTGTTTCGGGTCCCGGTACAGAAGTACTTCTGCTTCTCCTGGCTTACATGTTATGGTTGCAAAGGCATCAGCTGTTGCTCAAATGTTGTCCTCCACTTGCTTTTGCTGCCAGGTTTACTGATGACTGAGAAGCCCATCTTCCCAGACTAAAACCAGCAAAACAGATTAAATCAGAGTTTGGTGGAAGATTTGTAGCTCAGGTGCTCGTTGTTGTGGTTCTGTTCGCCGAGCTGGGAATTTGTCTTGCAAACGTTTCGTCCCCTGTCTAGGTGACATCCTCAGTGCTTGGGAGCCTCCTGTGAAGCGCTTCTGTGCTGTTTTCTCCGGTATTTATAGTGGCCTGTCTCTGCTGCTTCCGGTTGTCAGTTCGAGCTGTCCACTGCAGTGGCCGGTATATTGGGTCCAGGTTGATATGATTGTTGATAGACTCTATCAACAAACACATCGACCTGGACCCAATATACCGGCCACTGCAGTGGACAGCTCGAACTGACAACCGGAAGCGGCAGAGACAGGCCACTATAAATACCCCGGAGAAAACAGCACAGAAGCGCTTCACAGGAGGCTCCCAAGCACTGAGGATGTCACCTAGACAGGGGACGAAACGTTTGCAAGACAAATTCCCAGCTCGGCGAACAGAACCACAACAAGATTAAATCAGAGGATGTCACTCCTCTGATTAGCACATTTAAAATGCCAGCCCAGTTCTTGGGAATGGACTGCCTGCCTCCATTAAATCTGGAAGTTGCTGTGCTGATTCCTGAAGCAATCAGAAATTATTCATGATTAAACCTCTCTATTCCCAACCTCATGCTCACACCCATGTTAAAATTTCCCACTGTGTTTCTATGTTTACATCTACCCCTCCAAAAGTAGTTGCTGCTGGAGTTTGATAACCAATTCCTGATCACCACAGTAAATATATGAACGTAACCATTTTTGAAAAATGTTACCATTACAAGTTTCATTGTGAATTTCCCCTAAAATCAAATTAAAGACAAACACATGTTTTCTCCCAGCACCTATCACAGGTTTGTATTTATGATATTGCAATATGCCTTCCCAACTCTAACCTGTTGACTGTTAATCTCTTTGCTTGTTCTTTGTTTTTCCATGAAACACCTTACCATTGTGAGGTCTTGCTACAGCTGATAAAGAAGGGGAGAAATAAAACATAAACATTTTGTTTATGTAAAAGAGTAAATGAGTGAGGAAGGGGAAGAACACACTTTCTTTAACACCCAATGCTGTGCCCATGCTCTATCAGTGGTACTTCACCCCAAGATCTTAGTCATCTGGACAATACCTATCCATGGAATTGTCAGTCCGACATCCAGATAGCTATCTATAAAAACAAAATACTGCGGATGGTGGAAATCTGAATAACTAACGAGAAGTGTTGGAGAAACTCAGCACGTCTTGCTGCATTCATGGAGGGAGAAACAAGGTTGATATTTTGAGTCTGATATGTCTTTTCTTCATTTTGAATAATTTGATTGATTTTACTTTATTATTATCACATATACTGAGATACAGTGAAAAGTATTGTTTTGCATGCTATCCAGGCAAATTATATCATACATAAGTGCAATAGGGTAATATTGAATACAGAATACAGAATATAGTGTCACAGCTACAGAGAAGTTGCAGAGAAAAATCAACTTTAGTATGTGGGAGGTCTATTCAAAAGTCTGATAACAGCAAGGAAGAAGCAGTTCTTGAATCTGTTGGTATGTGTTTTTAAACTTTTCTATCTTCTGTCTGATGGAAGAGAGTGGAAGAAAGTATTACAAAGATGGGAGAGGTCTTTGATTATGTTGGCTGCGTTCACATGGCAGAAGGAAGTATAAATGGAGGCAATGGAAGGAAGGCTGACTTGCGAGATGACGGGGCTGTGTTCACATTCTCTCTAATTTCTTTTGGTGTTGAGCAGAGCAGTTGCATACCAACATATCTGGCTCGGATGCTTTCTATGGTGCATCTATAAAAATTGATAAGAGTCATTATGGACATGCTGAATTTCCTTACGCTTCTGAGAAAGTTGAGGCATTGGTATGTTTTCTTAACCTTAGGGTCAACGTGGATTGACCAGGACAGATTGTTGATGATCTTTACTCCTACAAATTTGAAGCTCTTGAGCATCTTCATCTTAGCGCCATTGATACAGAGAGGAGTGTGCCCTCGGGTCTTGTTCCTCAAGTCAATGACCAGCTTCTTCATTTTGCTGGCTTTGAGGGAGAGATTGTTGTCTTTACACCATGTCACTCAGCACTCCATCTCAATCCTGAACTGACTCATATCATATTGGAAGAATTAATTCTGTTTCTCTGTCCACTCATGCTGCCAGACATGCTGAGTTTTTCCAGCACTTTTTGTTTTTATTTCAGATATTTTTCCCTGCCTTAAATAAGAGTCTAATCTCAAATTATCATAGAATTGAAATGAGAACCACTAAGGCCAATAATATCTGACAATTGACCAAATACAATTTTGGAATTAATTTAGTTTTTTTTCTATTTTTATATACTTGTCGCAAATAATTCCATTGCAGTTTTGTTTTTCCAGGGCTTGAACACAAAAGCAAAGATTGACCGTTCAGTGGAGGACTGCACTGTCTGAGGAGCCACCTTTCAGATGAGATCATAGAATCCCTACAGGTGAAGCAGGCCATTTGCCCATCAAGTCCATATTGGCCCTCTGAAGACCATCCTACCTGCTATCCTAAATTTCCCATGGCTAATCCACCTAGCCTGGACACTATCAGCAACTTAGCATGTCTGATCCGTCTACCCTGCACATAAAGTCATAGCATCATAGAGATTTACAGCATGGAAACAGACACTTTGGTCCAATCTGTCCATGCCAACCAGATATCCCAACCCAATCTAGTCCCACCTGCCAGCACCCGGCCCATATCCCACCAAACCCTTCCTATTCATATACCCATCCAAATGCCTCTTAAATGTTACAATTGTACCAGCCTCCACTACTTCCTCTGGCAGCTCATTCCATACACGTAACACCCTCTGTGGCCCCTTAGGACGCTGTTATGTCTTTCCCCTCTCACCCTAAACCTATGCCCTCTAGGTCTGGACTCCCCGAGCCCAGGGAAAAGACTTTGCTTATTTACCCTATCCATGCCCCTCATAATTTTGTAAACCTCTATAAGGTCACCCCTCAGCCTCCAACGCTCCAGGGAAAACAGCCCCAGCCTGCTCAGCCTCTCCCTAAAGCTCAAATCCTCCAACCCTGGCAACATCCTTGTAAATATTTTCTGAACCCTTTCAAGTTTCACAACATCTTTCCAATAGGAAGCAGACCAGAATTGCACGCAATATTCCAACAGTGGCCTAACTGATGTTCTGTACAGCTGCAACATGACCTCCCAACTCCTGTACTCAATACTCTAACCAATAAAAGAAAGCATACCAAACACCTTCTTCACTATCGAATCGACCTGCGACTCCACTTTCAAGGAGCTATGAACCTGCACTCCAAGGTCTCTTTGTTCAGCAACACTCCCTAGGCCTGTAGACTATGAGACGAAACTGGAGCACCAGGAAGAAACCAATGCAAGACACAAAGAGAACACAAACAGTCACCATAGGGTGGAATTGAACCTAGGTCCCTGGCGTTGTGAGGCAGGAGTGCTAACCACTGAACCACTGTACTATTAAATTGAACCAACTGTTGTTGTGGATATAAAAGATCCCTTGGCACCAGATCTATGGCAGTGTTTTCCTTGATGTCCTGGAAAATATTTACCCCTCAATCAGTATTTCAATAAACGCATTCTCTGGTCATTATCACTGCACTGTTTATGAGTTTGCTGAGTGCCTACCAGTTGTTATATATCCTTCATTACACTGTTCAAAAACTACTGAACTTGGAAATGTTTGGTCATGATGAAAAGAACTGTATAGATGTAAGACTTTTGTTTACAGTTAAACTCATTTCTTCTTGGATTTAAATTAAAGTACATTTGAGATAAAGCATATTTGTGATTTTTCTTTATCTCAACATATCCTGATGAAACATCTAAATGAGTAGCCGTACAGTCTATCACTAGTGTTAAAGATTATGGGATTTAATCTAACCTGCTGCGCAAGAAAAGGACAGGATTGAGTATGGCACTGATTTTACCCCAGGCTTGTTTTGGATCTCCATCAGTGGAGAGTGACATTGATCTGGATGTAAAATCAGAATTCCATTTGATCTTGTGGATATCGTTTTGGTAAGCGAGGTTAAAATTCACACACTCCACCTCATGTTAATTCTTAATTACTCCAGATAACATTTTCAATACTTAGATTCAATTCAACTAAATTATTCAATTTACCTAACTTTTTGGATTACACAACAGTTTTGATTTGTTAAAGAAATGTGAGTTGACCCTGGTGTTCCTTGTTTTTATGTTGCAAAACAAGTTTATCACACATGCGAATCAGGGTCAGAGCAGTTTTGTCTTCGCATCCTTCGACTAAGGTGTAAGGATTTATCTAGGGCACAAGGTGACTGTGGTTCTTATTTACAATGGCAGCAAGTTTATTTGAGGGAAGAGGAGGGGTGGATACAAGAAAAGTTGCATCTAATATTTTGCAACTGAGAAACCAAAACTCTGACTGCTAAGTCACTGGATCATTGCCTATTTAACCATTTCCAATAGTGGGACTTTTCTTGTCCTAGGTCTTTACAATCATGCAATTTTCCAACCTATTTTATTCTTCACTGAGCTGTACTCTCAAATCTGGAAGTCCATTCAACCCTTGCAGATCATATGTAATATCACTGAAAGTCCACGATATTTAAAACCAAACGAATCAATAGATCTACTATCAATATTCTCAGTTCATGCTACTATGAAATTGGAAGCTTAGGAAAATGATTAGATAGAAAGTGATGACCTATGAACAATCATTCTACTTAAGGTTAAGGTATGTGAACCACATCTAAATGTAAGTCCAGGTTTGGAGATGTGCCATAATGTGACTAAATATGAATAAGAAAAAAAATCACCTCAATTAAACCTTTGCAGTAAAATCTTGTGGTTTATGCTGGCTGAATTTTGATCTGGTGTCCATTATTTCTCTATTTTAATGACCTTGCACACGTTTCTCAGCAAAACCTTTTCTGGAAATTTTTTCCACAGATTTCAATAAAAATGTTAATTCAAACTTAAAATTTACTCTCACTTTACAGTTAAGATGAAAGAACAGGCAATAGATAAGAAACACACTTGACTAGTTCTATGACAACAGCTGTTGTACATGGACATATTGAAACCAATCTGCAGTCACGTCATAATTCTGGATAAAAATTACTGATGATAGATAACCAGTATCATTCATCTCTGGGGAAGAAAATGTGAATTGAAAAGAGAAGAAAGTTTGAAGAACCACAATTAAAATGAATTTTCAATTAATTTCCCAGTAGACATAACCCTGCAGTATAGAATAGACTGTTTTCAACAGTGCAAATTGGTCAAATCTGCAGTAGATATCGAAAAGGGACAAGTGAAACATAAGGAGGGAGCCCAGAAATTGCAGAAGGGGATGGGCAAAATTTGTGAGTGGGCTGTGCAATGGCAAATTTAATTTAGTTAAGTCAAATTGTAAAGTATTGCACATGGGAATAGAAAATGTGTGTCATATATTCTCCATGAATGGAACTGTAACAGCAAATGGTAGAATTGAGAGAAACCAATGATTCTGAGCAGAATCACCATTACACATGTCATACCAATGCTGAATAATCAACAAAACCAACAGGAGATTGAATTAACATGTTTATTTCAAAAGCATAATGTAGATGCTGGAAATCTAAAAGAAGAGCAAAAAATAATGCTGGGAAAACTCACCAGATCTGTGGCAAATGCAACTGAATTAAAACTTTAGGTCATCAATTTGCTGAAAGGTCACAAACTGAAACAATAACTCCACTGCTTTCACCACAGCTCCTGCCACACTTACTGAATTGTTCCTGTGTTCACATTAGCTTATTTGTTTCATACCTTAACACACTATTTTTCCTGGCCCCTGTGGAAGATCAGTCTGTTGAACCACATTCTGACACTCCATCTGGCCAATAGGTTCTGCAATGATACTTGAATGAAAAGGTTGGAATATTCCCAGTTCCTGATTGATGTGGACCATGACAAGAAATTTGCGAGAATTGCATGAGATGTTGCGAGGAGCCATTCTCGACTTGAGGTGTAACAAGTCCCATTTTCCAACCAAGTCCTAGAACTGGCGACATGATTCCTGTGCCTGATCAGTGAGAGGGCTTTTTAAAATATTCATTCCAGGGATGTGGGCTTCCCTGGTTGGGCCATCATCAATTGATGATCCTTACTTGTCCTTGTGGAGGTGGTGGAGTTTCCTTCCTGAACCACTACAGTCTATGTACTGTAGGTAGCCTCCCTGCTTTGCATCCAAGCACTCCTGCCTTCATTTGCCATGTCTTGCTCTGCGTTTTAGTTCTTTGCCCCCTCAGTCATACCTTAAATGGTCTCAGTACATCTCTCTTTTCTTGCTGATTAATGCAGTCATAAAGTCAGGCAGCTGGTTATGCTTGCCTACAGTGGTCAGTTAAGAGGGCAGACATTTTGCTGTACAGTACAGAGCTACGTGAATCCCACACCTGCACCATGGGCACCAGCCACAACCAACTCATTGCGTGTGCACTAGCCAAGTGGCCATGTCTCAACATCTAAGAAGGGTAGTCCACAGTGAAACATGCTTCAGTTGGGATGTTGGCATAGTTGTCAGTGCAGCTGCCCATATCAGGATTTTGGGCGTAGTCAGGACAGTCAGGGTCAGGATGTGAGGACCAACTTGCTATGGAGTGGGTTACAGTAAGGCCTTGTCAGTTGAGTGCAATCAGACCGGGGAGTCAAAGGAATACACTCAGGGAACCATAGACTGTTCACTCATTGCTCAGGGCTGCCTTGTGAAATCACTCAAGGGATTGGGCCATGGTCAATCCTGGGAGTCCTTTGGTTCAAAGTTAAAGGAGGATTATCAGAGGCCACTGCTGTGGGAAGGAGGATGGGAACTCAGTTGTAGGGGTTAGAGTTGGAACACTATGACGGAGAGAGCATTACAGTACTGAACAAAAGCAACTAATTATTATGCAAGTGAGGACAACAGATGCTGGAGATCAGAGCTGAAAAATGTGTTGCTGGAAAAGCGCAGCAGGTCAGGCAGCATCCAAGGAGCAGGAGAATCGACGTTTTGGGCATAAGCCCTTCCTGAAGAAGGGCTTATGCCTGAAACGTGATTCTCCTGCTCCTTGGATGCTGCCTGACATGCTGCGCTTTTCCAGCAATACATTTTTCAACTAATTATAATGGGGAGTGATAATAAAGGGTGGGAGGGTAAGGAGCCATGCAGACGAGAAGGATATCATTGACTGCAAATAACACACTGATGTCCATGGGGTACTGTGCACAACTGCATCTGTCATCTTTGCATGATATGCCTCAGACTGGGAAAGTAATGTAGGCAGATGAAGACGTCAGTAATTAGATTGCATGGACACTCGGGGTAAGTGTAAAGCCTATCGGTTTGGCAGGTAGGGCAACAGGGAAGGGCTGTTTATGTTTGGAGAGACTGAGCCTGACACTCACAGATTGAGGAATGAAGTGCGTTGATCTTCCTCCTACATTGCTGTGCATTTCAGCAAACTGTGGGCACCGCACTGACCCTGGCAGTGATCATGGACTCTGATGTCATGGCCTCTTCTGCCAATCCTGAGGAAGAACAATATCACTCCTCTGCATTATCCTGTCCATCAGGACCACCAGACCCACATTAACCAAAGCCAATGCCAATGACCCTTTGTTTGGCTAATATTGTCAAATATTTGTAACCATGAAGGATAGGTCTGGACTAACAATGCTTGATGAGATGTGCAACAGCCTTTTCAATATGGTACTTGTGCCAGGGATGCTGGGACATCTGCAACAATGAGGATCACTAGCTATGGCAAGGGAGAGTTGGGCTAACATCAGATGAGAAAGGCACAGTAGGGATTGATAAATAGTTAATGAGCTGAGTTTGGGTTATGTGAGAAACATATTAAGTCTCATTGAGAGAAAACCTCCACGGAACTTGATGAAACTGAGCCAAAATATGGGATGATTCAACCAAAAGCTTCTGGTCAGATCCAGGATGTTACCAACTGAACAATTCTTTCTAAATACCTATCAAAACAATAGAATACAAATCAGAGGAACTCACCATGCAATGTGAAATACTGTTGTCATGGGCAATTAAGGATGACCATAAATGCTGGCCCAGCTAGCAACACTCTCAACTCTTGAAATAATAAATTAAAAAGTCCTGTCCAGTTTTGGTCACTAAAAGAGAGGAGACTGGGGGAGGTGGAAAGCAGCTGCATTTGTTGTGCTGTTTTCTGTTCCATTCTGCACAGCTCACTCCTGCTGTCACCATCCTCCAATGCAACTCCAAACAGTGCTGACCAAGGAATTCAACTGGATGTGAACCTGGAAAGGGAAATTTATTCTGGAAGAAGTGGAAGAGACAGCTACATCGGTATGGTTGGCATAATTGCAACTATAATATCTTTTTGAATGGTGTGCCACAGGATCCAGGCACAACCATCTGGCAATTCAGCATATCATCTGCCTACACACTGATTATGATTTTGCAGTGAGAAGGTCACTAAATTATCCAGCTTGATGGTAACTCTGGAACTGGGGGTTTTGAATTAGTTAAAATCTTATCCATTGCTTACTGGAAAGTGATTTTGACACGAAGTTATGGGAGAAAAGTGGGAGAATATCTTGTGAAACTTTGCCCTTCAATGGGTAAACCAGACTCCTTGCAACTTTGGCATCAGAATCAATCTCAAGCTGACATTACAATACTGCATTCCTTTAATTCACAAAGACTAATCTCATCTCTGTGACACCTCCCTGCTTCTTCTGTATTTCAGTTCATCTGCTGTGGAACTCACATTGTTGGCTTTGACATCCTCAGGTCTGACAGTATTGTGGCAGTGACTTCCAAATGCCACTGTAAATGTCATAGAAAGAAAGACTTGGATTTATGGATGTAGGTTTGCTTACTGAACTAGAATGTTCATTTTCAGATGTTTCATCACCATATTAGGTAACATCTTCAGTGAGCTTCCGGATGAAGCACTGGTGGTATAGTCCGCTTTCTATTTATATGTTTGGGTTTCCTTGGGTTGGTGATATCATTTCTTGTGGTGACACCATTTCCTATGTTGATGTCATTTCCTGTTCTTTTTCTCAATCAACTGGGACAACACATCCATCCTAGGAAAGCCAAACAGAGACATGCATGAGAATTCCTAGAAGCATGGCATTCCAACTGGAACTCTATCAACAAACACATTGACTTGGATCACATTTACCACCTCCCAGAGAAAAAAAAACAGGAAATGACATCAACATAGGAAATGATGTCATCACAGGAAATGTATCACAAACCCAAGGAAACCCAAACGTATAAATAGAAAGCGAGTTATACCACCAGTGCTTAATCAAAAGGCCTCAGGTGACTGTTTGTGTGGAGTTTGCACATTCTCCCCGTGTCTGCGTGGGTTCCCTCTGGGTGCTCCGGTTTCCTCCCACAATCCAAAATGTGCAGGTTAAGTGAATTGGCCATGCTAAATTGCCTGTAGTATTAGATGAAGGGGTAAATGTAGGGGAATGGGTCTGGATGGGATGTACCTCGGCAGGTCAGTGTGGACTTGTTGGGCCGAAGGGCCTGTTTTCATGCTGTAAGTAATCTAATCTAATCTAATCTAATCTAATTACTTAGTATGGCGACTAAACAGCTGAAAATGAACTTTCCAACTCAGTGAGCAAACCTATATCCAGAAACTCAAATCTACATGAGCTACAAATCTTCTTAAAACTCACTAACGTGCATTTATGTAGCTGTTTTCAAGCTCACTGTACAGCCATTGGTATACCTTTGGCATGAAGTCTCTGTTGTAATGTAGGAATCCCCAGAACAGCCAATATGCATACATCAACATTACACAAAACTTCAGTGTGATAATAACCAGATTGCTTATTTGATGATATTGATGGAAGGATAAACATTGGCCAGGTCCCCAGAACAAACTCAAATTAAAACAGAAATCGCTGGAGAATCGACGTTTCGGGCATGAGCCCTTCTTCAGCCCTTCTTCGGGCATCAGCCCTTCCTGAAGAAGGGCTCATGCCTGAAACCTCGATTCTCCTGCTCCTCGGATGCTGCCTGACCTGCTGCGTTTTTCCAGCAACACATTTTCAGCTCTGATCTCTAGCATTTGCAGTCCTCACTTTCTCCTCATTCCCATGGTTCTTTATAGTCCCAATGTCATAATCCATGTCAACATATGATCCCCATATTCATCCCTCTAACCCCTTATAGCTCTATGCTAATTTAATGTTCACTCATGCCAATCAATGACCCTACTCTCCATCATTTGTCTTTTCATTCTACATACCACCAAGTATCAATCATGCCATGCCATGATGAGATGAAATAAAGCAAAGATCTATGTGTTATATACAAAAATTGTTATATTAAGAGAAAACTTGCATTGATAAAAATCTGCTCAATACATATGAATTCTTTTAAATACTTAATCCCTTATAAAATGAAACATTTGTATTCGTGACCCACAGCAAAGAAAACTAATCCCTCAATAACTAACCTCTTGGAACTGTTAATCAAACTGTAAATTTATCCTCCCTCAGTGACAATAAAGGTTGTGGAAGCAGGCAAACCATAATTACATGGCAATAATTAACCCTCAGGCTTATGTTGACAACCATCTATTGAAGATTCAAGCACTGATCTTTTCCAATTGGAGACAGTATTTTTTTTCCTAAAGTTAAAGTGCAGGGATATAAATAACTTGGCAGCTTGAAGATTGCATATACTGTATCCAAATTTTATACACATTTACATTTCTCTGAAAAATTATAAGGTACACTGAGGCAAATGTACCCCATTCCAGCAAAAATTAAGTTTGTTAGAACTTTAAACTGATTTCAAATGGCCCTGTAGGTCTGGGTCTCCTGTATATGAATCACGTTTTTTGTGTTGACCCTCTCGCCTCTTTATGAAAATACTTTCTGATGGCCATGGGGACAGAGTTTCCAGACTATACATTCTGGTGCTATTTTGAAGAAGGTGGAGAGTATTCACAACCCTGTGAAAATCAAATGATTGTGCCTTTCTCACAACTTGCTTGCTGACTTACCTTTGTATCATCAGAAAATCTGGCCTTGTGCTCTCTGTCCCTTTGTCTAAATCATTAATATAACTTGTAACAAGTTGATGCTTCAACACTGATCTCTGTGGAATACCACTAGCTACAGTTCGCCAATTTTAAAAATATCCATTAATTCTCACTTCCTGTTTCCGGTTAGTTAGCCAAGCCTTTCCATGCCACAATGCTATCCTAAAACCATAGATCCTGAAGAAGGGTTACACCCAAAATGTTGACTTCTCCACCTCCTGATGCTGCCTGGCTTGCTGTGTTCTTCCAGCCTCCTGCCTGTCTACCTTGGATTCCAGCATTTGCAGTTTTTTTTTGTCTCCATCCTAAAATCATAAGCATTTTCATTATGTATTGATCTTTCATGTAGCAGCTTATTGGATATCTCTCGGTAATCCAAATAAACTGCATCCACTGATTCGCCTTCATCTACCCTATTTATTACATCCTCAAAGTACTCTAATCACATTTTCAAATGCAATTTTCCTTTCATAAACGTTGACTCTATTTGAATGTTTTGTGTCTTCCCTACTACTACTTTTTATAATGAATTCTAATTTTATTTCTGGTGACAAATGTTAACTGACCTATCGTTTCCTTTTTATTGCCTTCTTCCTTTTTCGAAAAGAGTTGTTATGTTTACAGTTTCCAGTCAGTTGTAATCTTTCTGAAGTCTGAGCGAGTAAGTTAAATCAAGTATGGCGTTCTTAAATATTCTCAATTAAAGTATTTCTTATAAAGAAGAATAAAATATGCAAACAGTTACCTAGTGGTTATGTTAATGGGTTAGTAATTTAGGATCCTGGACTAATGATCCAGAGATCTGAATACAGTAACACCAAGACAACTTAGAATTTTAAATTCAGTGAATTAAATAAACCTAGAATGAAAAAATAGTAATATTAGTATGACTATGCTCCTATTGACTTGTCACAAAATCTCAACTATTGAGTAAGGTTCTGAAGGCAAGGAAATTCCCTGACCTGGTCTGGTTTGTCTGTGATTCTCGGCACATGGCAATGTGGTTGACTCTTAATCACTCCCTGAAAACCCTAACCAGCCTCTCAATTGTCTAGGAAGTGGTTAACCACTATCTTCTCAAAGGTAATTAGAGATGGGCAATAAATGCTGATTTTTCCAGTGAGATCCACATCTTGCAAATGATTGAAAGTAAAGTGTACAAATAAAACTCATGAATAAAATAAAGTTTCTCTCTTCTGTACAAGTGCCAGTTTAGGATTAAAATCCATCATATAAAGTTAAGCAAACAGCATCTATTGAATTCATTTCCTTTTCATTCAAAGATACGTTCAGGTAAATTAGGTGCCAAATTATTTGAACCGACGGAGATGTGCTCAAAGATATAATTCCTAATTGGCAAAGGTCTTCTAAGTACTATTTTGTCCATAAAATTTTACTGATTTAGCCAGTAATCAGTCTGCAGAATTTCTGGATTTCCTGCGCAGTTCACTGCTCAGTTCAGAGAAGTACATAACAAGAACTCCACTGCAGACATCTGAGAGGACTTTAATGGAAATGATGAAAGAGTTCTTGAATGTGTCTCCATGGATATACTGGCAGATGTCTGACAGCATTTAAAAGCAGGGGCTAAAAAAAACTACTTATAAAAACTTTTGATTCTTCAACACTATTGATTGGTCCAGAGCTTCAACACTGCTGCCTTGTTTGAGAAATAGTGTGAACATATACTGTATGAATTATTTTTGTATCAGGAACAGAAAGATCTGCAACTGAGCCTTAGGTTAAATTCTTGTGGGCTTGATTTCTCAGTTTTGGCCTTTGTGAAAGTTGAAGAATGTTCTACTTAGGAGAAAGCTTTAAGGTGTCCACAGTTACTTTTTGGGTTTCCAAATATATAGTGAGATTTAATGAGTAATGTGCACTGAATTTTAAGCAATGTTGTGTCACCCCCAGGGACAGTACTTCACAACCTGGCTTTATATGTGCTATTTACTGTAATCACTTATTTTAATGTAATTCTAATTTCCGTCTAAACTGGATTAAGGCTCTTTGCACAAATCCACACTGCAAGCTTTGGACAGATCGACGGTTTGATTGTGCTGTAACTGTCTTGCAAGTTAAACCTATATCTAAAGCATCTTTCAGGGCTGAGTCATGTCTTAGCTTCACACCTAGGAATAGATTGTAAACAAAAGACCATTTTCCACAGTCTTTGCAGCTGAGATCTTCAGGTTCTGTTCAACACAATCAATTTAATTGGCATGAGCTTCAATGACAAATTATGCTGGTTTACACTCTGGGGTAGTTTGAGCTTCTGATGCAGAGAGGAAGGGGGGATGTACCTTTCGGTCACTGTTTAAAGAGGATTACTGTATTGAAAAAGGAGCCCATTTAATTCATCACTGTCAGCAGAGGTGCAAAGTTTAATTCAAACTAAAAGCGTTAAACAATTAGGCTGGCTTTCATCAGGCAGTTGTCCCTTTTGAAAATACTGTTTTGGGAAACAGATTGATTGAGTGGCCATTGCAATAGTTAGTGCCTCACATTTACAAATCTTTCTTTGCATCTTTCGATTCAGCATTAGAGCAGACTATTGTTATTTCCGCATCATTCTGAGCTGCCATTCCCCTTGCAACACTGAATATGCTTCAAATGACCATCTTGCAAATAAGCCGAAGGAGGGATTTTATCAGTGCTACATTAAGCCACAATGTATCTTTTATAGAAAGCAGGTCACAATTTCTCGCACAACTGTGGTACAATTCCAAGGGATCAAATGATCATTCTTAGCCTTTTCCTAATTGTAGGGTTGTTCAGTGAAGAACAAATAGCAATCAATAAAGCTGGCATCACAGATCTAATTTCTCTGAATTTATCAGAGACCTATGAGAGCTGCACTTGCCTTTAACCAGTTGATAAAATATAGGACACTTTAAAAAATCAGAGTGATGGATAAAGGAAATCCTATAAGGAAATAACAGATTAATCATTTCGTGGGCTCTCGCTTCTGATATGAGGGCCACTGGCCATGAATTTTTCCACATTTGCTTAGATTCTTAATGATGAAGTGCACAAAATGGAGTACAATTACAGGAGCTCAAATTGAACCACACATTCAAATTTACATTGCCTGCGCAATCAACAATAACTTTATATTTCCACAACGTTCATCACACATGACAGATGTCCTCAAATATTTAACAAAGCAAAAAAGAAAAGTGCATACCAAGGCAAAAAAAACAAAAGGAATTTGAGTGAGGTTGAAAGTGAAGACACAAGGGATGGTTTGAGCTTTGATCACATTCTTGCAAAAAATAAATATTTACAAACATTGTTTAATTGAATTTTAAAAATACATATTCCACCTACTTTTTCTGATAGCTCAAGAAGACTATTTTAGCCAAGGTGTTTAACTTGTCCCCCTGAATCGTCACATGTTTGTGGTTTAAAGCAACTTTACCAGGTCCAAAGTCCACGTCGAAGATGCAGTTTCTTGGATTTCTATTGCATGACCACTCTTTCATGAAGACTGGGACAAAGTGACATAAGGTCAACATGGCAACTTCATCAGCTGACAGTACACAATCGATTTCTGTCTCTCTGTTTGGCTTTGTCAAATGCTCCACACCCCAAAATGTAATGTAAACCATTTTGTTATTATCATTGCAAGAACATCCCAAGTTGCAACAATGCAGAAATAAGGAGCAGGTTGTTCATTTTAGATGAGAATATCTATGGGTTTTTGTAACAGCCATCCTTTATTCTTCAGTCAGCTGGACTTGTAAACCTAACCACGTTCCGTAGGACCTTATTGCACTTCATTCATTCACTTAAATGACAAATTACGACCAATGAAAAGCATTTTATGTTTCATCAGCTTCTTTAATTGCACACAGTTTCATAATGAACAGATTTTTTTTAGGAGGAGAAAGTGAGGACTGCAGATGCTGGAGATCAGAGCTAAAAATGTATTGCTGGAAAAGCGCAGCAGGTCAGGCAGCATCCAAGGAACAGGAGAATCAACGTTTCAGGCATCAGCCCTTCTTCAGATTTTTATTTAGTTATGTAATGAAAAAGCATTGAGTTGAATTTGGGATAGCTTGGCAAAATGAAGGTGGCAGTAAGTGGGTCAAGAGATCATGCAGGATCTGTGCCTGATTCCTAGATTTGGGAAAACTCAGTCAAAAATTGGAAAGTCCCAATGTGAAAAGTAGAATGTCTATTAGGCTCATAAATGGGTTAAAGCCATGTCTAGCCTGCCACCAAAGGAACTGAGTGGCTGCTCAGGGATTTGACAGGGCACACATAAGGGTATCTTATGAAGCCAGATAGTCACGCAGGAACTGTGCCCATGTACAATCTAATGATGATCCTAGAGGCTGAGAAGTCTACAGCACAGAGAAAGGGCCTTTGGCTCATAAAGTCTGCGCCAGTCAAACCTCTGGGCAAGCCTCTGGATATTACCAGCAGCAACCATTGGAGCTGGTAAAGGGCCAACAATGGCTGCCATCTGGAGGCCCCTTACCAGCTCTGGAGGTCCGACTCATCCAATTAAATACCTGTGCAGTTCAATTGGGTTGAGTCTCCAACAGACTCCCACTAGCTCTCTAGCTGATGGAGAAGATCAGTGTTGCTGGAACTGGCTTCAATTTTGTCTTCTGAGGATAAGTATCTTGGCAAACCCCCCAAAAACGCATGTAATTCTGCTAAGGAGCAGATTTTCTTGCGCAATTATGTTCTTTGGAATTCACCACATCTGCATGCATGGGCAAAATTCCAATTCCAAGGAAATTCTGCCTTCCTTGCCAGGCCTTGTGTTGACCAATAACCTGCAGTACCAGGGGGAGTGTGCCATGACAGGGAGCAGAATGCCTGAATTCTAGGTTCTCATCACCTTTGAAGAGCTGGCTGGCCTGAGAACCCTGTGCATGAGGTGAAATGGGATGTGTCCAGCTGTCGCGTGAGAATGCTCCAAATAACATCTCACATCAAGCACCAAAGCTGTAATGTAACCATTGATAAGGGTTGCCCAATGAACACATCTATATAATTATTTCTGCAACCTTGAGGTCTTAATTGGCCTATCGAGGACAATGCAGAGCCAATTCCCCTAGTCTCCTTTCTCCTAATCTCACACATCACACTCCAGAGGAGAAGCAGTCAGGATCTTCAGAGGAAGCTTCATCAAGGTGTCCCACCTCACCCTCCAGCAACTCAGAGACACCTATCTCAAGGTGTACTTTATGCAGAATAGGCTAAGGGTCACAGTCTGGAGTGAACAGCACAGACAATCAACTACAGGAAGAAGAAACAGCTTAAGAACAGGCCCCTGCTGAGTACAAATGTTGAGTAGGCGAAAGTGAAGACTGCAGATGCTGGAGATTAAAGTTGAAAGTATGGTAGTGGAAAAGCACAGCTGGTCAGGCAGCATCCAAGGAGAAGGAGAATCAATGTTTTGGGCAGAAGCCCTTCATCAGCAATGAGGCTGGGAGTCTTGGGGGTGGAGAGATAAATGGGAGGGGGTGGGGCTAGGGGTAAGATAGCTGAGAGTGCAATAGGTAGATGGAGGTGGGTGTAATGGTGATAGGAAAGAGGGGAGGGTGGAATGGATAGGTGGGAAGGAAGATGGACAGGTGGGACAGGTCATGAGGGCGGAGCTAAGCTGGAAGTTTGGAACTGGGACACGGTGGGGAGAGGGGAAATGAGGAAACTGGTGAAATCCACATTGATGCCATGGGGTTGGAGGATCCCGAGGCGGAAGATGAGGCATTCTTCCTCCAAGCATCGGGTGGTTAGGGAGTAACGATGGAGAAGGCCCAGGACCTGCATGTCCTCAGCGGAGTGGGAGGGGGAGTTGAAGTGTTTGGCCATGGGGTGGTGAGGTTTGTTGATACAGTTGTCCTGGAGATGTTCCCTAAAGTGCTTTGCAAGTAGGTGTCCTGTCTCCCCAATGTACAGGAGACCGCATCAGGAGCAATGGATACAATAAATGACAGATGTGGAATTGCAGGTGAAACTTTGATGGATGTGGAAGGCTCCTTTGGAGCCTTGGACAGAGGTGAGAGTGGAGATGTGGGTGCAGGTTTTGCAATTCCTGCAGTGGCAGGGGAAGGTGTCAGGAGGGGAGGGTAGGTTGTTCGGGGACGTGGACCTGGCGAAGTAGTCGCGGAGGGAACGGCCTTTACAGAAAGTGGATAAGGGTGGGGTCCTTGTAGATGGTGGTAATGGCAGAGGATTGTGGGGTGGGAGGTGAGGACCGGGGAATTCTGTCCTTGTTGCGTTTGGAAGGGTGAGATTTGAGGGCAGAGGTGTGGAAAGTGGATGAGATGTGCTGGAGGGCATCATCAACCACGTGGGAGGGGAAATTGTGGTCTTTAAAGAAGGTGGCCATCTGGCGTGTTCTATGGTGCATCTGGTCCTCCTCGGAACAGATGTGGCGGAGGCGGAGGAATTGGGCATAAGGGATAGTGTTTTTTCAGGAGGCAAGGTGGAAGGAGGTGTAATCCAGGTAGCTGTGAGAGTCAGTGGGTTTGCAGAGAATGTCAGTGATGAGTCAATCACTGTTGATGGAGATAGAGAGGTCCAGGAAGGGGAGAGAGGTGTCAGAGATAGATGTTAAGGTCGGGGTGGAATGTGTTGGCTGAACTGATCGTCACCCTCAACAATTTCTCCTTTGAATCCTATCACTTCCTCTAGATGACAGGGGTAGCCATGGGCACCCACATGGGACCCAGCAATGCCTGTCTCTTTGCTGGCGACGTGGAACAGTCTATCTTCCGCAGTTACACTGGCACCACTCCCCATCTTTTCCTCTGCTACATTGATGACTGCATCGATACCACCCTGTGCTCCGACGAGGAGGTTGAACAGTTTATCAACTTCACCAACACATTCCACCCTGACCTTAACATCATCTGGACCATCTCTGACACCTCTCTCCCCTTCCTGGACCTCCCCATCTCCATCAATGGTGATGGACTCAACACTGACATTTTCTACAAATCCACCGACCATTACAGCTTCCTAGATTACACCTCCTCCCACCCTGTCTCCTGCAAAAATGCCATCCCATATTCCCAATTCCTCTGCCTCCATTGCATCTGCTCCCAAGAGGACCAGTTCTACCACAGAACACACCAGATGGCCTTTTTCTTAAAAGACCACAGTTCCATCTCACACGTGGTTGATGCTGCCCTCCAGTGCATCTCATCCACTTCCTGCACTTCCTCTCACAAATCCCACCCCTCTAACAGCAATAAGAACAGAATCCCCTGGTCCTCACCTTCGAACCCATCAACCTCCGTATACATTGCGTCATCCTTCGCCATTTCTGCCAACTACAAATGGACCGCACCACCACAGATATATTTCCCTCCCCACCCTTATCTGCTTTGTGTAAAGACCATTCCCTCTGTGACTACTTCATCAGGTCCACGCCTCCAAACAATCCACCCTCCCCTCCTGGCACCTTCCCCTGCCACTGCAGAAATTGCAAAACCATGCACCCACACCTCTCCCCTCACCTCCACACAAGGCCCCAAAGGAGCCTTCCACATCCATCAAAGTTTCACCTGCACTTCCACACAAGTCATTGACTGTATCCATTGCTCCTGATGTGGTCTCCCCTATATTGGGGAGACAGGATGCCTACTTGCAGAGCATCTCCGGGACACCTGCATCAACCAAACCCACCACCCGTGGCCGAACATTTTAACTCCCCCTCCCACTCTGCTGAGGACATGCAGGTCCTGGGCCTCCTCCATCGTCACTCCCTTACCACCCGACGCCTGGAGGAAGAATGCCTCACCTTCTGCCTCAGGATCCTGCAACCCCATGGCATCAATGTAGATTTCACGAGTTTCCCCATTTCCCCTCTCCCCACCTTATCCCAGTTCAAACCTTCCAGCTCAGCACCACCCTCATGACCTGTCCCACCTGTCAATCTTCCTCCCACCCATCCACTCCACCTTCCCCTCTTACCTATCACCATTACCCCCACCTCCATCCACCTATTGCACTCTCAGCTACCTTCCCCCTAGCCCCACCCCCCTCCCATTTATCTCTCCACCCCATAGGCTCCCAGCCTCATTCCTGATGAAGAGCTCTGGCCTGAAACGTCGATTCCACTGCTCCTTGGATGCTGCCTGACCTGCTGTGCTTTTCCAGCACCACACGCTGAGTTGGGTTGATTTCCTAGACTTGGCCATTTATGAGTTGACTGAGGCATGAAGGCTAGCAGGAGGATGTCAATCAGATCCAACAAAAAGACTGGGTCAAAGACTGGACATAGGAACCTTCAAATGTTCTGACTGATGTTGTGGCACCAGACTGTGGGCACGTAACTGTCTCCATGGATTGGGTGGTAACCATGTGAGGAGCCAGGTCCAGTGCAGTAATCAATATCTGTCAGGTCACGGAGTGAAGGTGTTTATTCACTGGGATGGTAAGAGGGGCCCCTTTGATCTGAAATGTATAAAATTCAAACAGCGCTGGACAGACCTGAGACAGAGAGGTTGGTTGGGGAGTCTAGAACCATGGGTCCTAAACTCAAGATATGGGGTAGGCCATTGAAGGTTGAGATGAAGGAATATTTATTCACTCAAAGGGTAGTGAACCTATAGAAGTCTACCACAGGAGACTGGGGAGGCAACGTCACTGAATATATTCAAGAAAGAGATGGATGCATTTTCAGATTTTATAGGCATCAAAGGGTGAGGTGTAAACTGGAATAAGGCATTGAGATAGAAGATCAGTTGTGATCATACTGAATACTAGAGAAGGCTTGAAGGGCCAGATATCCTATTCCTGCTCCTGTTTTTTTTTATCTCAGTCCCGGTGCCCCATTCCCTGTAAAGATGAAAGTATCATTGTACACTGGCAGGGAGGTGAAGCAACAGGAAATCTCTCCTTAAGACATGCTAGAGGTGTCAGCCCACCTCCCTTCTGCTCAGTACCTCCACCATTCAACAGCTCAGACCAAAGACCTTCCACTGTGAGAAAAACTCCAAGGGTTAGGAGCCCTCGAGGCCCTGAGCCCCCATGAACACTCCCACCAAACTCCACGATGGTAAGGGAACAAAGTAAGCAGCTTCCTGCTGAGGTGGCATATAGATCCAGAACAGAACCGTTAAAGAATATCAAAGTGGGTGCATGGGAGTCAACCTTTTATGAATGACTATATTGTAAATAAATACACATATATTCTTATACTTTCCTGTATTCTTGTTCCATGTTCTTGCCAAAAACAATAATTATTGTGAAGATGCTGTCCAGCAAGCACCAGATATTTCTCCTGAACAGTGCAGGCAATAGAAATTCATTATTAATAGAATAATTGTCAGTTTAATTCTGTCCCTGGTGGATGCAGGAGCAGCTGTTCGACGTCTATTGAGTGTTTCACACAAGAGTGATTGGCCATGCCTTCTGGGAACCTTTATTTTTGTTTTTCTGTATTTTGGTAGTGGACTGAAATGGTAAAGTAGCTGCTTTAAAAAAACATGGGTTGCTGAAGGATTACTGCCTGTTTCAAGGAAGTAACTTGACATTCATTGTCAGCATTGGTTACACAGCAGCTGGTCCAATAGAAGCAGGAAATGGTGCTGACAAGCTGAAAACAAGGGTGTGTGCACGTCGAGCTTCAACTAGCAATAGGTCTATTGGTCTATGGACTAGTGACCAGTTATTGATGACAAAGGCCCTCTACCTTCAAATGACAACGTGATTGGTTCAGGTAAAAATGCAACAAGATCTGCACAATATTCAGACTAGGGATGAACAGTGCCGAGTAAAATACACACCACACAAATGCCAGGCAATGATAATCACCAATAAGAGATAATCTCACCACCAAGCCTTAACAGTAAAGGTGTAACCATCACTGAATCCCCCACTCTTAACATCCTGGGGGTTAACATTGACCAGAAATTCAACTGAATTTGCTACATAAACACAGTGGCTACGAGATCAGGTCAGAGACTAGGAATACTGCAGTGAGTAACTCACCTCCTGACTCTACAAGGTCTGTCCACTACCTACAAGGCACAAGTCAGGATTGTGATAGAATGCCTGAAAAGGTGCAACTCCGACAACATTCAAAAAGTTTGACACAATCCAGGAAAAATCAGCCAGCTTGATCAACACATCATTTACAAGCATCCACTGCCTCCACCACTGACACTCAGTAGCTACAAGGTACAGAATGATTAAAAAAAGTAAGAGCAAGAAGCAACATTCTAATCAGTACAAGAACCCATCCCAGCAGGCCTTGTGAACAGAGATCACTGAATTGCTTTACCAGGTTTCCTCTGCCAAGAATGCATGTGCATCCATATGTGTTTGTGGGTGCATGCGTGTGTCTGTATGTGAATGCACTCTTGTGTGTTTGCGCACATGTGTTTGTGTGCATCTGTGTGTGTAAATGTGTGCACGTGTGTGCGTGTATGAGAGATTGAGTAAGGGGGAACTTAGAAGAATTTAAAGAATTAACTGGTGGTTCTGTGCCAATGGTTCTTAACTGTTTACCTGTAGCTAGACAACGTTCTGACAATAAATAATAATTCTTGTTGTGTGCAGAACTGTGGTCTGTGCTTTCTGTTCGTCAGGGTCTGAAAATCATGTAACTTGGGGAATTCTGCATACTTTTTAAAATCTTTAATTTTTGTGACAACTCTGAGGATAGCAGGGGTTGATTTCCAGCATGCTACCCCACTGAGGTGTAACCTGAGGCATTAGTGGCATTGAATTTACAGTCACTGTTTGGCTTCATTGAAAATGCCTTAAGGGATTGCTTGTACAATAGGCTTTCTTGAGTTTTACTTTCGATCGCCTGCTTTGGTTATGTTTTCAGCCAGCCTCAACATGTGTAAACAGATCTGGGGCCCCCTCTGTTTTGTACTACGCATTCTTACATTCCTGAGTTGGGAGATAACTTCTCTTTTTGTTCTTTTCACCTGTACCTTTCCCTTCTTGTACTTCTCACTTCATTACATTAGATAGCCTTTCAACCCACTTCCCCTGTGACCTCGTTCAGACTCCCCTATAAATCTTGCCCGTTACTCATATCAATGACATCTATTCCCTTTTTCCGTGAACCTATACCAATCGAGATTTCAGCACTCAGCCTGACACTTCCACCACTCCATTTCAGTTTCATTGCTTTTTGTCCCTCCTCAGCTCTCCAAATTACTCTAGTCCATTCCTTGCCCTAAATATTCAGCTTCCAAACCTCATAATTCCTATTGTCTAAATGTGACTCTCCCTTGTGAGTCCCATACTGTTGTCTCCATTCATATGTGTTCTTCAACTGCCCTCTATAAACCCATCCCTTCATTTGCTTTCTTTGGCTTCACATTTCCTTTTATCATTACAGTTTATTCTCCTATTAAGTTGCACACCCTTACATCCAATGACTCCTTTCAGTTGATTTCCCCTTTTATCTGCCTCAGACATACCTACCTCAGACATTATTGCTCAAGTGAGTGAGTGTGGCTGCATCAATGCTGCAGGCTAATGGGTCTGGCCACCTTTTAGAGCTGCAATGGCTCCAAATATGGAAGATCAACCTGCAGTGAATATGGGCTGTTAAAAACTACTGAACATGAGAACCTCACTCTAAAAAATGTTCCCATTTACACAATGCATAAACCGGAGAAGCTGACAAATTCTGTACTCACTGGATCCAGGAGGATGTTGTCTTCTCTGCCAAGTACACATCTAGAATGTGTAGTCATGTTTTATAACATATATGTTGCCAGTTCAGATAAGAGCATTGCACCTATGAATGTAATTCCAGTAGGTTGGTGATTTAAAGAGCATTGATGGTGGGTCGGGGACTCATGAATTGATACAAAGTTGGCATTGGAGTGATGAGAAGATGGGTGTAGGGCAAGGGTTGCCATACAGTTTGTGATAAAACTCTGGTTGCGGTTGAGGAGCAAAGGGTTGGCATGAGTTAGGACAGACAGGGCATGGGAGTGAGTCAGGTAAAAACAATGACTGCAGATGCTGGAAACCAGATTCTGGATTAGTGGTGCTGGAAGAGCACAGCAGTTCAGGCAGCATCCGAGGAGCAGTAAAATCGATGTTTCGGGCAAAAGCCCTTCATCAGGAATACCAGTGAGTGAGGTGAGAGGATGTGGGGGTGAGGGTGAGAGGGCCTAATATTTAACAGTACAGCTGAGACGTAGTCCCAGAGAACTTAGGTGGGGCTCTTAACCAGGCTATCACACCAACACAAAGACATATCTCCCATCTCTGCAGATTGAAGTCATTTTTCTCCAAGGCAGGTGCAGCAAGCTGGCAAATGTTCTGGACCTGCAGACCTCCCTTTGGGGTGAAAACCAAGTTTGGAGTTTGGGGAAATGGAATAGGGCCAGGGTCAGAGGAGCAAAGATTTCATGAGGGAATGTATCACTGGAAGAGATCATTGGGATCCCTCTTAGACCAGGGATCGACTTCAGACATTTGGCCATCAAGGCTTTTACTCACCAGGCAACTAGAGGCCCTCCACTCAGTCAATGTGGAGCTGGTGTGTGCCCACCCCAAATAGTTTCTTCAGGTCTGTACAAGGTGTCTGGGAAGTTGTCACAATGCCTAGATATTGAGTCAGTTTTTGGTTTCCTTCAATGATGGTAATTGAGTAACAAAGGCAATCCACTGAAGATGTGTCTCCTTGCAGATATGAAGGACCCTGGTACAATCACAGAGCAGAGATATAACACACGACAGGAGACTACTTGGATGATGATCGAACAGGTTAAAGGACCTTTGAAGATGTGGCTTAGAAACCTTGCTAGATTTGGGGGAGATACTCAGAACCAACCCCCCCCCCCCCACCCCCGACCCCTCCAAGAGGGGTCCAGTGAACCATTGCTACCCAACTCATACAATCATCGAGTGATACGGTACAGAAACAGACCCTTCAGTTCAGCCAGTCCATGCCAACCACAATATCAACTGAACTCATCCCATCTGTCTACGCTTGGCCTAGATCTCTTTAAACATTTCTTATTCATGCACTTATCCAAATGTCTTTTAAACATTGTAATTGTACCCACAACCGCCATTTTCTCTATAAGTTCATTCTACAGACAAACCATTCTCTGTCTAAGAAAATTGCTCCTCATGTCTTTTTAAAATCTTTCGCCTTTCACCTTAAAATATGCCCCGTAGTCTTGAACTGCCCCATCACTAGGTAAGGATACCAGCCATTCACCTTATCTATATCTGTAATGGACCATTGACTCACTGACTGGAGTAAGACAAAGACCCAAAAGGGAGTGCTGGCAGGGCACAAGGGGACGCCAGCAACCTACTGACACCTGAGCACTCGTTACACATCCATTCCATAACTTAATTGACATTAGGCCATGGGAAATGCATTGATCTCATTGCTATCTGGCCCTTCCCATCATGCCCTTTGCAAGAGCAAAAGAACTGTTACTGGTTTAGACAAATGAGTAAAGAAATAACCTTTATTTTGTGTCATATCCAAGTTCATTAAACATCAGGCAGGTATTGTGAAACCCAAATGCAGCTATGCCTGTCAAATTATCATAAGAAATAAGAGTAGAAATAGACTATTTAGTCCATTGATAGTTGATCATTATCACGTTGATAGTTATTGGGGTTGCCTGCATGCAAATGGGCTGCTTTTTCCTTTGACTAAACTTCAGAAGTATTTCCTTTCCGGCTTTAAGCCATCTGACCTCATGTAAAGAATCTCACAACCCATTCCCTTCTCCTTCCTTCCTTCCTTGTACAATTAGTTTGTATCTTTGTTTCAAAATGTTCTTCCAACACTGAGGCGGTGCAGACAGACCTGAATTTGCTGGTGTTATCTGCTTGAGCATTTACAATTCTCCAATCCCTAACACCATCTCTGTACTTAAGGAGGATTGGAAAATTATGGACAAATCTGAAATTTCCATCTTTAGTTCCCTCAGCATCCTTGAATGTATCTGATCAAGTCATACAGTCATACAGCATGGAAACAGACTCCTCGATCCAAGTTGTAAAATATATTAATCCATGCTGACCATATTCCCAAAATAAACTAGTCCCATCTCACTGTGCTTGGCCCATATCCCTCCAAACCGTTCCTATTTATGTACTTATCCAAATTCTTTTAAATGTTGTAATTGTATCTGCATGCACTGCTTCCTCTGGAAGTTCATTCCACACATGAACCACTTGCTATGTAAAAAAAGTTGCCCCGGTCCTTTTTGAATTTTTCTCCTCTCACCTTAAAAAAAGTCCCCCTTTGTTTTGAACTCCCCTACCTTAGGGAAAAGACATTTGCTATCCACCTTATCTATGCCCCTCATGATTTTAAAGCCTCTATAAAGTCACCCCCCCCAGCCACCTACACTCCTCCACGCTTAAGGCTCACTGCCTTTATTCCTGATGAAGGGCTTTTGCCCGAAACGTCGATTTCACTGCTCCTTGGATGCTGCCTGAACTGCTGTGCTCTTCCAGCACCACTAATCCAGTATCTACACTCCATTGTTAAGTGCAGGCCTTTTCAATACAAACAGCACATTTCTTAGAATACCACTGAGATAATAAGTTAAAAATCACACAACACCAGGTTATAGTCCAACAGGTTTAATTGGAAGCACACTAGCTTTCGGAGCGACGCTCCTTCATCAGGTGATAGTGGAGGGCTCGATTGTAACACAGAATTTATAGCAAAAATTTACAGTGTGATGTAACTGAAATTATACATTGAAAAATTGATTGTCTGTTAAGCCTTTCATCTGTTAGAATACAGTGATAGTTTCACTTCTTTCATGTGTAAATCACAAAACCTTTTTTTTAAAAGTTGCATTTTTTAAAAAGTTAGCTGTTAACAATGGTGATAGCTAGACAATATGTTGAAGGTGTTAGCCCCCTGTGTTCTCTGTCTATGCTATGATGTTTAGATTGATTCTAATCTAAAAAGTGAGATAACAGAGTTTTACATAAATTCATGCAGTTTTTGAGCTCAGAGTTCTACATGAATGTATGCAATTTTTGAGCAAAGTACAATGTAACTCTACAAGTACAAATTCACCCCACAAAGTATATGTGTGCATGTGGGTCTTTGTCTGTCTGTGTGTGTTTGTCTGTTTGGGGTAGGGGTTGTGAGTATGAGAAAGTTTGTGTGTGTGTGTGTGTGTGTGTGTGTGTGTAGTGAGTGCAGAGTGTCTTAAGTCTGTGAGGGGGTGCCTGTGTGAGTGTGGGAGTGTGTGTCTATAAGGGTGTGTGTGGGTATCTGTGTGCACATCTGTGTGTACCTGTGTCCATGTGTATGTGAGAGTGTGTGTGTGGAGGAATATCTTAGAGTGTGTGTAGTGCAATGGTGATCACCTGTAATGTGACATGAACCCAAGGTCCCGGTTGCCAGTCTCCAAACACCATCCTACAACTCATCTGCTTTATCCTCGATCACAACGTCTTCACCTTTGACAACCAGTTCTTCATCCAGACACACAGAACAGACATGGGGACCAAATTTGCACCCCAATATGCCAACATTTTTATGTACAGGTTCGAACAAGGCTTCTTCTCTATGCAGGATCTCCAACCAACATTATACACCAGGTACATTGATGACATTTTCTTCCTCTGGGCCCACAGCGAGGAGTCACTGATAAAACTACACAGTGACATCAACAAGTTTCATCCCACCATTAAACTCACCATGGACTACTCTTGACTATCTGTCTCAGTCTTGGACACATGCATCTCCATCAAGGATGGACACCTCAGCACCACACTCTACTGCAAACCACAGACAACCTCACAATGCTACACTTCTCCCGCTTCCACCCAAAACATATTAAAACAGCCATCCCCTATGGACAAGCCCTACGCATACACCGGATCTGCTCAGATGAGGAGGAATGTGACGGACACCTGGAAGTACTCAAGGATGCCCTCACAAGAATGGGGTATGATGCTCAACTCATCGACCCCAGTTCCGACGTGCCACAGCAAGGAACCATAATGACCTCCTCAGGAGACAAACACGTGCTGCAACTGACAGGGTACCCTTGGTTGTTCAGTACTTCCCAGGGGCTGAAAAATTATGCCATGTTCTTCGTGACCTGCAACACATTATCAATGAGGATGAGCACCTCACCAAGACCTTCCCACACCTCCTCTACTTGCCTTTAAACAACCACCAAACCTCAAACAGATAATTGTTCGTAGCAAACTGCCCGGCTCTCAGGATGACTCCATACAACCCTGTCACGGTGGACGCTGCAAGACGTGTCAGAGTGTGGACATAGATACTATTATTATGCATGGGAACACCTCCCACCTTGTACATGGCAGGTACTCATGTGACTCAGCCAACGTTGTCTATCTTATACGTTGCAGGCAAGGATGCCCGGAGGCATGGTACATTGGGGAAACCGAGCAAAGGCTACGGCAACGGGCGAATGGGCACCGCACAACAATCAACAGACAGGAGGGTTCCCTCTCAGTTGGGGAACACTTCAGTAGTCTAGGACATTCGGCCTCGGACCTTCGGGTGACCATCCTCCAAGGTGGACTTTGGGACAGGCAGCAGAGAAAAGTGGCCGAGCAGAGGCTGATAGCTAAGTTCGGTACCCATAGGGAAGGGCCTCAACCGGGACCTTGGGTTCATGTCACATTACAGGTGACCACCATTGCACTACACACACTCAGAGATATTCCTACACACACACACTCTCACATACATACGGACACAGGTACACACAGATGCGCACACAGACATCCACACACACTCTTATAGACACACACACTCCCACACTCACACATGCACCCCCTCACAGACTTAAGACACTCTGCACTCACTACACACACACACACACACACACACACTCACACACACACACAGTTTCTCACACTCACAACCCCCACCCCAAACAGACACACACACACAGACAGACAAAGACCCACATGTACACATATATTTTGTGGGGTGAATTTGTACTTTTACATTGTACTTTGCTCAAAAACTGCATGCATTCATGTAGAACTCTGAGCTCAAAAACTTCATGAATTTATGTAAAACTCTGTTATCTCACTTTTTAGATTAGAATCAATCTAAACATCATGGCAAAGACAGAGAACACAGGGGGCTAACACCTTCAACATATTGTCTAGCTATCACCATTGTTAACAGCTAACCCGAGAATGCAACTTTAAAATAAAGGTTTTGTGATTTACACATGAAAGAAGTGAAACTATCACTGTATTCTAACAGATGAAAGGCTTAACAGACAATCAATTTTTCAATGTATAATTTCAGTTACATCACACTGTAAATTTTTGCTATAAATTCTGTGTTACAATCGAGCCCTCCACTATCACCTGATGAAGGAGCGTCGCTCCGAAAGCTAGTGCGCTTCCAATTAAACCTGTTGGACTATAACCTGGTGTTGTGTGATTTTTAAGTTTGTACACCCCAGTCCAACACCGGCATCTCCAAATCATGACTGAGATACTAATAATTGAAAAAAAACACTTATATTCCTAAACATAGCAAAGCAGTTTCAGTTCATATTCAGACATTTATTTTATTTCCAGCTTTAAGGGGCGAGACAGAGCATTCAAGGTTATCCTTATCTGTAAGATTATTAAAGAACTATTAACTTTCTCCCTTCATTATGTCTCAGGGTCTAAACTAAATTACACACTTGATTGCACAATGCCTTTTACCAAAGAATCATGAAAACCCAAGAGCAAAGGCTAGTGGGAGAGTGTTCAGTATTCTAGAAAGAGTGAAGTAATAATAAATTAATACTGCGATATGGATTGTGAAGGCCAAGAGAACAGTAAGCAATAACATAGACTCCAAGGTCACTGTACTTTGCCTGAGGAATACAGAATCAATAAATGGTCAATAATTCTTTATTACAGAGCCATTCAATGGAAAATTATTTTTAAATTAATATATTTTACAAACCCGAATTTGCAATATGAGATTTGTTGAAGATACAGCAGCTAGTTTTTTTGAGCTGAATTTGACATGAGAAAACAAACATACTAATGCAGCTTGCCAGCTTTTTGTATGCACCATGCCAATCAAAAGAATGTCTTATATCTACTGAGACATTTGAAGGCAAAACCCAACTCCTCCTCACCCTCTCAATTTTCAATCCATAGCTACTAATTACCATTCAGTTCTCCAGCCACTTGGTCACCCTTTACCTGTGTAAGCGTTCTATTCTCCATTTATTGGGCATATGTCTGGTAGATTATGTGTTCCATTCAAGATTGAGTTGTGCCCCTGCTCCTGTCACGCCCATAACTGAGCTTCTGGATATCGAATCATTTAAATGTAAGATGTGAGCTCCCCAGATAATGCCTGGCAATCCTACCTTATTGGGTGTATCCCTCATTATTAGGGTTCTGCTGGTGTACGAATTATCAGCAAAAATCCAACTTTTTAAAGATGCGTTTTGCTCCCGAGGAGTAAACAAGGCAGTGCCCTGGAGCAGGCCAGACTCCCTTAAAACATTTTAAGAAGGTAGCCCAGACCCCTGCTTTTCTAGTGGTTTCAGGCAGACCTGAGGTGGGTATCTCAGGAGTGATACAGCTGGTCAAACCATTTGGTTTCAAATAAAACAGAATTTATTTACACACCATCAAAGGAAACACAGACAAAAGAAAACAGAATATATAATAACAATGATTTAAAAATCCAACCAACACGATATTCCCCTCAACTTAACAAAGAGCTATTCTGATTTCTTGCAACATTTCATAAACACACCTCTCGGCAAAAAGGTAAATTCAAACACAGGCTCTTTCAGGAGAGAGAGATGGCAGAGAGAATCAGTGAGGGATCATTTGCTGAAGCATGGAACCTCTTTCACCCCAGCATTTTCTCTGCGTCCCCAGCTACAACTAAACCAAACGAGAAAAATCCCTGAACTGGGAAAACTGGCCACTCTACTTTTACTGTACAAGTGTTTTTAAAAAGCCTAAAAGCCTTTTCCCTGATTGATACCTTTGGCAGTATCTGTTAGCAATTAGTAAAAACTCCAAACACCAGACAAATCAGAACCTCTGCCTTTTACAACCCCTCTTGAAAAATAACAAGGACAGCATAATCTTGTTAAAGGGGCGGCATCATCGCAGACTGAATGGATCTGTTAGCAGGAAAATACTGGGTATCTTTTCCCAGAAAAGTTTGAGTGTTTAAATTAGTTGAATTGGATACCCATAAATTCAGGCATGGGAATCACATTATGTGATTATCCAATAGCTGATTATGTTTTGCACTCCCCATATTGAGGATTAAATGAAGGGTGTCATGTGACTTTTTCTGCAATCTGACTGACAGTGAGTTTCAGTAGGTTGGTGGTGATCAAAGGAAAATTCAGATTTGCTTAGAGGCTATTTTAAGTTATTTATGCTTGGAGGCTATGATAACAGTCTCTGAATATGGCATGAGTAGACCCAAAATTTCTTGACATTTCAGAAAGACATTTTAAGATATCAAGTTGTAAACAGTTACAGTTAAATATCCTTTTACTGCTCAGATGAACTTGAGTAGGGGTTAAAATAACTGATCAGTATTTCTCAAGATAATGTATTTCTGATGTAACAGGGAAGAATGTAGAGGCGCCATTTTGTAGATTGGGTGACAGGGGTCTTAGTAAACCCAAATCAAATATATACAACAGATTGCAGTTGGTCCTGTGTGGTCTGCAGTCATCTGAGAAATAGAAAAGAGCGAAAGTTTGAAGCATCCAAGTCTGCGCAATAAGCAGAGAAAATGCTGATCCTATCATTCACATGTTGAACAAAGGATGATGTTCATGTACAGATTGATGACTGAGTTTTGGAAGATTTAAAGGTGTTGGAATATTTATCTAGATTAGAACTGATAGATGTGACCGACAGTATTGTCTTAACAATGAAAGACAGTCTAGAATTAGAAGTGTCCCAGCTGGGAAAGTTAAAAAAAATTAAGCCCTTTGGATCCTGAGAATAACTTTAGACTGGCTTCTGGATGAAGTGTCCACTTAGTGGACAATATAACACATAGTGGGAGCTTTTCTGTCTTTCTAATAATTACATAAGAATTTGTTTCTTGCAGTTTAAACTTGCCTACAAAAATATAAATGTTTAGCCAATAGTGCTATTCCAGTCATTTGTTACAATAACAGTTCTAAAACATTAAACATTGATGTGTCTGTCTTCCAGTTGTCAACTGGAAGTTTGAATTACTTTTTAAAACTAGCAATCTCCATGGGGATCGTAACAATTGATTGCTCTGACTTAGTATTGTGGAACAGGTATTTACCTACTAAGACTCTATTTCTTCTTAATATATACTTCTCCTTTAAATTTGCATTACTATTTCCTATCTTCACTTCTTCATTGGTAAAGCACGGATTTGTGAAGGGTAGGTCTTGCCTTACAAGTCTTATTGAATTCTTCGAGGAGGTGACCAAGCATGTGGATGAGGGTAGAGCAGTGGATGTAGTGTACATGGATTTTAGTAAGGCATTTGATAAGGTTCCCCATGGTAGGCTTATGCGGAAAGTCAGGAGGCATGGGATAGAGGGAAATTTGGCCAATTGGATAGAAAACTGGCTAACCGGTCGAAGTCAGAGAGTGGTGGTAGATGGTAAATATTCAGCATGGAGTCCAGTTACAAGTGGAGTTCCGCAGGGATCAGTTCTGGGTCCTCTGCTGTTTGTAATTTTTATTAATGACTTAGATGAGGGAGTCGAAGGGTGGGTCAGTAAATTTGCAGATGATACAAAGATAGGTGGAGTTGTGGACAGTGAGGAGGGCTGTTGTCGGCTGCAGAGGGACTTAGATATGATGCAGAGCTGGGCTGAGGAGTGGCAGATGGAGTTCAACCCTGCCAAGTGTGAGGTTGTCCATTTTGGAAGAACAAATAAGAATGCGGAATACAGGGTTAATGGTAGGGTTCTTGGTCAGGTGGAGGAACAGAGGGATCTTGGGGTCTATGTACATAGATCTTTGAAGGTTGCCACTCAGGTGGATAGAGTTTGTAAGAAGGCCTATGGAGTATTATCGTTCATTAGCAGAGGGATTGAATTCAAGAGTCGTGAGGTGATGTTGCAGCTGTACAGGACTTTGGTTAGGCCACATTTGGAGTACTGTGTGCAGTTCTGGTCGCCTCACTTTAGGAAAGATGTGGAAGCTTTGGAGAGGGTGCAGAGAAGATTTACCAGGATGTTGCCTGGAATGGAGAGTAGGTCGTACGAGGATAGGTTGAGAGTTCTCGGCCTTTTCTCGTTGGAACGGCGAAGGATGAGGGGTGACTTGATAGAGGTTTATAAGATGATCAGAGGAATAGATAGAGTAGACAGTCAGAAACTTTTTCCCCGGGTACAACAGAGTGTTACAAGGGGAAATAAATTTAAGGTGAAGGGTGTAAGGTATAGGGGAGATGTCAGGGGTGGGTTCTTTACCCAGAGAGTGGTGGGGGCATGGAATGCGCTGCCCGAGGGAGTGGTAGAGTCAGATTCATTGGCGACCTTTAAGCGGCATTTGGATAGGTACATGGATGGGTGCTTAATCTAGGATAGAAGTTCGGCACAACATCGTGGGCCGAAGGGCCTGTTCTGTGCTGTATTGTTCTATGTTCTATGTTCTATGTTCTAAAGCTGTATTCTTTACAGTTCATTGACATCTCCATAGCTGGTGAATAGTCTTCTTCACATTTAACCTATCCTACTTCCCCTTTTTCTCCTTCCCTCCACAGGACAAAGATTCAATTACATCAAAACCTTTTGCCTTGTGTTCTGGGTGAAAATTGGCAAAACTTATTACTCAAAAGATCAAACTTCAGTGACTATTCACAGAGGAATTTGAACCAGAAATCTCTCACTGGGATTATGGTAAACCAAAGTGAGTGCTCTTGAATGAGTATGATGGAAAGTTGTTGATTTGATCCCTTGTGAGAATGGTGCAGAATTTTAAGTGGTTCAGAAACTGTTATATATAAATCAAAGTCTAGAATAGTACATATGGATTGAAGTTTGAAATGTTATGTGTAGGTTGTCAGACGAAAATTTGGTGCAATGCCATAAAGATTGTGGTTTCAAGTCTGGAACACTTTCATATGAATTATTACTGAGAATGTTAAAATAGTTAAGAATTGCTTATTGAAGGAAGTGTATGCATATCCTTCTTCTCAATAGTTTCAGTTATCTGTTGGTAGAACATGTTTATGACCAGAATACCTGTAAGTTATTTATTAGTGCTAAAAAAAGAAAACAGGAGGTATGAAAATAACAGCACTGTGGCTAAGTGGTTAGCACTGCTGCCTCACAGCACCAGGGTCCCAGGTTTGATTCCAGCATCAGGCGTCTGTGTGGAGTTTGCACATTCTCCCCGTGTCTGCGTGGAAAGGAGGTTTCCTCTGGGTGCTCCGGTTTCCTCCCACAGTCCAAAGTTGTGCAGGTCAGGTGAATTGGCCATGCTAAATTGCCCATAGTGCTAGGTGCATTAGTCAGAGGGAAATGGATCTGGGTGGGTTACTCTTCAGAGGGTCGATGTGGACTAGTTGGGCTGAAGGGCCTGTTTCCACATTGTAGGGAACCTAATCTAAACTAAGTTAAAGGAGTACAGTGAGTTTTCACTTATCATAAGGACTACACAACAAAGGGTTAATTCATGTATCTCAGGTGCTTGATTCATAATTGCCAAATGGGAAACATTTGTTGTGCTCAAGTGGGGCTGCAGACCCCACAGTCTGTTGAATTTTGAGAAGGAGATAGAAGCAGGTATTCCTCTCACACCTTCCCCTCTCCAGTACTGCAATAGGGTTCACTTTTTCCTGACATCCCATCTCGCTGGCCTCCATATTTGAAGAATCATCCTCTTCTGTTTCTGCCAGTTCCTGACCACCAAAATTATCTTGTCCTTCCTTTCCTTGCTCACATTTGGAACAGATTATTTCCTCTCCAACACTTCTCAATCACTTTCAAAACTTTGTTTCCTCCCCATATCACTTTCCCATGCAATCACAGAAGATGTAATAATGTCGGAGGTTTTAAACACTCATAAGTTATAGAGTGGTAGAGAAATACAACATGGAAACAGACCCTGCCATCCAACTCATCCATGCCGACCAGACATCCTAAACTAATCTAGTCCTATTTGCCAGCATTTGGACCATATCCCTCTAAGCCTTTCCTATTCACACACCATCCAGATGCCTATTAAATGTTGTAATTGTACCAGTCTCCACCACTTCCTCTGGCAGCTCATTTCATACATGCACCACACTTTATGTGAAAAAGTTGCCCCTTAGGTACCTTTTAAATCTTTCCCCTTTCACCCTAAACCTAAGTCCTTCCAGGAGAAATGGTGCTTTTACTTCCACTTCTTTCAAGTCAGTATACCCTATTCAAAGCTCACAATGTGCTCTCCTTTAGATTAAGAAACCAAACGAAGATTAGATTAGATTACTTACAGTGTGGAAGCAGGCCCTTCGGCCCAACAAGTCCACACCGCCCCGCCGAAGCGTAACCCACCCATACCCCTACATCTACATCTACATTTACCCCTTACTTAACACTATGGGCAATTTAGCATGGCCAATTCACCTGGCCTGCACATCTTTGGACTGTGGGAGGAAACCGGAGCACCCAGAGGAAACCCACGCAGACACGGGGAGAACGTGCAAACTCCACACAGTCAGTCGCCTGAGGCGGGAATTGAACCCGGGTCTCAGGCGCTGTGAGGCAGCAGTGCTAACCACTGTGCCACCGTGCCGCCCACGACTGCCTTGCGACACCTCTGCTTAGTATCCAAGTATGACCCTAAGCTCGTGTTGCTTGCTATTTTAATTCAGCACTGTGCTCTCAAACTCACATTTCAGTCCTTGTGAAGCTCAATGTAAGCTCAAGTTATCTCCTCTTCTGAATAAACACTTCACAGCCTTCTGGACACAACATTAAGGTCAACAATTCCACACTACAAATTCTGTCGTCCATTTTGATTTCTTTTATTTTGCAGTGCTAATTGGGATCTTGTTTTTATTTTCACATGGGTTCTCTGTTCATTATTCAGACTTGATCACTCTTTCTGGACAAATGCTTTGTTTCTTTGGGATAACAACTTTTAGTTGATGTCTTTATCTTTTAATTTTTCCCACTCTCAAATGTATTCGAGCCTTTCCCTAATGACCTTCCTTCCCCTCTCACCTGATGATAGCCCATTACCCAGTGCATTTCTATTTCCCCTTTATTAATATTTGAAATATTGCTTTTCATGCTACAGATGCAGCCAGACCTGCTGGGTTTTTCCAGCACTTTCTGTTTTTGTTTTAACATGTGGTGGGTAAGTACTCCAATTCACACTGTTCCAGTTGTTTCACTGGCAAGTGCATTGCTGAGATCTGCAGTGGTATGCCTTGTAGAGGAGGAACAGAATGTTTTGGATAGTAACACCTGGATTTTCATATTTGATCCCATCTACACGGTTGTCTGATTTACTCCATAATGATAATAACTTCACAACGTTGTTACTGAACAACCCAGAGTATTGTTTTGGATTTCTAGAGGATAGCTGTTGATTGTCCACTATAGCTCCAACACAAAAACTGTATGATAGATGATTGGAATCTGTGAGCATTTTTTCTTCAGTTTTAGAAAAAGATCACTTGTTGATAAATAGACACTTTTCAAAAAATGGCTCATTTACAATTCCGTGAAAGTTTCCTGTACTATTAATATATTTCTGTATACACAAAGATATCGCTGTCATTACATAACTCTCAGAACTTCTCCCTATGCTATGGTTTAGTTAGAAAGTATTTGCTTTAATGAGGTAAGACTCTCCTTAGATGGTAACAAGAAACAAATGATAACAAAATGGCACTTGAGTACACACAACTAAATTTCTTTTTCCATTGAATTCGAAGTGATGTTCACTTGGTTCCTGTGATTTCAGATTTTATTGACAGAGAATGCATCAGAGTTGTGTGGGAAAGTTGGATAGTGAAATTGTCCCATCCATACAGATATCTGTTTGGCTCAGATGGATACATGCTTGTCTATGAAAAAAGACATCTTGAGCTGAACCTTCAGGGCATTGCATAATCTAATAAGATACTTGAAAATGGAAAAAGGAACTGTTCTTCAGATAATACAGAAATATCATCCTTGGCAAATGATCCATGATCTCAGATATCCAGCTTTCACAAGTGGTATGATTAAAGAGCACTGGTCACTGCAGCAGGTTTCACATATTTGATTGAGATAATAATGTGAATGGATGATTGGACTCTAAGACTTGTGTCTGTAACACAAAGCAGAAAGGGAGCCTACTGCGTAGAATCTTCTGCAGGTAATAGCAGTTGGGGGCGGGGGGTACTTGCAGCAGTTAGCACATGGAAGAGACACTTATGAAATTGGTAACTTCCAGAGTGTCAGCTGCTACAGCCTCAGTGAATACTCTGCCTGGACATGAGCTCCCAAGATCATTTGGTTATTCTCAGGTCAACCTTTAGCCTTTCTGAGTTTGTGTTCAACACTGTGGGCCATGAAGAGCAATGATGGTTAATGACCCAACAAAATACTTTATTTCTTTAAGTACTAGCTAAGAGCATCAGATGAAGGATCTTCAGATCTGGGCCTGGTCACCCTTGACCATGGATAAGGGATGGATGTTTTTTCACGATTAGATTCCCTACATTGTGAAAATAGGCCCTTCGGCCCAACAGGGAGAAAGTGAGGATGGCAGATGCTGGAGATCTGAGCTGAAAAACGTGTTGCTGGAAAAGTGCAGCAGGTCAGGCAGCTTCAAAGGAGCAGGAGAATCGACGTTTCGGGCATAAGCCCTTCTTCAGGAATGAGGAGAGTGTGCCAAACAGGCTAAGATAAAAGGTAGGGAGGAGGGACTTGGGGGAGGGGCATTGGGAATGCAATAGGTGGAAGGAGGTTAAGGTGAGGGTGATAGGCCGGAGAGGGGGTGGGGGGCGGAGAGGTTGGAAAGAGGATTGCAGGTCAAGAAGGCGGTGCTGAGTCTGAGGGTTGGGACTGAGAAAAGGTGGGGGGAGGGGAAATGAGGAAGCTGGAGAAATCTGCATTCATCCCTTGTGGTTGGAGAGTTCCTAGGCGGAAGATGAGGCGCTCTTCCTCCAAGCGTCGTGTGGCCAGGGTCTGGCGATGGAGGTGGCCAAGGGCCTGCATGTCCTTGGAGGAGTGGGAGGGGGAGTTAAAGTATTCAGCCACGGGGCGGTTGGGTTGGTTGGTGCGGGTGTCCCAGAGGTGTTCTCTGAGATGTGGCCTCCTATACATTGGGGAGACAGGCCGCCTACTTGCGGAACGTTTCAGAGAACACCTCTGGGACACCTGCACCAACCAACCCAACCACCCCGTGGCTGACCACTTTAGCTCCCCCTCCCACTCCGCCAAGGACATGCAGGTCCTTGGCTTCCTCCATCGCCAGACCATGGCAACGCGACGCCTGGAGGAAGAGCGCCTTATCTTCCACCTAAGAACCCTCCAACCACAAGGGATGAATGTAGATTTCTCCAGCTTGCTCATTTCCCCTCCGCCACGTTTTCTCAGTCCCAACCCTCGGACTCAGCACCACCTTCTTGACCTGCAACCTTCTTCCCGACCTCTCCGCCCCCACCCCCTCTCCGGCCTATCACCCTCACCTTAACATCCTTCCACCTATCGCAGTACCAACGCCCCTCCCCCAAGTCTCTCCTTCCTACCTTTTATCTTAGCCTGCTTGGCACACCTTCCTCATTCCTGAAGAAGGGCTTATGCTTGAAACGTCCATTCTCCTGCTCCTTGGATGTTGCGTGACCTGCTGCGCTTTTCCAGCAACACATTTTTCAGCCCTTCGGCCCAACAGTCCACACTGAGACTCCGAAGAGTAACCCACCCAGACCCATTTCCCTCTGACAAATGCACCTAACACTATGGGAAATCTAGCATGGCCAATTCACCTGACCTGCACATCTTTGGACTGTCGGAGGAAACTGGAGCACCCGGAGGAAACCTACGCTGACATGGGGAGAATGTAAATTAGTGGTGCTGGAAGAGCACAGCAGTTCAGGCAGCATCCAAGTCGCTTCAAAATCGACGTTTCGGGCAAAAGCCCTTCATCAGGAATAAAGGCAGTGAGCCCGAAGCGTGGAGAGATAAGCTAGAGGAGGGTGGGGATGGGGAGAAAGTAGCATAGAGTACAATGGGTGAGTGGGGGAGCGGATGAAGGTGATAGGTCAAGGAGGAGAGGGTGGAGTGGATAGGTGGAAAAGAAGATAGGCAGGTAGGACAAGTCCGGACAAGTCATGGGGACAGTGCTGAGCTGGAAGTTTAGAACTAGGGTGAGGTAGGGGAAGGGGAAATGAGGAAACTGTTGAAGTCCACATTGATGCCCTGGCAGTTTCCTCATTTCCCCTTCCCCTACCTCACCCTAGTTCTAAACTTCCAGCTCAGTAACTGTCCCCATAACTTGTCCGGACTTGTCCTACCTGCCTATCTTCTTTTCCACCTATCCACTCCACCCTCTCCTCCTTGACCTATCACCTTCATCCCCTCCCCCACTCACCCATTGTACTCTATGCTACTTTCTCCCCATCCCCACCCTCCTCTAGCTTATCTCTCCACGCTTCGGGCTCACTGCCTTTATTCCTGATGAAGGGCTTTTGCCCGAAACGTCAATTTTGAAGCTACTTGGATGCTGCCTGAACTGCTGTGCTCTTCCGGCACCACTAATCCAGAATCTGGTTTCCAGCATCTGCAGTCATTGTTTTTACCATGGGGAGAATGTGCAGACTCCACACGAACAGTTGCCCGAGGCTGGAATCGTACTTGGGTTCTCGGCATTGTGAGGCAGCAGTGCGAACCAAGTCATGAGGTTTTTACCTGTTTGTATGTGAAGTTTAATTGACTGCAAATAGTTCATTGTTAATTTCTCTGGATGTATATAATGGTAGAATGATTAAATGAAAAGTAAAAATGCAATAATTTGTGAATGTCAGTTCTACTGCAGGGCTAAATATTATGACATGATCATTTTTATTTCTGTATAATACTTCCTTCTTCTGAAACAAGTTGGAAATGGGTTCCTGTCCCTTCCCCCTGGCTTTGTCTTCTCCAGCTGTGAAAGTCACCTGTGTAAACTCTTCCTGGTAGGGAGAAGGGAATAATCTCCTCCAAATTTTCATCCTTCAGCTTCTGGGAGACTTTGTTCTTTCTGCATTACAACATGACTCAGAAAGCAACCAATTAATGAAGGACAATGTTGCTGCATGGTTCCACCAGCACTTTCTAGGTAAAATCTCAGAATGCATCTGGTCTGCTTGATTAAATTTCTTATTGCCCCATGGATCCTTTTCAGAGAAATCTTACTCTTGTTGAAATTTTTCTGTCATCTGGAAGAACGCCAGATCCTGATAGAGTTGGTTGACCATATGATGTTGTAATTTTTGGAAGGTCTCCTTTGTGCTCAACATCTAATTAATAATAATGGGTGGTTTCAGAGAGTCATAGAGTCATAGAGATGTAGAGCACGGAAACAGATCCTTCAATCCAACCTGTCCATGCTGACCAGATACCCCAACCCAATCTAGTCTCACCTACCAGCACCCGAAACATATCCCTCCAAACCCTTCCTATTCACATACATATCCAGATGCCTTTTAAATTGTACCAGCCTCCACCACATCCTCTGGCAGCTCATTTCATACACGTACCACTCTCTGTGGGAAAAGTTGTCCCTTAGGTCTCTTTTATATCTTTCCCTTCTCACACTAAATCTATGCGATTTGGTTCTGGACGCCCCCGACCCCAGGGAAAAGACTTTGTCTATTTATCCTATCCATGCCCCTCATGATTTTATAAACCTCTATAAGGTCACCCCTCAGCCTCTGACGCTCCAGGGAAAACAGCCCCAGCCTGTTCAGCCTCTCCCTGCAGCTCAAATCCTCCACCCCTGGTGACATCGCTGTAAATCTTTTCTGAACCCTTTCAAGTTTCACAACATCTTTCCGATAGGAAGGAGACCAGAAATGCACACAATATTCCAACAGTGGCCTAACCAATGTCCTGTACATGACCTCCCAACTCCTGTACTCCATATTCTGACTAGTAAAGGAAAGCATTCCAAACGTCATCTTCACTATCCTATCTACTTGTGACTCCACTTTCAAGGAGCTATGAACCTCCACTCCAAGGTCTCTTTGTTCAGCAACACTCCCTAGGACCTTACCATTAAGTGTATAGGTCCTGCTTTCCCAAAATGCAGCACCTCGCATTTATCTAAATTAAATGCTGTCTGCCACTTCTCAGCCCATTGACCCATCTGATCAAGATCCCATTATAATCTGAGGTAACCTTCTTCACCGCCCAATTTTGGTGTAATCTACAAACTTACTATTTATTCTTCTTATGCTCACATCCAAATTATTTATGTAAATGACAAAAAGTAGTGTACCCAGCAGCGATCCTTGTGGCACTCCACTGGTCACAGGCCTCCATTTGGAAAAGAACTCTCCACCACCACCCTTTGTCTTCTACCTTTGAGCCAGTTCTTTATCCAAATGGCTAGTTCTCCCTGTATTCCATGAGATCTAACCTTGCTAATCAGTCTCCCATGGGGAACCTTGTCCATCACTCTGCCCTCATCAATCTTCTTTGTTACTTCTTCAAAAAACTCAATCAAGTTTGTGAGACATGATTTCCCATACACAAAGCCATGTTGACTATCTCTAATCTGTCCTTGCTTGTCCAAATACATATACATCCTGTCCCTCAGGATTCCCTCCAACAAGTTGCCCACTACTGATGTTAGATTCACTCGTCTATAGTTCCAGGCTTACCCTTACCACCTTTCCTAAACAGTGGCACCACGTTAGCCAACCTCCAGTCTTCCAGCACCTCACCTGTGACTATCAATGATACAAATATATCAGCAAGAGGCCCAGCAATCACTTCTCTAGCTTCCCACAGAGTTCTAGGGTACACCTGATCAGGTCCTGGGGATTTATCCACTTTTATGTGTTTCATGACATCCAGCACTTCCTCCTCTGTAATATGGACAACTTTCAAGATGTCACCATCTATTTCCATGCATTCTATACCTTCCATGTCCTTTTCCACATTAACCACTGACGCAAAATACTTGTTTAGTATCTCCCCCATCTCCTGCAGCTCCACACAAAGGCTGCCTTGCTGATCTTTGAGGGGCCCTATTCTCTCCCTAGTTACCCTTTTGTCCTTAATGTATTTGTAAAAACCCTTTGGATTCTCCTTAATTCTATTTGCCAAATCTGTCTCATGTCCCCTTTTTGCCCTCCTGATTTCCCTCTTAAGTATACTCCAACTGCCTTTATACTCTTCTAAGGATTCATTCAATCTATCTTGTCTATATCTGATATATGCTTCCTTCTTTTTCTTAACCAAGCCCTCAATTTCTTTAGTCATCCAACATTCCCTATACCTACCAGCCTTTCCTTTCACCCGAACAGGAATATACTGTCTCTGGACTCCTATCATCTCATTTCTGAAGGCTTCCCATTTTTCAGCTGTTCCTTTATCTGTGAACATCTGTCCCCAATCAGCTTTTGAAAGTTCTTGCTTAATACTGTCAAATAGCCTTCTTTTAATTTAGAACTTCAACTTTTAGATCTGGTCTATCCTTTTCCATCACTATTTTAAAACAAATAGAATTATGGTCGCTGGCCCCAAAGTGCTCCCCCACAGACACCTCAGTCACCTGCCCTGCCTTATTTCCCAAGGGTAGGTCAAGTTTTGCACCTTCTCTAGTAGATATAACCACATACTGAATCAGAAAATTTTCTTGCACACACTTAACAAATTCTTCTCCAACTAAATCCTTAACACTATGGCAGTCCTAGTCTTTGTTTGGAAAGTTAAAACTCCCTACCACAACCACCCTATTATTCTTATAGATAACTGAGATCTTCTAACAAATTTGTTTCTCAATTTCCCTCCGACTATTATGGGGTCAATAATGCAATCCCAGTAAGGTGATCATCCCTTTCAATTTTCTCAGTTCCACCCAAGTAACTTCTTTGGATGTATTTTGGGAATATCTTCCCTCAGCACAGCTGTGATGCTATCCCTTGTCTAAAATGTCACTCCCCCGCCTCTCTTGCCTCTCTTTCTGTCCTTCCTGTAGCATTTGTATCCTGGAACATTAAGCTGATAATCTTATCTATCCCTGAACCAAATTTCTGTAATTGCTATGATATCCCAGTCCCATGTTCCTAACCATGCCCTTAGTTCATCTGCCTTCCCTGTTAGGCCTCTTGCATTGAAATAAATGCAGTGTTTAATTTAGCAGTCCTACCTTGTTCTCTGCTTCATCTCTGCCTGCCCTGACTGGGTGACTTGCTTCTTTTCTCAACTGTACCAGTCTCAGATTGATCTCTTTCCTTACTCTTTTCCTGGGCGCCTTCCCCGCTCCCCCCACCCCCCCCCACCTCACTAGTTTAAATCCTCCTGAGCAGCTCCAGGAAATCTCCCTGCCAGTATATTAGTCCCCTTCCAATTCAGATGCAATCCGTCCTGCTTATACAGGTAACTTCTACCCCAGAAGACATTTCGATGATCCAAAAATGTGAATCCTTCTCACACACACCAGGTCCTCAGCCATGCATTCTTCTCCTCTATCCTCCTATTCCTGCCCTCACTCGTTTGCAGCACTGGGAGTAATCCAGATATTACTACTCTCGAGGACCTCCTTTTTAAATTCCTGCTTAACTCTCTGTATTGTCCCTTCAGAATCTCATCCTTTTCCCTTCCTATGTCGTTAGTTCCAATGTGTACACCGATCTCCTGCTGATCCCTCTTCCCCTTGAGAATATTCTGCACCCTCTCTGAGACATCCTTGATCCTGGCACCAGGGAGGCAACATATCATTCTGATTTTTCACTGTTGGCCACAGAAACTTCTGTCTGTGCCTCAGACTAGAGAATCCCCTAACATAATCGATCTCTTGGAACCCGACGTACTCTTCATTAGAGCCAGTCTCGGTACCAGAAACTTGGCTGTTCATACTACATGCTGAGACAGGAGCAAAAATGGAAATTGCTGGAGAAACTCAGCAGGTCTGGCAGCATCTGTGGAGATCTAGTAGAGCCTACAGTTCTGAAAAAGGATCACCAGACCCACAACGTTGATTCTGCTTTCCCTCCACAGATGCTGCCAGACCTGCTGAGTTTCTCCAGCAATTTCTATTTCTGTTTCAGATTCCTAACATCCACAGTTCTTTCTTTTTTGTTTCCAGAGGTAGGAGGTCCAATTGGAAGGTTTGAACCTGGCTGCTGGGAGAGTGGGCATTGTTGAAGCATGGAGTCGAACACAGTTGGCCTCAAATTGGAGGCAATCGTTTTGAAAATTTGGGATACATTCTGGGCTCGAGCTGCTGTCATCAGTGAGGATGGTCTGTGGGCGCGGCTGGAGCTCTCTCAGTGCTTCCATGCTGGAGTGATTAAAGCTGCTGGCCACTAGCTGCCTCCCACCAGGAGGACATCTCCATTTGCCTGCTGGACATAACAGCTTTGGCGAATCTGTCCACTGTCAGTAATTCCCAAATCCACCACTTTCCTGTCCTCAATTGGCCCCTTCATAATTCTGAGTGTTACCTGCTGCTACTCCGTGGGTGGTCCTGCCACATTCACCCTGCTTCTTGGAAGATTACTGAGAGTTGGGTAACTGAACCGATGTGCTCATTGCCAAGTCCTGTCTTCTAGCTCACTTTGTGGAACTGTGAAGTTTCCAGCTAATGTGCTTATTCTCCCTTTTGGGACGGATAACATGCTGGGGTCTCTGGGGCTAATCCTGGATATCACTCAACAATCTTGATGGCACCTGGGCTGGTAAGGTGGATTTTTGCCAGATAAAAGCATTATAACAGCTTCCTGAGTACTGGGCACTAGCACACAGAAGGAAGTGATAGATAGCACACACAGCTGATGTCATTGGATTGAAGCACATTCCTGTGAACGAAATTGTGTGGACTGTCATGGAAACCTATATTGCATCAATAGTGCTTGTTAGAATCTGCTAATCCAGAGACTTAGACTGTGTACAAAGATTGGTTTGGCAGACCCATTAAGCTAAAAGTGAACTGTAATGCTTGCCTACATAGTGCAGCAGTGATATTCTGTGGATGGTATTAATGACACCCATAGAGATTGATAAATATAAAAACATTTAGTTAAGTGTCGAGTGAATAGCTGAACTCACGATTTAAGATTTCAGAATTTAACACGTTTGCTTTAACAAACAGATTGTTCACACTATTGACTAAACAGTACTTTTGTAGGCAATTATAGTTTAAACTGCGGAAAGGAACTTTCATCACAATCTGAAAAAGCAAATTGCCATCAATTATATTGCACTGTCCTTTAAATTGATGTTAATTTTTTCCAGAACCAGTCTAAAATGACTCTTCATCCCTAAGGGTTTATTACCTATCTTTTCCATTCCCATTTTAACTCTAGAATTAGCGTTCATTGTGTAAATTTTCCTGGGGGTGTTTCCCTTTAGCTAAAGATAAGAAAATCTTCCAGCCTTGATTTTAACTCCTCACAATTTTGGCCTTTCTAATCCATGGCTGACCTTTTCACATTCCTACATGGTGAACCACAGAAACCTTTGGCCTTTAACTTCTCTCCCTCTCTCTCTCTTTCCTGGACACTGGCAGATTGTTGTTTTTGTGAGTTTTAGAAACCTTTCCCTTGTAAAGCTTGCCTTCCCTAAGAAGTTCAATAATCTTCTCTGTTCCACCAGGGTAAGTGCCACATTCTTCTCTCTGCTACCTCACACTCATTCTATCTCTGCTGCTGCAATAACCAGGATAAACCTTGTAAGTCAGAAAAGGCCTGGGTGGTTGGAAGGGTGCCTACATTAGTTTCCTCAGCCCCTACAAGGAAAGAATCCTGGCCCTTACAGGAGAAGACTCGGATGATTCCTGTGGGGATAACGAAACATTCCTGTCCTGAAAATAAGTAAATACCACTCTTCATTTCACTACAATTCTCAAAGTAAATTGCTATCAGTGTCATTCACTGCAACCAACTTCATACCACTAACCGTATGTCGTCCACCTCTGCAGAGAAATGACAGGCCCCTGCAGAAATCCCTTCTTTGGCTTCTCAGAGCAAAAGTAAGGAGGACTCAGGAAGCTTAGGCAAGGATGGCCTCCTGCACCCTCTGCAAGCTTAGATTCTGACACCAGAGGGGAATATCATCTTTAGAAAGTTTGGGAGCACAGGCTGGTGAGCACTTATAGTGACAGCCCTATGGCTGACAGGAAAAGAAATAGCTCCAGGCCCTGGCACTCAGAGGACTGTTGGAGAGCAGGTACCTTCTGAGGCCCAAGGCAGGTGAGGACCCTGTGGTGTTTGTAACCCACAGGCAAAGGGAGGAACACCAGCAGTAGGCAGGGACGTGGGAGAGAATGGCCATCATTGCCCAGAACTACAGTAGTGCAGTGAGTCATGTGACCAAACATCTGTCAACATGAACAGGTTGGTATTTGCCATGGAGACACAGGCCCAGCTCCCTAAGGGGCTGCTGCAGAGGTGCATACACAAGTGCAGTCTTCTTCCCCAGCCAGTGACTGAAATCATGGTGACAGGAGCACTGGGAACTTCGCACACACTCCAGGTTCCCCTTGCTCACAAGGAGACAGGGCAGTGCCAGCAGGCGCACGGCTGGAGGAGAAGCCACACTAAAGGGCCCTTCAGAAGACTCCAACAGGACAGACAGGAGAAGGCTGGGCCCTCCACCTTCACTCTGCCTTCCCCTCCAACACACACTCACCGCCCCCCTCCATAGCCCCTCCCCACCAACCTATGGAAGTTCAAGCCAAAGGGTGTTCACATAGCTCTGGGAAGAAGACTATCAGCATGCCAGGGCCATCCAGATACAAATGCCCCTGGTGTTGGCCAACCAAACCTCAAGGAGCCAATGGACTCCATCTTCAAGCAGACATCCTATACCCTAGCTGCAGAATCTGCATGACACTGAGATGAGAGGGAGAGAAAGAAAAAAATACTTTTGAGGGAACTTTGGTGGCAGGGATGACATTGTACTGTACATGAAGTCTCAGGTTTGTAAAATTGTAGTTGCGGTTTCACTACATCTGTTGGTTTGGATCTCTGGGTAGCCTTGAATGTAACTGAGCCTGCGTGATGCCTACCTTCACATCCATAGAAGATATACCATGGAGGAACTGCCTGTGTTAAGAGCCTACTGCAGCATGTGAAAGCAAGATCTACAAGGCATTTATAGGCCAATGGATTCTGCTGATACCATTGCCCCTTGTTTTACAATATGCTTGCTGTTTCCGTGGCCTCTATGTCCAAAGGTGTTGGTGTGAATAAATGGTCAGTGAAAACTAGGGCCAGACGATACAAAGCAAACAGGGAGATAATGCTTTCAGATGGCCAAGAATTAGAGGTCTCACAAGTCTGTGTCCTATACAGGACTTGGGTCTGTATGTCATCTTGTTTTCTTCTTATGATTGGTAGGTGGAGCCGCTCCCTCCCTCACAGATCAAAACAATTACCTGAGGGTGTGGTCACAGCCATTTTTCTTTGCATCGTTTAACTTCAGTTTTCAACATAATGGAAGGTGACAGGGAACACTATTTGGCCAGTGGTTTTCAGCCTCCACCTTGAGGTGTTATGAGGCCCCAAACAAAGAGGTCCTGTTCCTGATGACCTTTCATGTAAACCCCACAGGCCCCTCCACAAGGCCCGACCCAACTCATCTAGATGAGCCTGCATCTGCCCAACATCCCCCCAGCCTTTGATTTATAAAGTGACCATGTGAGATGTGGTCATACATAATGCCCCTCCTGGCTATTCATGAAACCACCTTCCAAGTTACCCTGTTTCCTCCATACTTTACCATATGCTGGCCCCACCTATAAAATATTGTTGCTTCACTTCACAATTGTCATTCCCCCAACCTCAGTCTGTAGCCTCAATCTGGCAAATAGCTTTCCAAGTGTCCTTTCAGCAACAACAACCTCCTTGACACCATCCTCCCCACCCAGGCCTCCCATCCTCCATTCCCCCTAGTTTCTGCAGACAGACCTGATCAGACTGATCATGCCCACCCTTTTGAATGAACTAACCAAACAGCCCCAGAACAGATTTGCCCAGATGCCTGGCTGGTGGTTGTCCATCCCCCCAAACACATTGGGTCTGCACCCTAAATTGGCTGCAGTTGAGCCCCAGGCTGATTGTAACCCATTCCCTGGAATGCAGAGGCACTGATCCCTGGATCAAGACCAACCTGACCATGGACATTGGCTGGAATGAGAGTGAGACCCTGAGTCCCCTCTTATGCCACTCATGCACTTGATAGGTCAGCAGTGGGCATTTTCCAGGGCTCAAGGACCAAAGGTAGAAGCCCCATCCATTGATAGGTGCTGGCCAACCAGAGGAAAGTGGCTTTTCTTTACACAGTAATACCATTGGCGAGGCAATTAAACACACAAAATTATGTGTACAGGATGTTGGTTGGCATTTGTGGCAGAACAGCTTGTTCATGATATAGGGTAGTGCTAACAGTGCGTGTTCAATTCCTGCACCGGCCAATGTTACTGCAAAGGACTTTCCTTCTCAGCCATTCCCTTGGCTTACGTTGTGGTGACCCTCAGATTAAAGCACCACCAGTCACCTCTCTTAGAAGAGAGAGCAGCCCTTTGATCTGGGAGGACTAGGGTGACTTTATCTTCCTTCATTTTCATGCTTACCTTGCCAATGGAGATCTGCTAGTTTTGAATAAAATGCATTGTTCAACTTAGAAAAACAATGTACCACTGTAATAGTGATTGTGATCGTTCCTGTTGAATAAATGTCTTGCTTGTGTTGGCCTTTGTTAACAAACAGCTTAAACCTATGACGTGTCTTTGTGAAAACCCATGTGTTAATTAAAATGACAGAGGAAAGAAAAGTTATGAAGGACAAGTAGAAGGAGACAGATTAAACTAAAGTGACAAAAAAAAGCATTAAAAAATTCATTTTTCCTCATCAGATTTTGGACTTGATCTAATATTTTACAAGTTTTGTTTTCAAGATTGGGCTTGCTTGGCATACCGCCTTCTCATAATTAGCAGAATTTTCACTTTCTAAAATAATGTCTGTGCAGTTCTATTAGTTGCAGCATTAAACCAAATTAATGACCACTTGAATAGTCATTCTACCATACTTGACCCGTATTTCTGTTCCACCATAAATTGTACAAAGCAAGCTAAGTGCTTTATATCACAATAACAATAAGCTACACTAACTGATAGTCTGACCTCTCAAACATGACTGTAATTATGTCCCTGAAAACAACTAATATATTATTTTATTGACTTTGTTGACTAATTGAGCTGGGGTCTGGTGGTGCTGCAAAGGCCTTGGTGGAGTTGAGCGTTGGGGTGGACATTTGCTGTAAAGTTTCATTAAGAGACGTGTTTCTCCTACCAGTAAATATGGAGAAGAGCAAGCAAATGTAACAACTTTCAAAATGTTTTTAGGTGTGCTGGTTTGCAGTTCAGTGATTTTAGAATCACCTTTCCTCTCAATTGGCAAACAAAAATTTCTGTATTGACAGAACTCCTGGCATTGGTACCATTTTCACTGATGGCAGTACACTTAGTGTCAGACAAGAGTTGCCTTTCATTGCTCCTGTTAATTGTCACAGACCTGTCAGACAGAGAGGAATTGTGCCCCATTTTGCTGATAGGGACCTAGAGGTCTTGGTGAACGACCACTAAAAGCATATGACCATAAAACCATGTGAAGTAGGAACAGGAGTTGGCCATTTGGCCCCTTGAGCCTGCCGCATCATGTGCCAGGATCAGGTTGATCTGACCTTCCTCATGTTCACTTTCCTGCCATTTCCCTAAATTCCTTGATTCCCCTAATAATCAAGAACCTATCTATCTCAGTTTTAAATATACACAAAAATTTGGTTCCCATAGTTGTCTGTAGCAAGGAATTTCAAAGACCCTCAACCCTCTGAGAGAAGTAATTCCTCCTCATCTCAGTCTGAGGCTGGCATCCATTAACTCTAAAACTATGTCCTCTGGTCCTAGATTCTCCCGTGAGGTGAAACATCCTTTTAGCATTTATCCTGTCAAGCCCCTTAACAATCCTGTATGTTTCAATGAGATGACCTCTCATTCTTCTAAACCCCAGTGACTAGGATCCCAATCTGTTTAGCCTTTGCTTGTAAAACAACCCCTGCAAAGCAGGATCATCCTGGTGAACCTTCTTTGAACTACCGCCTATGAAATCTTTCTTTAAATAAGAGGATGCAAAAATGCTCACAGTTCTCCAGATATGGTCTCACCAGCATCTTGTACATTTGCAGTAAGACTTCCCTATTCTTATACTCTAACCCCTTTGAAATAAGGGCCAAAATTCCATTAGCCTTCCTGATCACCTGCTGTACCTTTGTGCTAGTTTTCGGCTGACAAGTATTCCCTCAGTCCCTTTGTGTTGCAGCTTTTCTGCTATTTTCCTCCATTCAAATAATATTCTGTTCTATTTTTTACCTTCCAAAATGAACATTTCCCAGATTATACTTTATTTGCCAATTTATTATGTGCTTATGTAATCTATCAATAGCTCTTTATAAACTGTATCCCTTTTTCAACTTGCCTTTCCACTTATTTTGTGTCAGCTGCAAATTTTGTACAGTACATTCACTTGCTTCCATCAATTCATTGATATATATTGGAGTCCCAGCACTGGTCCCTGTGAAACACCACTGGTCATAGATCACCAACCTGAAAAAGAACTCCTTACCCCAACTTGCTGTTTCCTGGCCATCAGCCAATTCTATATTGATGCCAATATACTACCTCAAACTCCATGGGGTCTTATGACTTAATCTTTTGTAATGTACCTTGTCAAAAGCCTTCTGGGAGTCCAAATTCATCACATCTACTGCTTCCCCTTTATCCACTCTGGTTTGAATGGCCTTGAAAATCTCTAATAAATTAGTCAAACATGATTTCCCTTTTATGAAGCCATGCTGACTCTCCTTCATTAGGTTCTGATTTTCCAAATGTTGTGCTACTATTTCCTTAATAATTGATTCCAAAGGTTTGCCAACAGTAGATGTTAGGTGAATTGACCGATAGTTCCCTAATTGTTGCTCCCCTCCCATTTTGAAAAGAGGTGACACATCAGCAAAACAAAAACTTGAAGAACTTCAGATGCTGGAAATCAGCAATAAAAACAGAAATTGCTGGAAAAACTCAGCAGCTATGGCAGCAGCTGTAGAGAGAAAGCATCGTTACATTTCCGGTTTAGTGACACTTCTCCTGAGCATCTGAAATGTTAACTCTCTTTTTGTCCAATGATGCTGTCAGACCTGCTAAGTGTTTCCAGGAATTTCTGTTTATGAGTTACAATTGCAGTTTTCCTGTCTTCTGGTACTTCTCCAGTAAACAACACCTTTTGGAAAATTACAACGAATGCATCAATTTTCTTTGTAGCCAACTCCTTTAGGATTCCAGGATGCAAGCCATTACAGCCAATGGGCCTATCTGCTTTTATCCATATTAGTTTGTCTAATATTATTTTATTAGTGATGATGTTGGTACTTAATTCTTCCCCTTGAGTTCTTTAGTATTAATGGGATATTTGAAGTATTTTTCATCATAACTACTGATGCCAAATATTTGTTTAAATGCTGCTGCCATTTCCTTGCTCCCCTTGGGAGGTGCAGACTGTGGCCTATTCTTTTTATTCAGCACTGGCATAGGAAACAATGGCACCAGATGCTGCCAGTCTGGTAGGAGATTGCTATCATGGCTAGTGCTGTTTTCATGGTCCAGTGTAATATTTAGTAAAACTATAAGAAGGTCGATGATATAACTCATAGTCATTTTCTGTCTTCTACTGCTCCCACCTCCCATCAAGGCTCCCATTGCTTTCACTGTCTCATGCACTCCCTCTCAACCATTCAATTTCCCACCCTACTAACCCCACATGCCTTTTGTGCTACTTAGTCTCTCACTTGATCCACCTCATCATCTTTCCTCCATCTCTGCCAGCACTAACATTTTCATTTCACTTAATCCCTCCCTTTGTCTCATTCTAGAAGAAGAAAGCCCACAATAGAGTGGAGAGATGGCAGATGATGAGATGTCTGACATTAAGTATTCCTCAAGGAGAGAATTCTCTCCTACAAGGAAGAATCCTGGCCCTGAGTTCTTGAGGTGGCTGACCGAGTCTGCTCAAGCCCCTGGACTGATATTGGAGGTTGCCCTTGATTTTCTGTGCCTGGACCCCATGATGGATGGATATTTCCCTTGTCTTGACAGAGGACTACTGGCTTTTGACTTTAAGACATGGCTATCTGTTTGAAGAATATGCGGTCTGTTTGCTGCATAAGCTGTTGGTACATGGTTCAGGTGTGAAATTGACATTCCATGAAGCTGTACAACAACATGCCCACACCCTTGACTGATGGCTGCTGACATGAATGACAAGCTGCTAGGCTTTGTATCTGCATTTAAAAGGCAGTCAAAAGATTGTGCACTTTTAACCTCTGGCTAAAGGGCAAAGCACATAAGGCAAAAGCAAAGCAGAGATGCTGTGAGTATCGAAATAGGCACAAAATGAATGAGCACTATAAAGAGCAAGTGAGGAATCCTGTGATGGACTCTGATCAAATTATTGAGGTGAATCCCCATGTTCCTGCGCAGAAAGTACCCTGGCATTTGAATTCTAATGGTTGGTGACAATGTATCCCAAATGTGCAACATTGTATTATAAGTGGATTGAAAATTTGTCATGAGGGTGGGGAGAGGTGGTACATGTCCTATGCCCGTATCCATTGATGGAGGATTTGGGCAGTTGCCAACCATGGAACATGTCATGACGTGTTGGCGACTGATGTTTATGATGGAGGACCAGACCAGTAAGTGGTGAGCTGGAGTCACCACTATCACCATTTACTTTCTAACCAGTGGGGAGGAGAATAGAAACTGCACATCACTGAGGTGAAATTAGCTAATAATGTGATGTTAAGACACGCTAGCACATACAAATAGATCTCTTTTCATTTAGGAGGGTGAGAATTACAAGGTTACAGGAAACTGGTGGCATTATGGTGCTTTCACTGGATTCATAATCCAGAGGTCCAGACTAATACCCTGGGGACACAGGTTCAGATTATATCATGACAGCTGGTGGAATTTATATGCAATTAATAAACCTGGAATATAAAACTAGTCTCAGTTATCACAACCATGAGAGCTATTGTAAATGTATGTAAAATTCCATCTCGTTCACTAATTTCCAGTAGGGAAAGAAATTTATCATCCTTATCTAGTTTGACTGTGACCTACAGCAATTTTATACACTGTTATTATAATCTGAGATGGTGAGCCACTCAGTTCAAGGGCAATTTGGGATGAGCAGCAAATGCTGACCTTGCTAATACCTACTTCCTACAAAAGATTTAATGAATTGCTAAACCAATATTGAACCATAGTTAGATACTTGGTTAGTACATTTGGAGTACTGAATGCAGTCCTGGTTAGAATACTGTGAAAGGAAAATAGAGGTAAGAGGGAGGTTTGTAAACTGCACAGTTTGGGTGAGTGAGACTTCGCAGGAGTTAAACAGAGGCAGATGAACAAACTGGGAACTCAATTCAATCTGACAATTTCACTGGTAAATTTTTTGCAAGTTTAATTATCGAGTAAACATCAGAATCAGACCAAGATAAATAGACTTTAGCAATGTTAAATTAACCAAGTTTAATAGGCAGCTGCCCAATAGTAGTAGTTATCCATCAAGCATTTGAACTTGTTGATAACTGGAACAGGGATTTAAGAAATCAATTGACTCATTAGAGCCCTGTAGAAAAGGAGGACTTATTCAAACCGCAAGGTAAGCTACATGGTCAGAGTGAATCTGAGACAGAACAAGTAATTGGGAATTTAGGTCGAAGTGGGAATTTGGGGCTGGGAGGAAAGAATTTTAAATAAAATTTACTTCTAGAAATGACGTTTCCAGAGTGACAGGTGAGTCGGATAGGAAATAAAATACAGATTGAGAGGTCTACCTATACTGAGACCAATGGCAACTTGATATGATGACTACAGGGAAGAGAGTTGATTGATAAGTAGTTCCAATCTTTAAAGTAGAAGTTCGATATTTAGTTTATGTTAGATTCTGTAAACCTCCTTTCTCTCTTCCTCTATGAGGTTATTGAGTTTTCATTGGAAGTCCAGACTTATTCCAAGGGGAATAAAACAGTCTTTAGAGTTACAAGATGGCAGGTCAGAAGGGCCAGGTGGAGCGTACATCTTACAGTAAGTAGGCAAAAGTGAGGACTACAGATGCTGGAGATCAGAGTCAAGATTAGAGTGGTGCTGGAAAAGCACAACCAGTCAGGCAGCATCCAAGGAGCAGGAAAATCAATGTTTCGGGCAGGAGCCCTTCATCAGGAATGAGGCTGGGAGCCTCTGGGTTGGAGAGATAAATGGGAGGGGTGGGGCTGGGGAGAAGGTAGCTAAAAGTGCAATAGGTGGAAGGAGGTGGGGATAAAGATGATAGGTCAGAGAGGAGGGTGGAGCAGATAAGTGGGAAGGGAGATTGACAGGTAGGACAGGTCATGAGGATGGTGCTGAGCTGGAAGGTTGGAACTGGGGTAAGAAGGGGAGGGAAAATGAGAAAACTGGTGAAGTCCACATTGATGCCCTAGGGTTGAAGTGTTCTGAGACGGAAGATGAGGCACCCTTCTGCCTCAGAACACTTCAACCCCAGTGCATCAATGTGGATTTCACCAGTTTCCTCATTTCCCCTCCCTCCACTTTACCCCAGTTCCAACGAATGATATGGATTCAAGTACTTGGAGGGGAGTCACACTATAGATTCAAGGTGTGTAGACAGAGAGGGAATGGATGCATACCAGGCAGTCAAAAGAAAAACAAGCAGATAGTGCAGGAGTTCCCTGAGACCACCCGTTTGTAACTGGTATTCCATTTTGCAAACTGAAGGTTCCTCAGGGTCTGTAGCCAGAGGCTAACCCATTGAATGATGGGTGACTCAGCTGTACAGGGGAGACGGAAGAAGAATGGAAGAGGAATAATTACATGGGGGTGTGATGGCCTAGTGATATTATCACTGGACTATTAATCTGGAGACCCAAATAATGCTCTGGGCACGTGGGTTTGAATCCTGCCATGGCATATAGAATTTGAATTTAATAAAAGGGAAATCTAGAATTAAGATTTTAATGATGATCAAAAATCATTTGTCAATTATTGGAAAAACCTATTTGGTTCACTGATGTTCTTTCGGGAAGGAAACTGCCATCCTTAACTGGTCAGGCCTACATGTGACTCCAGACCCACAGCAATGTGGTTGACTGTCAATCGCCATCTGGGAAATTAGGGATGGCAATAAATGCTCCTAGCCAGTGATGCCCTCATCCCATAATTGCATAAAGAAAAAAATCCATAGTCAGGGCATTAGACAGGCATTTGCATGACAGTAAATGTGACTCCAGTATGGTAGGCTCTCTTTCTGGTGCCAGGGTCAAGGATGTCACAGAGCAACTGCCGGACATCCTGCTGAGGGACAGGGATCAGTCAGAAGTCATGCTCCACATTGGTATGAAGGTCATCAGTCCGAAGAGGGACGATGTCTTGAAGGCAGCTTGCAGGGAGTTAGGAAGGAATTGAGAAAGCAGTATCAGCAATCTCAGGATTACTCCCCGTGTTCTGTGTTAATGAGCATAAGGAAGGGAGGATTGATCAATTGCACACGTAGCTGACAAACTGGTACAGGAGGATGGACATCAGATTTCTGAGGACCTGTTTCCAGTTCTGGGGCAGATGGGACCAATACAAGTGGCACAGGTTACATCTTAACTGGATTGATTAGATTAGATTCCCTACAGTGCGGAAACAGGCCCTTCAGCCCAACAAGTCCACACCGACCCTCCGAAGAGCAACCTACCCAGATCCATTCCCCTACATTCACCCCTGACTAATGCACTACGGGCAATTTAGCATGGCCAATTCACCTGACCTGCACATCTTTGGACAGTGGGAGGAAACCGGAGCACCTGGTGGAAAACCACGCAGACACAGGGAGAATGTGCTAACTCCACACAGACACTTGCCTAAGGTGGGAATTGAACCCAGGCCCCTAGTGCTGTGAGGCAGCAGTCCTAACCACTAAGCCACCCACTATTGGGGCTGACATCTTTACAAGGCGATTTGTTAGTCCTCTTGGGTTGAGTTTACACCAGCTTTCCATAGGGTGCGGAAAGCTGAGGGGTAACCTAAATTAGGAGGAAATGAAGTTGTCACCAGGAAATCAAAAAAAGGCAGGAAGACTAGAAGACAGGAGAGACAAGTCCAAGCATCAAAAGCAGAGTGATATCAAAGAGACAAAATTAATGGCCCTCTACCTGCAAGTACACAGAATTCACAAGGAGGTATGATTTAATTGCCATCTAATTAGTTCTGTGCACCCATTCAGGCTGCCTCTATTGTTCCAACTTCTAAAAAAAACCCAAGGCCTCACAAGCTGTTTATTTTATTGGCTTTGAGAAGACTGCTTGGTACCTTTGTCCCAACCTTTCTTTTTTAAAAAAAAGACAAAATACACCTCTTAAAGCCACAGCATTGTCACAAATAGATGGTTACAAAAGCACATTTAGGTGAGAAAATATGGGACAATGTTTGAATGGAGCAAAAACATTAGCATGGACTGAAGGGATGAAGTTATTCTACAAAAAGTTTATTAAAATAGTTTATAATTAAATTGTACTATAAAGCACAAAACTAGCTAACATTAAAAGCATAATATTTGATAATGGACGAGTACACCTCCCATGGTAAGTCAATAGATATGGCTTTCAAATCCTTTTTGGAATCCTGTTGGTCTCCTGTTATAACATCAGAAACAGATTGTCAAAGCTTCCAACAGTAAACAACTGGGGTGCACTTGGCCTGTAGCGTTGTGGGAAGTTTGCTGTATCTTGCTAGGAGTGAACTTGCATCTGACACTAACAAGACAGTTGAGACCAAGTGCTAGAGCCAGGTGTAGAGATTCCTTCCACTGGGAACATCTTTCAAGTATGGTTCATGATCAGAAAACCATTTCAGTGCTGAGGGGAAAAGAGTCTGGAAACCTCACCTAAGTAGGATATGAGATTTGTGATTTGTTGATACTTTAAAATCATTTAATTTAAGAGTTTGAATTTGAGCTAGTAGCATGTGGGTTTTGGCCAGTATGTCCAAAGGGTTTAATGATGAGCATGTAAGTATTTAAGATCATAAAACTTAGGAGCAGAAATTAAGCCATTCAGCCCATCGAGTCTGCTCTACCATTCCATCATGGCTGATAGGTTTCTCAACCCCATTCTCCTGCTTTCTCCCTATAACCCTTGATCCCCTTGTCAATGAAAAATCTATCTATCTCCATCTTAAATATATTCCATGACCTGGCCTCCACAACCTTCTGTGGCAGTGAATTCCATAGATTCCCCACTCTCTGGCTAAAGACATTTCTCCTTATCTCTGTTCTAAAAGGTCTCCCCTTTACTCTAAGGCTGTATCCTTGTTTCCTAGTCTCTCCTAACAATGGTAACATTTTCCAAGCATCTACTCTGTCCAGGCCATTCAGTATTCTGTAAGTTTCAATTAGATCCCTCCTCATCCTCCTAAACTCCATTGAGTATAGATCCAGAGTCCTCAAACCTTCTTCAAATGTTAGTCTTTTTGTTCCTGGGGCTATTCTCATGAACCTCCTTTGAACCCACTCCAGGGCCAAAACATCCTTCCTGAATTATGGAACCTAAAACTGCACACAATACTCCATATCAGGTCTGACCAGAGCCTTATAGAACTTCAGATATACATCCTTGCTTTTATATTCAAGCCCTTTCAACATTACATGTCCCTTCCTAACCATTGACTCAACCTGCAAGATTACCTTGAAAGAATCCTGGACTAGAATTCCCAAGTCTCTTTGTACTTCAGATAACTGAATTTTCTATCCGTTTAGAAAATAGTCCATGTTTCTGTTCCTCTTACCAAAGTGCATGACCTCACACTTTCCATCTGCCACCTTTTTGCCCATTCTACTAACCTGTCCAGATCCATCTGCAGCCACCCCATCTCCTCAATACTACCTGTCCCTCTACCTATCTTTCTGCAGCCATGGTGATTATTTTAAAGACTGTATGAGAGAGAGAGAGAGAGTTTGTGGTGTATTAGAGGTTTTGTTTTCACTGGGTGAGTTTTTAAGAAGCAAAGTAACTGGTTGTACATTGGACATTCACATCAGAATTTCAGAGATTGATTTTGTTTTCTTTTGATTAGGAGAAACCCCACTAGCTTGAAAAAAAAAAGCTTTTGGGTTTCAGTTTGGAGTTTTTCAGAGTCTTGCTGAATGTGTGCTCTTGAGGAAGGAAGATGGTTTAGCACTGTTATGAAATCGATTATCTAAGTATAATTAGCTAAGTTTTAAAGCATAAGAATAGAAGTGTTTGCTTTAACCCTTGCTATTTGAAGCTGACAACGCCCAAGTTTGAAACAAAAACAGAACTTGCCGGAAAAGCTCAACAGGTCAGGCAGCATTTGTGTAGCGAAAGCAGAATTAATGCTTCAGGTCGAGTGACTTTTCCTCAGAAATCTCTAAGTATAGATGAAGAAAATTCAAGGAAGAGGCTCTCTTCAGATTCTCAAGTTTGGGATTTGAAACCATAGCTAAGTGAAAGCCGATGTGTGATAAAGAAGGGAATTGTATTTCTGGAACTTGAGTACTGCAATGGGCTACTATTGTGACTAATCGGATTAGATTTTGCAATGTATTTTGAAATCTTTAAACTTATATGCTAAATAACATGGTTTATGCTATTTTATGCTTTATTTATTTTATGTAATATTTTGTTCTTTTGTTAAACCAAATCTTTAGCATTAAGTACTTGCACTTCAGTGAAAGACCACCTTGTTAAAACAAAAAAAAATCTATCAAGCCTGATGTCAGTGTGGTATCTGACATGTCCAGAAATAATATCCATGATTTGGAGATGCTGGTGTTGGACTGGGGTGGACAAAGTTAAAAATCACACAATACCAGGTTATAGTCCAACAGGTTTATTTGGAAGTACTAGCTTTCAGAGCGCTCCTCCTTCATCAGGTGGTTAGGATCAGTTGGGATCAATACAGCAGGATTGGGAGGTGACAATTTCCAACTTACATGGCTGGATAAAAATGTGTCTGATAAGGTGCTTTTGTTTGTCTTTTGGTCTGTTGACTTTGTTTTTGGATTAAGCATGGGAAGACATGGACTGATGTGATCTGGTGTAATTATTGGAATGTTGACTTGCAGCTTATGAGTTCAATTATATTATATAAAGAAGTCTCATACTCTGACTTAGAAGGCATTGTTCTGCTAGCAAAATAGAATTGTTTGTAACCTGGTGTATTTATTTAAGATGACCAAGGACTATATCCTGAGGTCAAATGGAGGATAATTGTTTCTCTGAAGACTGTTGACAATAAATAAATCTCTCACTGCTTCCTCGTGTCAAAATCATTATGAGGAAATTATTTCTCTTTTCTATATTTTGCAAATTGGAGATGTAACTTTCAAGTATGCTCTCTGAAGGGTACAAGCTGGTTGCAATACATCTATGTATGTACACTCTGAAAAAGCCTATAGTAGAAGCACAGAATTCTACTGTACAGAGGGTGGCCATTTGATCCATTGTGTCTGTGCTGACTACCAAAACAGCCACACAGCTGTTGCCATTCTCTAGCCTTATCTCTATTGCCCTCTAAATAATCATTTTCAAATAAATATCTCCCTCTCTTGAGACATCCTCCACCCCTTTCTCAGACAGCGCACTAACAACTCGCTGAGTAATGACATTTCTCCTCATCTCACTCTTAGCTGTCTTGCTGACAATCTTGAAATTGTGACCCTTAGTTACTGACATACTAACTAGTGGAAACAGAATATCCTTCTTTATCCTGTCAAAATTGCTCATAATTTTGAACACCTCAATTATTTTCCATATCAATAGTTTCAGAATGAATAGAAGAGGCTCTGATAAGGTTTAAACAAATTTGTACTTCTAAATCAAATACAGATTAAAACAATTTGGAAATTGATATTAAATCATCATCTTCTTCAGATACAGAATGAAGACCATGGTTTTCAGTTTGACATCACCATACTTGGAAAAAAAACACTTGATGTGAATAACTTGAAACATGCATCTATTTTGTGAAGATCAATAATAGCACATACAGTAATGGAACAAACTATTGTATTTACGTCAAAAGAACATTTGATTTGATAATTAAATCAAGTAAAACACTTTGCATCAAAGTTCAATGGACCTTAACATGTTTAGCGGGGGGGCTGGTGGGGAGGGGGCTGGTTTGTACTGTGCATTTAACCCATGCCCTTCTCAGTGCTGTAGGCAGCAATTCAAATTTTTAGCTGCTAGCTACTTCAAATGATTGAACCATACATCCCAGTACTGAACATATTCTTGGGTAAGTGCATGTCATCCAATGGCATGACTTGTGCAGGACGAGCACTACTTTAAGCTAATCCGTTGTACCGGGATTTCCCGATTTACTAATGTCTGACTTATGAACACTTGTACTTATGAGCATGATCCCATATAGGGGTGTAATTTAGAATCTAAAAACATTTCCTGTACTTATGAGCAGCTGCTTTACATTGTCCTGCATTATGTTCCAACTTGAATACAAATCGACTTGCGAATGTACTCCAGAATGGAACCCTTTACAACCTGGGGATTGCCTGTACTTAGAGCTAGTCTGCACCTCGTAATATGAACTGAAATTCTCCCTGGAATTGAAACTGAAAGTGTCTGAGGCAGAGAATCTGATCTGCATAAAAGATGAGATCTGATCTTAAATTACTGTGCAGTAGTCTGAGTGCATTTTAACCAATAAGCTATTGTCTAAAGACTAACTATATGTAGTCATGGGATCCCCACACACATGGAGTATCTCCCCCATGATCTCTCTCTCTCATATTCATGTGATCTTGCAAAATCACTATATCATGACATCTTTGTGTCAACTCATGATTTCATAAACAAAACCAATTTCTATGCGCGATTACTAAACATATGTTGAAACATTAAAGAAAAGGTTGAAGAGCTAGATTTCAAGCTGCTCCACCACTATGTTTAAATGGAAGGGCCAACATGTGATCTACTTGTCTACCCCTGACCTATAGTTATAGAGTATCATGAAAAGATGCCCTTCAGCCCATCAATTATGCACTGGTCATTAAACCCCAAACTGTTCTAAGCTGATTTCTGAACACTTGGTTAATAGCCCAGTATGCAAACCTTTGATCTCCAAATAAAGATTTAAATTAATTACATTAAATTTCAAAACTCACATTTATTCTGGGAAGCCATATGAATAATTTAATAATAATAAAGAAAAGACCACTCTCTATGATTTGCAATTCTTTAACGTTTATTTTTCGGCTTCTCAAACCAGGTTGCTTTAAATCCATCTCTTGTTTAAAAACTTTAGTTCCTTAAAACAAAAAGTTCCTGAAACGCATGAATCATACAATTAGTGACTCATTGTACGTTGTCTGATGAAGACTTCTACCTACCCTCTGCATATACTTGATATCTCTCAAAACTTGCTGTGGTTTTTAATGTCATAGGAGAAAGTGAGGAGTGCAGATGCTGGAGATCAGAGCTGAAAATGTGTTGCTGGAAAAGTGCAGCAGGTCAGGCAGCATCCAAGGAGCAGGAGAATCAGCGTTTCGTGATTCCTGAAGAAGGGCTCATGCCTGAAATGTCAATTCTCCTGCGCCTTGGATGCTGCCTGACCTGCTGTGCTTTTCCAGCAACACATTTCAAGCTATAATGTCGTTCCAGGTATAGTGATTGTGATGAGGTCAGCCAGCTGGATTTCATAGAATATGAGTTCCCTGATTGGGGCTGTTATCTTGGTCCAAGTTATAAACAGGAGTTTCCAAGGTTCTGTTCTCTCTGAGAGCTGACTCTGAGGAAACTGGACTAGTGTCCAGTACAACTCATATGTTAATAAAATTTGACTTGGCAATGGGATACTGGCCTCTGGGGAGTTATTTCAGTGTCCATCCATCATTCTCATCATTCACTTTCTGAAATGTCTACACACTTCCAGTACTGGATCTGTACACACCCTGGATTTTAATCACTCTGATATTAGTTATTATTCTTTCAGCTACTTCAGCTCTAAGCTGTGGAATTCTCACCCGAAACCTTTCCTCCTCTACCTTGTTCTCCTTTAGGTTCTTAAAATTCATCTCATAAATCGATCTTTTAATCATTTATGTGACTATTTACTCAAAATAGATAGTCTGAGTTGAAGAACCAGAAATGTAAACATTAGGGACATTGGTATCTGACTGGAAACAAAAGCCAATTTAGATATTTTCTAATCAGTGTGTTCAGAAATATTGTTAGGCGCCTCTGGGGGAGGTGGGATTTGAACCCTGGATCCCTCATCTTGAAATAGAGACATACTACTCCCTCAACCCCTTCCCTCTCTCCCCTCCTATCACCCCATCCAAAACGAGCAGTTTATTGTAAATTTAAAGCAAATTGAAGGAAGTTAACAAATGCAATTATAGATTTATAATGGGCAATATTGAAATAGGATTATTAGAATCGGATCAAAACAAACATATTTCATGCTTTTCAGAATTTTGGTCTCTCAGAGTATAAAAGGGGAGTTAGAGGGGAAGTCAATTTGAAGCACAAGATCAGCCATTATTGTATTGAGAAAATATTTTCTCATTAAACTATTTAGAGATTTTTTGTACACCTCTAGAACAAGTTGACTTGAACCCAGGTCTCCTAGCCCTAGGACATTGCCACTGTCCACAAGTACCACCATGATTGTATGGAATGGTACAGTACATTCACTGTGTTGCATGGTCTACTCCTGCTCCTACTTCTTGTGTTCCAATAAGGAGAAAAGAAGATTATTTGGGAAACTGAGATTCCATAGATGAATTGATGAGATCCAATTTAAAAAGAAGCATTTTGTGCTTCCAGATTAAATAATAAGAGTAAAATTTAGGCAAATAAAAATAAATATGTTGCAAAGCTCTAAAATGGGAGAGTTAGGAAGGTTGACTAGAGAACAGAAGGCAATCTACAAGAAATAAAATGTGTAAAGGACAATAAAAAGGCTTTCTGTGGTTGCATTAATATGAAGATGATTATTCAGCTAAATGTAAGCTATTAAGCACTGAAGATAGCAAACATTTTGCAGAGGTAGATAGAGTTATGAAATATAAATCGACTTTTTACCCATTGATAGCAAGTGTACCTACTTCATGTTTTTATTACCTCCTTAGTAACATTACTAGCAACATTATCATGCATGCATAGTTAAAAATGTTAATATTATCATTACTGCACTCTGATATGATTCAGTTCAAAAATTACAACAGAAGTTTGCATTTATATTGTGCCCTTAATATAAATGAGGCCCCAAGGCACTTCACAAATGGAAATAAAAAATGACGTCTGTTATGGATGGAGAACTCAGGAGGGAGACACAAAATCTGACCAAGCAATGCATTTATTGCAGAGGAAAGGGAAGTGGAAGAAATCTTTTGGGAGGTAGTTTCTCAGAATAGGGACAAAGAACCAAAGAATATAGGAAGGGATAGGTATATAATGCTGTAGCAGTTTGCAGAGTTTGTAAGAGATTTGACAATATGTGTAACTTTATTACTCATTTTACACTTGACCTGATTGAAATCAATGGAAAGGATAATTGACTTGACTGACAATGGGCTATTGCCCATTCTGCATGACTACCCACTACAAATTTATGCAATATTGATTTGAGAGGTGAAAAATCATATGGATAATTTCTTTGGTGGCAGAAATACTGAGATAGGATTAAAGATGTCAATAGACAGATAGTTAAATAATTGGTTTATTAAAAAATCATGGTAGTCGGGACCAAGTTGTGAGACAGATACAAATAAAACAAATATTCATAATTTATGAAATGGTTATAGTTAACAATGAAAGCAAAAACAAAGGATGAAATAATAGCAGAATTCACAATTGTGCACATTTCAGTTTATAGCCCAGTTTAGTGACAAACAGGACATTACGTTGTGTTTCAGGTTGGGGAAAAGTGGAAATCAGTGGCCAGGGGACATTTTGCAGAGTTGAAACAATGCCTTTAGTGTTCCAAATATCATGTTTGAGCAAATTGTTGCTCCTCCATGGCTTGATATCAGACAGAGATTACTCAAGTTGAAGGTAGGCGATGCGGAGGTAGTAGTGGCTTTCTGTAGCATGCTTGTGAAAGCTGACCTCCTGCTGCTGCTGAGGAGCAACATAACATGAGGAGGAGATGGGGGCAAAGGTCAGAGCCTGGGGAGATGAGAGAAAGTAAAGCAATTGCAGCATATAAACTGAATGCAATCAGGTAGATAAGAATGGAGCCAAACATGCAGACATTGCACAGTGTCAGATAACAGAGAAAAGACGAAGGAGATGAATTGCGTTGTCCAAGATATTAAATTTTGCACAGCAGCCCAAGCTGACAAGAAAGAATAATAAATCATGGTGATGATCATGGAGAATATTGTTTATGACCTCACACAGGTCTGTCTTGAAAGTGTGAGTGGGTCAGAAATCAGCATTCAACATTTGAAGAGAGATGATCTTGGAGCTGGTAGACATACAATGTAACTTACGAACATTTCTTAGAGCAGATAGGGAGGTGAGCATTTGGATTTTTTTGTTGTGATACTGTGATTACTGTGATACTGAATTTGGTAGCTAGTAAATTTACTGTGAATGTATTGTGATGCATTTCACAACTTTATTTTGTGGGCACTGTGCATCTGTTGTGATATGGTTTAAAATAAATATTATGATACATGTACTGCAAGACAAGTCAGCAATGTAATGTGTATATATTACAAAGCAATGTAGTTTAACACTGATTTGTATGTCTGTGTGAGCTGTGGCTCTGTTAGTAGCATACTTGCCTTTGAATTAAATGGTTGTACGGTCAAGTTCACTCAAAGACTTGCACACAAAAATCAAGGCTGTTTCTTGAAAATGGTAATGAATGAGGGCTGTACTGTTAGAGACTGGTTTTGGGTGAGACTTCAAACTGAATGTCCTCTCTGTTGAACTTGATTGTCTGGTCATTTCAACACTGCTATTCACAAATTGATTGTTGCATTCCTCACATTGCAAAAGTGATGGCATTGCATCAATTGTAATGCACTTTAAGAAAACCTAAGGCTCTGAATGGCACTACATAAATATAAACATTTTTTTATACATAATGTTTTATATAGGCATGTATTAAGACACAATTTATAACCAAATGTAATAATTACCCATCATTGTACAATGACAACTTAAAATAAAGATTATTTCGTATTTTCGGATACATTTATGGATTAACATTAACATGTTACTATTGTGTCACAATTTAATATAACCATTAATGTGTTAGTATCATGACACTGCTTAATATTGTTGTAGCTACTGTGAAACAATTCAGTATTACTGTGATTGCTTGTCTATTCTGAGAAGAAAATATTGAAATATATATGTACATTCTTATCCAAGTTTGTTTAGCTTTGCTTAATATAAAATGCAGCATAACATAATACTCAGTCCTGGGCATGTGACAAAGTTCAGAATTAACAAAGCAGTGGAAGCACAGTATTACAATTTGTTTTTAATATAATCTTGTTGGTATCAAGATATAATTCATGCTTGACATTAATGTGTGCATACTATGACACAATCAGTATTAACATTAATGTGCATGTACAGTGATAAAATTTGAATGTTAATATTGTTGCATATGTCAGCATGCTCAGCGTTGCTATCATGGTGTATGTGCTGTGATATACTTTATTATTCACCTTACTGTCCATGTATTTTGCTTTATTAATATCACAGTAACATTATGAGATGATTTGACAGTAAAAGTACTGTACACACACTGTGACACATGTAATGTTAACAATATTATGTTTGTGCTGACAGCATGTAATATTAACAATATCATGTGTGCATTGTGGCACAATGTAATATTAACATTATTGTGAATGTAGGGTGACACAATTTAATGTTAACATGACTTTGCAGGCTCTGTGACACATTTCCTTGTTAACATCACTATGTTCGTTTTATATATATATATATGCACATCAGTAAGAGTATTACTGTGCAGGCATCTAATAGTATTTAACATGAACATTACTCCTTTGATCATTCAAATCCAATGGCAGCAGAGTTGTATGTATCTGGGGTACAGAACTGAAAAATCTATACAGGGCATATTGTTAGATCAAGCTGGACTATGTTTTGCTTAATCTTCATTCTTCTCTGACAAATACAGCCACAGTTCATCTATCATCCTGAAAAGCTAGGGTAAGCTCCAACATGTTTAACTTCCTAACTAACAATCTGTGTAAACCCCTCTTCCACCAATCACTTCTTCAGCAATAATTGGAGGCAGCCTGTGGACATTTTTGTTGTTAAAATTGAAATTGGGAAATTGCCCCATTGTACCTCTACGGCTTTCTCCAGTATTTTGATCCAGATCTTCTCATTCCTCTAACACTTACTTGCTCTGCATTTTCCTTCTCTTCACCTTTGGTCAATTTCTCCCAGAGTACCTTTGACTAACTATCTTCTGATCATCTTCTTTCAGACTCTTACGAAAATATCACTGACTATTCATACTGTTAGTCCAAAATTCTCCTAATTTGGTCCTTGAGCAGACTCTTTGGGAGTAGCCCAATTGACAATACTTTAAACAGATGGTAGGTGAGAATAAGAAGCTAGGATTCAAGGGATGGGCATTGAATGGTTCTATGCAGGAGTACATCAATAAGTCAGGGGTTGATAAACTAACATTCATGACCTTTGTATTTACATTGAAGTGGAAATTCAGCCTCAATGCCGAAGAAAATGAAATTTTGCACAGATTACCTGTCAGAAGCCTTGAAAAACTTTTGGAGAAAAAAACTCTCTGTAAACGTATTCAGGTAAAGTTTGTTGTGAGTTTTAAAATTGAGATGTTGGCCATGTAACTGTCGACTTAAGCAACAAAGAGAAACAGAAACCTCAGAAAGAGCAGACTGCATTGATTCCCCACCTGACGGAGTCACAGAGATGTACAGCATGGAAACAGACCCTTCTGTCCAACTCGTCCATGCCGACCAAATATCCCAACCTAAACCAGTCCTACTTAGCAGCATCCGGCCCATATTCCTCCAAACCCTTCCTACTCATATATCCATCCAAATGCCTTTTAAATGTTACAATTGTACCAGCCTCCAGTACTTCCTCTGACAGCTCATTCCACACACACATCACCCCCTGCGGGAGAAGGTTGCCGCTTAGGTCCCTTTTATATCTTTCCTCTCTCACCCTAAACCTATGCCCTTTAGTTCTGGACTCCCCAATCCCAGGAAAAAGACTTTGTCTATTTATCCTATCCAAGCCCCTCATAATTTTGTAAACCTCGATAAGGTAACCTCTCAGCCTCTGATGCTCCAGGAAAAACAGCCCTAGTCTATTCAGCCTCTCCCTTTAGCTGAAATCCTCCAACCCTGGCAACATCCTTGTATATCTTTTCTGAACCCTTTCAAGTTTCACAACTTCTTTCCAATAGGAAGGAGACCAGAATTGCACGCAATATTCCAACAGTGGCCTAACCAATGTCCTGTACAGCCGTAACATGACCTCCCAACTCCTGTACTCAATACTCTGACCAATAAAGCAAAGCATACCAAATGTCTTTTTCACCTTCCTATCTACCTGCGACTCCACTTTCAAGGAACTATGAACCTGCACTTCAAGGTCTCTTTGCTCAGCAACACTCCCTAGAACCTTACCATTAAGTGTATAAGTCATGTGAAGGTTTGCTTTCCCAAAATGCAGCACCTTGCATTTATCTAAATTAAACACCACCTATCACTCCTCATCCCATTTGCCCATCTGATCAAGATCCTGTGTAATTTGAGGTAACCTTCTTTGCTGCCCACTACATCTCCAATTTTGGTGTTTTCTGCAAACTTACTACAATGTCTCTTATGCTCACATCCAAATCATTTCTATAAATGACAAAAAATCATGGACCCAGCCCTGATCCTTGTGGCACTCCACTGGTCACAGGCCTCCAGTCTGAAAAACAAACCTCTACCACCACTTTTTACCTTTGAGCCAGTTCTATATTCAAATGACTAATTCTCCCTGTATTCCGTGAGGTCTAACTTTGCTAACCAGTCTCCCATGGGTAACCTTGTAGAACGCCTTACTGAAGTCCATATAGATCACATCTACCACTCTGCCCTCATCAATCCTCTTTGCTACTTCTTCAAAGAACTCAATCAAGTTTGTGAGACATGATTTCCCACGCACAAAGCCATGTTGACTATTCCTAATCAGTCTTTGCCTTTCCAAACACATGTAAGTCCTGTCCCTTAGGATTCCCTCCAACAACCTGCCCACGACCAACGTCAGGTCTATAGTTCCCTGGCTTGTCCTTACCGCCCTTCTTAAATAATGGTACCACGTTAGCCAACCTCCAGTCTTCCAGCACCTCACCCATGAATTTGATGATACAAATACCTCAGCAAGTGGCTTGGCAATCACTTCTCTGGCTTCCCACAGAGTTCTTGGGTACTCCTGATCAGGTCCCAGGGATTTATCCACCTTTATGCATTTCAAGACATCCAGCACATCCTCCTCCGTAATACGGATATTTTTCAGATGTCACCATCTATTTCCATACATTCTATATCTTCCATATCCTTTTTCAAAGTAAACACTGATGCAAAATACTCGTTTAGTATCTCACCCATCTCCTGCGGCTCCACACAAAGGCTGCCTTTCTGATCTTTGAGGGACCATATTTGTTCCCTAGTTACCCTTTTGTCCTTAATGTATTTGTAAAAACCCTTTGGATTCTCCTTAACTCTATTTGCTAAAGCTATCTCATGTCCCCTGTTTGTCCTTCTGATTTCCCTCTTAAATATACTCCTACTGCCTTTATGCTCTAAGGATTCACTCCATCTCTTCTGTCTATCCCTGACATATGCTTCCTTCTTTTTCTTAACCAAACCCACTATTTCTCTTGGCATCCAGCATTCCCTGTACCTACCAGCCTTTTCTTTCACCATGACAGGAATTTACTGTCTATGGACTCTTGTTATCTCATTTCTGAAGGCTTCCCATTTTCTACCCATCCCTTTACCTGCGAATATCTGCACCCAATCAACTTTTACAAGTTCTTCCCTAATACCGTCAAAATTAGCATTCCTCCAATTTAAAACTTCAACTGTTAGATCTGGTCTATTCTTTTCCATCAGTATTTTAAAACTAATAGAATTATGGTTGCTGGCTCCAAAGTGCTCCCCCACTGACACCTCAGTCACCTGCCCTGCCTTACTTCCCAAGAGAAGGTCAAGTTTTGCACCTTCTCTAGTAGATACATCCACATACTGATTCAGAAAGTTTTCCTGTACACTCTGAACAAATTCCTTTCCATTTAAACCCTTAACACTATGGTAGTCCCAGTCTATGTTTGGAAAGTTAAAATCCCCTACTATAACCACCCTATTATTCTTATAGATAACTGAAATCTCCTTACAAATTTGTTTCTGAATTTCCCTCTGACTATTAGGGGGTCTATTATACAATCCCAATGAGGTGCTCATCCTTTCTTATTTCTCAGTTTCACCCACATATCTTTCCGGATGTATATCTGGGAATATCCTCCCTCAGTACAGCTGTAATGCTATGTCTTATCAAAAACGCTACTCCCCTCCTCTTTTGCCTCCCTTTCTATCATTCCTGTAACATTTGTATCTTGGGATATTAAACTGCCAGTCCTGTCCATCCCTGAGCCACATTTCTGTAATTGCTATGATATCCCACTCCCATGTTCCTAACCATGCCCTGAGTTCATCTGCCCTCCTTGTTAGACCTCTTGCATTGAAATAAATGCAGTTTAATTTATCAGTCCTACCTTGTTCTCTGCTTTGTCCCTGCCTGCCCTGACTGTTTGACTTGTTTCTTTCTTCAGTATCTTCCTGGGTCCCCCCCCACCTTACTTGTTTAAACCTCCCGAGCAGCTCTAGCAAATCTCACTGCCAGTAAATTAATCCCCTTCTAATTCAGGTGCAATCCACCCTTCTTGTACAAATCACTTCTACCCCAGAAGAGGTACCAATGATCCAAAAATGTGAATCCTTCTCCCATACACCAGCTCTTCAGCCATGCATTCATCTCCTCTATTTTCCTTTTCCTACCTTCACTAGCTTGTAGCACTGGGAGTAATTCAGCTGTTACTACCCTCAAGAAACTCCTTTTTAAATTCCTGCCTAACTTTCTATATTCTCCCTTCAGAATCGCATCCTTTTCCCTTCCTATGTCATCGGTTCCAATATGTACAATGACATCCTGCTGGTTCCCCTCCCCTTTGAGAACATTCTGCACCCTCTCTGATTCACCCTTGATCAGAGGGTGCACCCTCCTAGGGAGACAACACACCTTTCTGATTTTTCGCTGCTGGCCACAGAAACATCTGTATGTGCCCCTGACTAGAGAGTCCCCTAAAACAATTGATTGCTTAGGAACCCAATGTATTCACCATTAAATTAGAGCCAGTCTTGATACCAGTAACTTGACTGTTCGTGATACATTCCCCTGAGAATCCATGACTCCCCGTATTTTCCAAAACAGCATATTTGTTTGAAATGGGAATAGCCACAGAAGACTCCTGCACTACTCTCCTACCTTTCTTGGAGTTAATTCATCTACCTGAGTGTATCTGCAGCTTTGCTCCCTTCATATAACTGCCATCCATCACACCCCCTTACTCTTGTGAATTCCTCATTGCCTCTAACTGTCGCTCCATTCGATCTGACAGGATTCGCAACCAACGGCATTTCATAGAATCATTATAGAATCCCTACAGTGTGGAAACAGGCCCTTCGGCCCAACAAGTCCACTCTGACCCTCCAAAGAGTATCCCACCCAAACCATTCCCTGAACCCATTACTCTATATTTACCCCTAACTAACACTTCTCTGAATATTATGGGCAATTCAGCATGACCAATTCACCTAACCTGCACATTTTTGGATTGTGGGTGGAAACTGGAAAACCCAGAGGAAACCCAAACAGACATGAGGAGATTCCTGAGGCTGGAATTGAACCCGGGTCCCTGGCACTGTGAGGCAGCAGAGCTAACCACTAAGCCACCATGCCACCCCTGCACTTTCCTACACTTTCCCTATAACCCTGAATTCCCCTATTGTTCAGGTATTTATCTATCTCAGCCTTAAATGCACACAAAGATTCAGCTCCCACAGCTCTCTGTGGCAAAGAGTTTCAAAGACCCTCAAACTTCTGAAAGAAGATATTGCTCCACATCTCAATTTTAAATTGATGACCGTTAATTCTGAGACTTTGTCCTCTGGTCCTAGACTCTCCTAGAAAGGGAAAAATCCTCTCAGCATTTATCCTTCAGTGACTAGAGTCCCATATTGTTTAGCTTTTGCTTATAAGAAAATCCTACCATTCCAGGGATCATCCTAGTGAACCCTAGCTGAACTACCTCCTGTGAAATAATATCTTTCTTTAAGTAAGAGGGCAAAAGACCAACCACAGTTCTCTCAATGTGGTCTCACCAACACCTTGTACAGTTGCAGTAAGACTTTCCTCCTTGTGTACTCCAACCTCCTTGAAATAAGAGCCAAAATTCCCTTAGTCTTCCTGATTAACTGTATCTGTGTGCTCACTTTCTCATTTACAAGTCCAAATATCCCAAGTCCCGTTCCTTTACAGTTTTCTGCAGTTTTTTCTTCATTTAAATAATACAATTCAATACAGGCACAGGTCCTTTAGCCCAGCAAGCCTATGCCAATTCCTAATCCTTATTTAGACCTGCTGCCCATTGCCCACAGTCAGCTTCTATCCCTGTGTTTGTCTTTCATTCATGTGTACATATAGACCTTAAATGTTGTTAACATGTCTGCTTCCACCACCTTACTGGCAACATATTCTTTTGTTCTCACTTCCAAAATGACCAACTTCACATTTTCCCACGTTATACTCCATTTGCCAACTTATTGCTCACTCTCTTAACCTCTCTCTAAACTACTTGCATCCCTCTTGCTGCTTACCTTTCCACTTATTTTTGTGTTGTCTACAAATTTGGCTACAGTAAATTCAGTTCCATCCTTCAAGTCATTAATATATATTGTAATACTTTGCGTTCTAAACACTGATCCCAGTGGAACCCCACTGGTCATAGGTCACCAACCTGAAAAAGAACCTCTTATCCCCATTCACTGCTTCTTGCTCATTAGCAAATTCTTTACCAATGCCAAAAAACTACCTCCAACACCATGGGGTCTTATGGCTTAACCTTTTGTGAGGTACCCTGCTGAGCACCTACTGGAAGTCAAATAAAACAGTGCTATTGATTCCCCTCTATCCATACTGGTTGAGATTTCCTTAAAAACGTCTATTAAATTTGTCAGACACTATTTCCCTTTCATGAAGCCATGATTACTCTGCTTCATTGGGGTATGATTTTCTAAATGTTCTACTATTACTTCCATAATAATTGATTCTAATACTGTTCCACCAAGAGATATTAGGCTAATCAGCCTATAATTACCCAATTCTTGCCTCCCACCATTTTTGGATCGAAGTATCACATTGTTAGCTTTCCAATCCTCTGGTACTTCTCCAGAAACCAACAATTTTGAAAAATGTCTTGTCATTCATATAAACGAATTGGTTGGGAATTTAGGTGGCATAGTTAGTAAGTGTGCGGATGACACCAAAATTGGTGATATAGTGAACAGTGATGAAGGTAACCTAAGGCATCTTGATCAATTGAGCAATTGAGCTGAGGAGTGACAGATGAGTTTAATTTGGAAAAAATGCAATGCATTACATTTTGGTACAGCAAACAGTTTGGTCAAGGAGATTGAGGGGCGACTTTATAGACCTTTATAAAATTTAGGGTGTAGGTTTGCTCGCTGAGCTGTAGGTTTGATATCCAGATGTTTCATTACCTGGCTAGGTAACATCATCTGTGGCGAACACCAAGTGAAACGAAGCTATTGTCTCCTGCTTTCTATTTCAAATAGAAAGTAGGAGACAACAGCTTCACTTCACTTGGAGGTCGCCACTGATGATGTTACCTAGCCAGGTAATGAAACATCTGGATATCAAACCTACAGCTCAGTGACCAAACCGACACCCTAAACCTCAACCTGAGCAACAAACCTTCACAAACCTTGCACTTTTATAAAATCATGAGGGGCATAGATAAGGTGAATAGTAAAAGTCTTTGCCCTAGGATAGGGGAGTTAAAAATGAGAATTATATTTTTAATCTGAGAAGTGAAAGATTTAAAAGGGACCCAATGGGCAACTTTTTCACACCGTGGAATGAACTGCCAGAGGAAGTGATAGATGTAGGTACAGTTACAACTTTTAAAAGACATTTGGACAGAGACATAAATAGGAAAGGTTTAGACTTGTATAAGAGCCAAGTGCAGGCAAGTAGGACTGATTTAGTTTGGGAAACCCAGCCAGTATGAACCGCTAGAACTGAAAGATCTCTTTCTGTGCTGTAAAGCTCTATGACTCTATAACCAATACACTCACTATCTCTATAGTTACCTCTTTTAGGATCCTTGGATGCAAGACCTCAGGCCAGGGGACTTAACTGCCTTTAGCCCCATTAGTGTGTCTAATACTACTTTGATTAGTGATGATGATGGCATTTAATTCCTTCCCCATATTCTTTTGTATTAATTAGATGTTTAAAAAATCTTCCACCTAAAGACTGATGCTTAATATATTTATTTTTTTTTGAAAGTACATTGAATTGGGAAAATGAGACAAACTTCAGTAGAAAGAGAACTAGGAAGGGAAAAAAAAGTGGGTGGGATAGAGTAAAAGAGGCAAAATTCTCCTCTATAATTCTGGTTTAAACTAGTAGAATTGTGGACCTCTCCTCAACATAGAAGTCAGTGGCAGGCCCACCTCCTCTTGGTAAAATCAGCCCACAGATATTTTATGGCTATTGGGCTGATAGTGGCTAAAGGTTGGCCCATTGGAGAAGTCTCATTTCCAAGAGTTTTCTGACGAACAACTGGCAGTTCTCTTGTCCAAACTGTTCCACTTGCAATTCCAAAATGGAGATGCCAATAAAGCATTTCTTGAGCCAAAATAGTGTCCCTGCTGCCTTATCATAGGGATTTTATGCCCTGCCACTACAATGTATCTCTTGGTAGTAGGAGCATACAATATAAACAGAGTTAACCAAAAGGCAATCCAAAGATACAGAAAGAGGAGCTCTCTATTGGGTTTCTGCTCTAAAGAAGAAAATTCAAGCAAGGATGTCTTCCTTCAACCTAATTTGACTATTTTTACTATTGAACAAATGAGTTTGAACACTTCTCCAGAATACAGGAAAATACTAATTAATAAGCTTTGTTAATTGACAAAAAGTAAATATTCTAAATTGCGATCAGTGTATGAAAGGCAAACAGCAACAGACGAATTGGAAAGGGAGATATACGAGTCACGATCTGGGTGGGAACTGTGCTGTGGAAATTAAGCCCCATTATTTCACTAGTTGGCTTAACTGTGAAATAGGACCAATTCAATTCTTAGAATGGCTGGTGTCTGATTGTGACCATAAAAGAAACTCATACCAGGTTTCATCAATGAACAAGAAAGCCAAAGGCTTATTTATTGCGACACTTATTCTCTCAAAGACAAATGATTAATTATTGATAAGCAAACATAAACTATGCACAAAGTTTATTCACAAATAGCATAGAAAAGAAAGACAGGATCAATAGACGTTTTAGGAATACACTGGCCAGAAAATGTGGCAATCCTCAAAACAGTAGTCAGGCATTCAGACCCAGGTCTTGTCTTGAAGTAGAATTTCTCTATCTTTTTGCAAAATCTTTGAGTATTATTACTTTTCTCATTGACTGTGTATATGCATGCATGAGAATGTGTGCATATGTATGTGTGTGAGTGTGTGTGTGTCTGTATCTGAGTGTACACAAAGTTAAAAATCACACAACACCAGGTTAAAGTCCAACAGGTTTATTTGGAAGCACCAGCTTTTGGAGCAATGCTGCTTCATCAGGTAGCTGTGGAGCAGGATCATAAGGCACAGAGTGTATAGCAAAAGATCACAATGTCATGCAATTCAAATGATATAGAGTCATAGAGTCATAGAGATGTACAGCTTGGAAACAAACCCTTCATTCCAATCCGTCCTTGCCGACCAGATATCCCAACCCAATCTAGTCCCACCTGCCAGCACCCGGCCCATATCCTTCCAAACCCTTCCTATTCATATACCCATCCAAATGCCTCTTAAATGTTACAATTGTACCAGCCTCCACCACATCCTCTGGCAGCTCATTCCATACACATACCACCCTCAGCATGAAAAAGTTGCCCCTTAGGTCTCTTTTATATCTTTCCCCTCTCACCCTAAACTTATGCCCTCTAGTTCTGGACTCCCCAACCCCAGGGAAAAGAATTTGCCTATATATCCTATTCATGCCCCTCATAATTTTGTAAACCTCTATAAGGTCACCCCTCAGCCTCCGACGCTCCAGGGAAAACAGCCCCAGCCTGTTCAGCCTCTCCCTATAGCTCAGATCCTCCAACCCTTGCAACAGCCGTGTAAATCTTTTCTGAACCTTTTCATGTTTCACAACATCTTTCCGATAGGAAGGAAACCAGAATTGCAGGCAATATTCCAACAGTGGACTAACCAATGTCCTGTGCAGCCGCAACATGACCTCCCAACACCTGTACTCAATACTCTGACCAATAAAGGAAAGCATATCAAACAGACCTAGATTGCTGTTAAGTCTTGCATCTTTTAGAATGGGTTGCAGGTTTCAGTTCATTAATATGTAAATCCCAGAACTTGTTTCAAGTCACATTCTCAAGACATCTTAAGGTTTTATATAAAAAAGTGACATCTCAGCTCAGACAATGTATTAAAGGTGTGAGGTTAGTCCATCTGTATCCCAATCTTGAGTCAGATTGGTTTTATTTCCAAAGTGGAAACTTACAAAATGTTACACAGATTGACTGCCTGCAGATTGCGTGAGTATTTGTGCTTATATGAGCATGTATTTGTGCATTTATGAGGACGCATGTGTGACTGTGTATGTAGCAATGTATGTATGTGTTTGTACATGTGTGTATGTGAGCATATATGTGCATGTGAGAGTGTGTGTTGAGGTATGTATATGTGTGTCTAAGTGTGTGAGTATGTGTGTGAGTGTTCGTGTATGTGAGTGCACGTGTGTATGAGCGTGTATATGTGTGTGAGAATGTGTGTGTGTATGAATGTGTATTTGCATGTATGTATGAATGCATGTGTGTGTATACATATGGGAGTGTGCGTGTGTGTGAGAAAGAGAGAGAGAGATTTTGGTCTGAGTCCCAAATGATCTCTCTTCACTAGAGTTCAGAGATAAGCTGCCACTTACAACCAATCAAAACTCTGTGATTGTTACAACCAATCAAAACTACTGTCCCACAGCAGTATTGAAATTCAGTTTCCAGCGTAGTTGTTAGTTCCAGCACAGTTCCAGCAGACATAAGTTTTGCTCTTATGTAACTATTTAGTGACTATACATTTCCACTTTTCCTTCGCATTGTGGAAAAACCCCAAAAATCCCAGCTCCTATTTTCCAGTTTATACTTCTAACTAGAATGGGTATTCCTTATGTACCAAGCACAAACACACACACACACACATAACAGACACACATCCATAAATCCAGACCAAACTTTGAAGTTACTGTCTGCAGAATTTTGTGAGAACTGCCCAAGGCAGTATTCCTCAGTTTGGTAAAGTGCTTCCTCCGACACCATCGACACAGTGTTGTTATGTTTGTACTCCCTCCTGGTAAAAGCCATCTCTCACTGATCACCTCACTGCTTACAAATCACGATTCTATCTTTGAGCTAAGTCATAGATCTGCCAAATCCATAATTCCTTTGGATAGTGATGTCTGACCACCAGTATATCCTCCTTCTGTTCCTGTGGTGGTGCGTTTCAGGATTCTATGTTATTGATTCCAAATCTTAGAACCATCAACTCAATATAATGGAAATTGAGGACAATCGTTAGTGGCTGCTAAATCTTGTCACCTATCCCAGTCAATCTAAAAACCGTGGGCTGAATCTTACATTTTTTTGCCTAAACGTCAATTTTTTTGAATTTCATGGAGGGTTTCTCTCCACAAGATCTAGTCAGATACCTTGCTGTATCTGAGCAGATCAGCTTCATTAACTATCATTTCCACCCCAGGATGTCCCTTTTGCCCAATTCTAGTCCCATCTACCAAAGGGGAGGTATGGCCTAGTGGTGTTATCACTGGGCTATTAATCTAGAAACTCAGCTAATGTTTGGGTGACCTGAATTCCAATCCCACCATGGTAAATAGTGGAATTTGAATTCGGTTTAAAAAAAAATCTGGAATTAAGCATCTATTGATGACCATGAAGCTATTGCTGACTTTTGGAAAAAAACAGATGGCTCACTAATGCCCTTTAGGGAACAAAATCTGTCAGCCTTCCCTGGTCTGGCCTCCATGTGACTCCAGACCCACTGCAATGTGGTTAACTCTTAACTGTACTCTGGGCAATTAGGGATGGTAGCCAGCGATGCCCACATCCTGTGAGTGAATAAAATAAGCTCCGGAACAACCAGGAGATCGTGGAATTCCTTGTGTCAGTGCCGGCGGAGAATTTGGATAAGCACTGTTAGTGTGGATCATCCCTGGCAGGGAAGGGAGGATTGATGCCCTGTTTTGTGGGCAGGAACTTGGAGGTCCTACTGGACTGGGTAGTGCAAAGGTGGGACTTCCATTAACTTCAAGACTGATAGTGGAGACCATGACTCTGCAGCATGCCAGCCTGATTATTAGGTTGCCACATGGTTCAATGCACTTTCAGCCTTCTGAAGGAATGCACAGGAATTTCGGGGATAAAAGGTCGATTTGTTTTTCCACACTTCCTCACCCACTGTCAATCATCTCAACCCTCAATGCTACTGACCTTACGTGCCTGCTGTGCTCCCTACTCACACATTCAGGGCACCTCCCCACATGAATCAAAAGTAACAGCTGTATCATCTACTTTCATCTCCTTTAATACCTGCCTCTCTCTCTCATTCCAGGAGGAAAACAACCTAAAATCTGACAGAAAAATCCAAGATGCATGCTGGGTTGCCTGACACTTGGCTCTTCATGTCCTTCGAGGAGAGGGACCTGACCCTGAACACCTCGAATGGCTGACTGAACAAGCTGCTGGACTGGTATCAGAGACTTTCCCTGACTTCCAGTGCCAGGACCCTATGACTGAAGGCTGTGCCCCTTAAGTTGACTGAGCACTGCTGACAACCATGACAAGCTTCCTGACTTTGTGTCTCCACTAAATGGCAAGGCAGGACGGTAGTACAGTGAGTTTGGCATCTTTGTCTGTGGAGTGAAGTGAAAAAGGCTAAGGCAAGACATTGCAAAAGTAAGCTCAGAGTGAGTGAAAGCTAAGTGAACAAGTCAACAGGTAGAGCCATGAGCTGAGTGCATATCTTCGAGTGAAAAGTGTTCTTGCTGCCACATTTCAATGATAGTTGCCAGTGTGCCTCAAGATGTACCATTGAAATGGAAAGGTGTACTGTAAGTGGATCAGTGATGTGTTTTAAATGTCATTACAGGCTGGCACATGTTGGATATCAATGTCCGCAGACATGTGGGGTGTGTAGCTAGTGCCCATTGAGCATCCCCAAGATGTTTCTTTCAGCATCCAACATGGAGGTCTTTTAGAACAAACGCTGACCTGAAGTCGTCAGATACTCGCTTTGATTTCCATTTCATTAATTTTTGGCATCTAGTTTACTTGGGTGTTAAGACAGAAAGATGCACATTAATGAGGTGAGATGTGCACTTTTTATATTTGATAACAAGCAATAATTCTCCTTAGAAAGCAACTTGCCACAGATGCTAGTGAAAACTAGTGAAAATCATACCTTGGCACGTGGAACTTAGTTAAAAGTCACAGCAAGTTGCTGCCAACATTGAGATAGACCTCATTGGATTTCTTGTGTGATTCTACTACATTTTTTGCCATAGCCCATGCTATTCAGTCTCCTATAAGATTCCACCTTACATACCTATCCCTTACCTGGTATATCTTGCGTACCATCTTGCTGTATGTTTTCAAATGTATAAAATTGTAAGATTGAGAGATTGAGCAACAGGTAAAATTGGATTCATTGTATGACTCCTCTGTTGAAAAGTCTGTCTGTCAATTCAGTTTAACAATGCTGTGAAAGATCTGTTGGATTGATAGTAAAATTATTGTTGGTAACATGGCCAATATTAGAGTGTGTATAATGTGATAAAATGTAATATTTACACACTGCTCAATATTAATGATGCCGTATTTCATACAATTGAACATGAATATTAATGGGTCTGGACTGTAAAAATTGTTTTGTGCTATTTTTCAGAATAGTTGAGATGACTGGATTCATGTGGTTTTTGAGCAAAATAAACCTTTTCAGAAAGGCAGTTGTCGTTATTTTCAAAGTTTCAAAAGTAGTCTAAATAGTCTTGAGGATTAGTTCCTGGATAGTCATAAATAATTTGTTATTTTTGAGCAGATTAAAGATTTATTATTATGTGAATGTCAATCATTGCTTTGTAAAAGACAGATGATGAGAAAACTTCATCTTCTGTTGGTGCCTGCACTTCCAGTGGAGCTGACTACTTGAGAGGGCAATGAAAAATAGGAATGAACTTCACTTGCTCTCAGTGGACAGTGGTCAAAGAGCTTATGAATGTACTGAAGTCAGTCAAAAAGTTCAATCAGGATTAAAGCTACCATATGACCTCACAAGTTATTCTAGCTTGGAAGATGCATGCATCTTTCATGAAGTACTACAGATTTTCATAACAAGTCTTCCTCAATTTAAAAAAAAAACTGCCACATTCACATTTGCAACCAAGGTACTAAAAACAACATTGCACACCAAAGTGATCCCTCTACACATTGTGTACAGCACCTGTATGAAAACACAATGTTGTCAATTCAATCTTTATACAGCACCATTGAAGACTGAGTCAAAGTCTGTAATTTCTTAGCAGTTATATTGATTGTAGTAGAGAACTCAAAGGTTCATATGTCAAATTTAATCAGAGTAACATCCATACAGGATGTATGGTGGTGTTCTTTTGTGTATGATATTTGTACACTGTATGATGCTTACGGAATAAAATATGAACAATGCCTTCCTAAGTGTATTACAGCACTGAGCATGAGAGTTATAACTATTACAGTGAACAAGAACCAACTGCATTTTCTGGTTTAATGCAAGACAAAAAAGATTTCAGTTAATAATGATTACTAAATGAATTAATTTGAAGAGCATGTTACTTGACATGATGTGATTGGGTAAATTTGCATCAGTTGCAATTTGGAGTTCAAAACCAAACTATAACAATTTTAGAATGCTTTCTACCGTAAGGTATGGTGCAGTTCAAGCATGAAAGGACTGAAGGCAAAATTATATCGCTGCATTCAACTCTGAAATCACTGGTTTCATTAAATGCTGTACTGTGATCATGATTTGAACTTGACCTAGTGTTTGATTTCACGGGCAAGGTATTTAGGTCTTACCCCATCACATAAACAAGAAAACATGCTTGTTAGAAGAAGAGGAGAGGAGATAAACAAAAAAACATCTTGAAGAACAAAATTATGAAGATAAGTGCATTGTTCAGTAGATATTATGTCAGATGGTGTGGCAATGAACCCAGAAGAGTTTACTCAAATTTTTTTGTTTGGTCAGAGTTTCAGTCAGTGCTGTTGTTAGAAGCAAGGTAAAGGAAGTAACAGAGAGACGAATTGAATGATGCAGAGTAAGAGAAAGGTAAATAAGATACAGGTTGGGTAAGAGCAGGGAACAGAAGATATACATGGGTTGCAGGAAAAAAAGCCAGTTTCAGTAAATTTAGACACTACAGAAGCGCTTTCTTTTTTAATTCATCATCCACAGGATTTGGCCACCGCTGACAATTTTTGAAAACAATTTAGTGCCTATCCCTAATTACCTTTGCTCACCTTTTTGAATTGTGGCCTATCTTGTGGTAAAGGCATGCCCACAGTTGTCATTGGGGATGAATTTGCAAGGTTTTGATTCAGGGATTATGAAAAAGTGATAATATGTTTTCAAGTTTGGAAGGTATGTGATTTGCAGGGGGAATTTGGAGGTGGTGTTATTTGCATGTGCTTTCTGCTGTTATACTTGGTGGCCATAGTCATTGTGAGCTCAGTGATGAGTTTTAGATGTACTTAACAATTCAATTTGAAGAAGGGATGTATTATGTATGGGTAAAATTGCCATTGTCCTTACTGGTCTCTAGTACTGCTCTCCTATTAGAGAGAGAGATAACTAGTGGTGTTTTAACCTGAGGGCCACCATGCCTCAGGTAAGGGAAAGGTTGAGAAGGAGAGTCCTTCATGGTAACCTCAGCCAGTGTGGGAACTGAACCCACGCTGTTGGCATTACTTTGCATTGTAAACAGCCATCCAGCCAACTGGTGGTTGAAAGCAAAAAGGTTAATAGTGCATTTTTAGGAGTATAGTCTGTCCTTTTCCCCAATAAATCATTAAAATATCAAATTCTGTTTAATTCTATGCACTTTAGTATTTCAGTTTAATATTTTTTAGTCTTAAAAACATTAAGTAACATTTGGATTTCAATAGACCAGTTGCCTATATATATCTCAGATCTTTCCCAGATCCAGCCACACGTGCTTATCCCAATGGATAGGCACAGTATCTGATCCAGGCTTAAATCACAGAGAGTTACCCTCCTATTCCAACAATCCTGTATTATAGAGGCTTTTTTTCCCCCTGAACTCTTATCCACTCTGGCCCAGCTCTTCCCTATCCAATAACCCAAGCTGGGACTGTAATTCCACTTTTCAAACCTACATTTTTCTCTGGGTTAAGATCATATGGGTCAGTTCCTCAAAATGCGGTCAGTATGAAATACTCAGGCTCGGACTACTATACATACATGACTCCACCCATTTCTTCCATAAAATGTGACGAAAGTTTAGATATAGGTTGTGCTAACTTAGCCTATGTCACAGCTGCATGCTATGTTAGATTGCAAAGAGAAAAATCAACGAAGCTGTCTGCCTCAAGCTGCTTGAATTTGCCTGATTTAAATTATCTGAACATAAATGACCAGAGCATGCCTAGACAGCTTGGGTTTCAAATTAATGTATTCACAGTTTTTACAGGCCCTAACTTTGCTATCTTCAGAGAGAGGGATTACAAAAATACTCAACAGTTCTGTATTTACTTCACTAAGATCTGGCACTGTTCAATCTTAATTTGTTTGCATCCTGTAAATATTTACAACAGTCAAGGAGAATAGAGGAGCTAGACCTCAGCACATCTGCTGAGAGTTCACTGTGGTGCATTTAGGACACAGAATAATTTACCTGATGGAACTGGATAAACTGATGTAAATAAACCAGACAATCTATTCTCAGAATATTCATTTTGCTCACATGAAGAACTGAAGGGAATGCTTCATAATGATTCATGTCACCTGCTCTTAACTTTTACAAATGCAGCTTGCAAGGATTTACTGGTTTAAAAATCTAAAGAGGCCACGGCAGCTATTTTAGCAAATGGATCAAGAATCCTTTAAAGGAGCATCACCTTATTTGAAAAATAATATTCTTTAATAACATGAGGATGAAGCTCTTGTGAGTGAATGTTAACAGGCTGTATTCAACATAACCATTGACAAAGGATGGTAAGTGGGGTTTTATTATTTTTTATTTCATTTTATGAATCCTATAGACTCAGGCTCCAGTTCCATGTGATCTGACATTCCTCTGACACAACACCACTGTACACGCTCAATGGCTATTTTTAAACTAAAGATCCAATTAACCCTTTACTTCACATTTTCTGTACGATTCAGAAGACATTAGTTGGCCTGATTATCCCAAACAGGGAGAGGGAGTCAGGGGCCCTGCAGCCCTGATTGCTTTTATTTTTAATTGAAATGGATAAAAATTGTGGAGCCACAGAGCTGTCACAATTTCCCAAACAACAGGCCCTGAGAGTGCCAGTGCTCACTGTGAGTTGCTGATCAGGACGTCAGGACGAAAGTGACAAGGCAAATTAATTGAAATGCGCATGCCCATCATTACACTGAAATCTTCTCTTTCACTCTGAAGGCATTTACCTGAAACTTGGCTTGACTGTGACAATGTAGAAATGCAGTGAGGGACAGGGCTTCCTTCCAGCTGTCTGTCTTGAGGGTGACTTTGTCTCAAATCTCATGAGCAAGATTATTGGGCTGTGCACCCATGGCACAGTGGTTAGCACTGCTGCCTCACAGTTTCAGGGACCTGGGTTTAAATCCAGCCTTAAGTGACTGCCTTTGTGGAGTTTGCATGTTCTCACCGTGTCTGTGTGAGTTTTTATAGGGTGCCCTGGTTTCCTCCCACAGTCCAAAAATGTGCAAATTCGATGGATTGACCAGTCCAATTTACCCCATAGTGTCCAGGGATGTGTAGGCGAGGTGGATTAGCCAATGTAAGTGTGGGATTATGGGATAGAGTGAGTCTGTGTGGGATGTTCTTTGGAAGGTTGGCACAGGTTGTAAGGATTCTATGAAATTTGGCAAATCTGCTCCTCAATCAATAAGAGGCAAAAGACAGACTGTCTTGGCTTATGTATGGCAAACCAAATAAAAGGTTCAGTTCCAATGTGCTTCATAATGGCGTTTCTACTTTCTTCACCATGAAGGTGTGCTTTCTTTAACAGTATACGGGGAAGAAATGGCATGATCTTCAATGGAGAGCACTGTTCCAATGCTTTCACCTCAACTGGAGTCTAAAGATAGCCTTTTCCTGCCCAGAATGTACAATTTCCACATTGGAATGCTCGGCCTCAAACCAATACTGTTCTATGCTTCTCATTAGCAGAGAAGAACAAGTTTCCACACTATGTGACTCTAAGACCTATTCAAAAGGTTTGATTATATATTTCTTACAGTATTTTGTGTCAAAAACTGCATCTCTAATTATGTGTAAATTATCTCTCAGGTCGTCAGTATTCCGTTGGATGTGAGCAGCATTATTTCTGTTTAATCTACGTCCAAATAATTACTCCCTGGAATTTATCTGGCACTGCTAAAGGAATAAAGAACTCAAAAAAGCAGTGGGCTACTGCTCATGCTGCCAAGAATAAATCTGTTACTATTCGACAATGTAAAATCCACGGATCATCATTTACAGTATATTCAAAGCATTAGCCTAAGATTAAGACAACTGAAGCTGCTCCTCAGAACATGTATTACTCTGGTGAAAGACTATTTGTAGGATAAGGAGTTTAGATTAGATTACTTACAGTGTGGAAACAGGCCCTTCGGCCCAACAAGTCCACACCGACCCGCCGAAGCGCAACCCACCCGTTCCCCTACATTTACCCCTTTACCTAACACTACGGGCAATTTAGCATGGCCAATTTACCTGACCTGCACATCTTTGTGATTGTGGGAGGAAACTGGAGCACCCGGAGGAAACCCACGCAGACATGGGGAGAACATGAAAACTCCACACAGTCAGTCGCCTGAGTCGGGAATTGAACCCGGGTCTCTGGCGCTGTGAGGCAGCAGTGCTAACCACTGTGCCACCGTGCCACCCACTACAACCTTCCAATGCCAGGTGGTAATTAGAAGTTGATGTCAGGAAACTTGCATCCCAAAATTCAATGTGAAGAAAGAGGTCTAACAGAAATTTGCAGATATTGTAGTATATGTAAGCCATCCTTATAAGCAACAAGTCTACAACTTGGGAAGGGAAGTCACATGAGATCTTAAATAGTTACAATGCACCTTTCTGTGGATTGCCACCTTGCTATAGTGGAGAGGCTTGTGTATTCTGTCCATGGAGTTAGGAGTTCCCAACAATAGCAAGATTGTAGGAATGAACCAGACAAAGCACGTGCCCTCAGCAGTGATCCAGGTGGAAGATATTCATGTGGTATCAATAAGCACAATGGCTTAGAAGTGAAGGCTGCAGTAGTTGGGAGGTCCCCAGTCATCAAAGTTTCCTTACCGTTGGAAACGGATGTACCTTCTATAATGGACCACGTGTATGGTGATGTACAACAGCAATCCCATGTTAACTAATGTCCTGACAAGGCACTGCTGATGACAATGTATATAATTAAAATGCTACCTTAAAACAATAAGGGTGAATAGCCTTCAAATGGCTGTTGAACATTTTACTTCGGATTGGTTGTTTATCCGATCTGACACAACTAGATTTGAAAGGATTGTGCAGAGAATTAAAGGGAGCCTCTAAAATATTCATCAAGTGAAGACCGTCTTTAATACCATTGGCTGCTTAGAAAGGCCCTTCAAAATGAATGAAAAAGAAGGCACCAGTTCATCGTTCTGTGCATGTCCCAGTAGTTATATATCACTATTCTTCATGTTAAATGTTCCATCTCACAAAGCAACATTGAGTTTATTTGAAGTATATTCATATGATTTTTTAAAATGTTAAATTCAT